>NW_020664404.1:20223570-20416660 GCF_002925995.2 Terrapene triunguis | reverse complement strand
CCTCAACTGCTAGCAGAGCACCTCACCCTCCCTGATTGAACTAACCTCATTATCTCCATACTAATTTATACCTGCCTCTGGAAATTTCCATTACTTGCGTCTGATGAAGTTGGCATTCACCCACGAAAGCTTATGCTCCAATACTTCTGTTAGCCTTAAAGGTGCCACAGGACCCTTTGTTGCTTTTTACAGATTCAGACTAACACGGCTACCCCTCTGATACTTGACAGCATAACCTAGACAGCTCTGGATAGGTGCCTAAGTTACAGCAGCATCCCCAATACAGTGGGCTACGGTGTTACCTGGAATCTTTGCAGCACGGTGGCCCAGACCCCTCCTGTCTTGGCAAAGCCCCTGCGTGCTAGGGCTTACAATAAGGTCATCCAAAGGCAAACTTAGCAGCTATTTCCACAGTGCTAGTACCAGGGGAAATTCTCCACCAGGTACAATCAGGGTTTTTAGGGGCCCTTTATGCATCTCTGGCCCTCTCACATAGCATAAAGGGGCTAGAACAAGAGTGAGGATCTTGCCCTATTACTGTACTTGAGTTGTTTGACTTGGGTATAACTGAACAGACAATCAGGGTGCTCTTAGTGTCGTGAATTTTATAAAGCCACTTATCATTTTGTATTCCCATTTCTCATACATACAGCACCTACATCCTTAGGTCTATCTGTTGCTGTCAACGTATTTACCTTTTCTAAAAACTACTCTGATGGCTCAGAATTCTTAAATGGGAAAAATCAAGGCCTTTTTAAAAAGAAAAAGCCCCACAAACTTTAAGCGATCCCATTTTACAGTTTTCTTTAACATGAATTTAGTCACACTCATTCACAAAACATTACTGATTGGGATGACTAACTGAAACTTACAGCAAACCTTTCTAAGGTAGCTCAGTTTTTAGGCATTTTAACTTTGATAATGGCCATTTAAATTTCACAAGTTTAGATTTCAATGTTTACCTGCTATGTAGTACATTAGGTAAAAAACCTTAGGTGATTGTGCCATAAGGAGGAGGTTCTGGGGATCCTGTTTATATTACCATTCCCCACTCAGAGAGCATTAGAATTTATGTACTCTGTTATTACAGGAATTACATGACAAAAAGAGTTCATAAGATGTAATTGCATAATTAAAAATTCATTATTGAAGGAGAACATTTGCTCTAGTGTGGTTTTGTGGGTTCTAAAAACTGTTCATGTCATATTTTTTTTAAAACAGTGTTTCATCGCATAAGGTATTATTTTAACAGATACATTTGTAGACCTACCTGTGTTCAGGAAAATTTTTAGTTTAATGTTTTCATATAGAAACCTTTGGCTGTTCTGAACTGAGCATAGCTTTCAAATTTATAAAGTTGTTTGGGAATGCTGGTAATCCTGTAGCGCTTAAATGCAATTTAATTTAAGTCATGTAAATTGTGCATTAATAGATCCATACCAGAGTTTCCTGTTTTCATATTTCACACAGAAGTAAGGAATACTGTTGCAAATAGACATTTTCAGATGTCTTTTTTTTTTTTTTAATAAATTATCACCATTTGACAATAAATGCAATTGGTGTTTAGAATATCTCTCAGTAGATAAAACTGTTTTATTCTGGAGCATATTCAGAGGCTCTCTTTTTCCTGGTGGCACACACAAAATATCTCAAGTATTATCTTGCAGGAAGAACCTTGTAGGACTTAATGAAACTTTGAATGATATTTAGCCTAGTGGTTCTTTCTTTAGTTTTTTTTCAAGCCAAGTAATAGAGAGATTGCTTCACACCCCTTCCCACTCCACTCCCTCCCCAAAATAAAGCCACCACAACCCCAGTCTTGTCAAATATCATGTCTAGTACCTTTAGTTGTATGACTTACATCTGATAATTAACACTTCTTTGGCCATGGCCATCTTTGTGTGCAAAAGCCGAGGCACAGAAATTTAAGTATTCTAAAAGAGGCAGAGCTGGGAACAGAACCCAGGAATTCTTGCTCTTAATTCCCTCCTGCTTCTGGGGATGGAACACAAGTCAAGGATAGCCTTTTTATAAAATCGTGGAATTATACATAGTGGTAGAGACAGGTGCGGAGGCAGCATGGTTTAGTGGAGAGAGCACTGGATTGGGGATCAGGAGTCCTAGTAGTTCTGCTTCTTTTGCTGACTCAGCTCTGCCTCAGTTTTGGAAAATGCGTTGCTACTGAATGCAAGAAATGAGGTAACTTTTTATATGTATGTTTACTAACTAAATTATGTCTTAAATTGTTTAAAACAGAGGTGTAGTTTAAAGTAGGGATGTGATCTCCCCATCTATAATATGGAGAATACCACCTCTTTGTCTTTGAAGTGTTTTGAGATCTCTGGATGAAAAGAATGATATAAGAGCCAGTTTTAATAATACTTAATTTTAAGACTTTTTGAAGAGGAGTGTGATGGGGAAATGGTTTCTGCTTTAATTGTTAAAACAATCCCAAAGACATTTTCCATAGTCCCTTTAAAACAAAACAAAAGAACCACGAAAAGTAACTGATCCTAGCTATTTCGAAATGTCAAGTTTTTGTTAATTATATTGCCTACTTGCGGGATTGAAAAGTTAAATAATATAGATATGGGAAGAGCTGAATTTTACTCAGTTTTACAGCTTATCGGTTTTCTTGTTTTACAGTGGGAGGAAAATTTGGGCAAAACACTAATTTAAAAAAATCCGTAAAATACCCAAGTGATCCTGACATTAATTTTCAATATATCTGACCAATAAGAACAACCATACATATCTTACAATTTCTATGAAATAGACTGAATTTTAGAAAAAATAAACACAAAAGAGAAATACTCAATAGCTATACTCAATTTTATAATTTAGTTGAATTGCCTAATTTTTTAACAGAGAAGAAGGTATTTTGAATCACAGGCTACAAATTTGAACTTTGGCTTTTTGTCAAGATTACATCTTCACTGAGCAAAGTTGAACTATGTTCTTTGTTGTACAACTGATTTCTATTGCTACTTCATATATACAGCATTGGATTTGATCCAATAGTTAGTTAATAGTAAAAGATTAAATGGGGGGCCAGCCAGCATTCATTCTGATTTAAAGTTTGCTATGAACTGTCTTGTCTCCTTAGAGAAATCTTTGTATCAGTTGTTTTACAGAGTTCAGTCTGTTACAACTGAGTTTGACAAATAAAATGCTTGTGCAGTAGATAAGAGACCAGCAAAAAATCAGGCCAGATGGAAGTGAGGTCTAGGGTAGGGACTAAAGATCTGTTCAGATTCTAGATTAAAGGTTGAAGTAGGACATTGCATATTAGTATCAAATTGTATATACAGCTAATACTGAACTAAAAAAGAAAATTTGAAAAACTCCTTGATGTAAGATAGCTCTGTTTTTTGTTTTGGTTTTTTCTTTGTGTGTTTTTTGTATACTCACTTTTCCACAATGTATCTTTGATAGGCTAATTGTCACCTTTGATATATTTCAGAGAATGATTAAGAACTCTGAGAATGCAGATATGATTTGTAGGGCTGGGGAGATGAAAATAATGGATTGTTGGTAAAGCTGCTGTTCAAAGTAATAATTAAATTACCTAAATGTTGTATCTTTTTTTTTTAGGTAACTGGAGGTTCCAGTGGAATTGGAAAATGTGTTGCTATTGAATGCTATAAGCAGGGTGCGTTTATAACTCTGATTGCAAGAAATGAGGTAACTTTTTATATGTATGTTTACTAACTAAATAATGTGTTTAAAATAGAGGTTTTGTTTAAAATAGGGATGTGTTATAAAATAATATAGTTTGGCAGTAATTGTTCATACTGTGTTGCTGATGAATATTTTAATTGAAGTAACTAAAATCCCATAAGTTTTTCTCTGTCTAAGCAATGTGAGTGTGTTACTGGCTTGTTACTATAACAGATTCTGAATGTGTCTTAGAAATGTTATTGACTGGAAAATTTTATATTTACATAGGCTGTTTGTTTTCTGTAACTGTTGCTTTCAAGAACATGTAACTTCTTTCCTCCCTGGTAGTTCTTCTTTCATTTGGAAAAGATTGGTTTCTTCTGTCTCTGTTTCTTATGGAACACAGTCCAACATTTCTGTTATCGTAGGTTGTTCTCATCAGTAGGGCCCTACCAAATTCATGGCCATGAAAAGTGTGTCATGGACCGTGAAATATGGTCTGTTATGTAATTTTACACGTAGGGTGACCAGATGTCCTGATTTTATAGGGACAGTCCTGATTTTTGGCTCTTTTTCTTATATAGGCTCCTATTTCCCCCACCCCCCACCCCCCCGTCCCGATTTTTCACATTTGCTTTCTCGTCACCCTATTTACACTATATTTTAAAAGTACCCTATGCTATAGGGTAAAAGTATACAAAAGTTGATGCCGTTTCTCAAAGCAGGGGTCCTGATCCAAAAGGGGGTCGCAAGGCTATTGTAGGGGATCATGGTATTGCTACCCTTACTTCTGTGCTGTTGCTGGTGGCAGTGCTGATTTCAGAGCTGGGCACTTGTCCAGCAGCCGCTGCTCTCCAGCTGCTCAGCTCTGAAGGCAGCGCAGAAGTAAGAGTGGCAATACTGTGACCCACTACAATAGCCTTGTTGTTCCCTTTTGGGTCGGGACCCCCAGTGTGAGAAACACTGAGTCTTAAGGGCTTTACATGTTTACATTTGCCGTTTTCAAATGCATATTCATGT
This sequence comes from Terrapene triunguis, assembly GCF_002925995.2. Lineage (NCBI taxonomy): Eukaryota > Metazoa > Chordata > Testudines > Emydidae > Terrapene > Terrapene triunguis. The sequence goes on along the minus strand of NW_020664404.1, from coordinate 20,411,980 downwards.
TTTGTTACAACACCGTGAATTTTAAGATTTAAATATCTGAAACCGTGAAATTCAAGATTTTTAAAATGCTGTGGCTGTGAAATTTACAAAAATGGACTGTGAATTTGGTAGGACCCAACTCATCAGTGATGGTATGGGCACAGCCTGGGGAATAGCATTTATTGTATTTACTCTAATAGTCTACTCACTCGGTTTGTATTACTCTGAACGTCCTATCTTTTAGACTATCATACAATATAGTATAGTAGTATGATTCACTGCTATATCATACAATGCAGATTTGTCTGTCCTATGCTGTTGCCTTTTAAATTCTTGTCAACAAGTGGTGAATTTGACAAATGAATATTTAGAATTCAGAGAACACTTTCTGTCAGGCCTCTAATAATTTTAAGATTAAAAAAAACCAATTTAAGCCTGAATTAATTAAATCTTTCCCTTAAATTGATTTATCTCTTGCTATTTGAGCTCATTTAATTTTTTTTTATTTAAAAAAAAAAAAGGTTTTAACCAAAAGTAAAGCTTTTTCAGAAAACATCTAGCTTTTTCAATGGAAAAACTGAACTGAAAACTTTCCAGGTTTCAGATTTTTGTCAATAAATAGGGACCGGGGAAAGAAATCAGAAAACATATAGCAAACTTTGAAATTAAATAAAAATAATTGGGATTTTTTCAGTTATCTGTAGTTGTTATGTTTGGTAACTTACATAGCTGAAAAAGTCTTTTTTGCATAATCTTGACCAGTCTGATAAATTTAAAATTACCTTCACACTGCCTCCCCCCCCCAAAAGTGAAATTTCAAACTTTCCTTACCTGTTCCGAGTTTTGGAATAAATGATTGGTTGGTTTGTTATGCGGTTATTCCACGCGTTCTTCAGTATGATTTAAACAATCATATAAATAAACAGTAACCTGTAAAGCAATAACGTACAAATTCCTAATCCCTTCATGTAATTAAATTAGGGCTGTCAGGCGATTAAACAGATTAATCGCACGATTAAACAATAATAGAATACTATTTATTTAAATATTTTTGGTTGTTTTATATATTTTCAAATATATTGATTTCAATTGCAACACAATACAAAGTGTACAGTGCTCACTTTATATTTTTTATTACAAATATTTGCACTGTAAAAAACAAAAGAAATAGTATTTTCAATTCACCTAATACAAATACTGTAGTGCAGTCTTTGTCATGAAAGTTGAACTTGCAAATGTAGAATTATGTACAAAAAAATAACCAAATTCAAAAATAAAACAATATAAAACTTTACAGCCTACAAGTCTACTTAGCCCTACATCTTGTTCAGCCAATCGCTAAGATAAATAAGTTTGTTTACATTTATGGGAGATAATGTTGCCTGCTTCTTGTTCACAATGTCACCTGAAAGTGAGAATAGGCATTTACATGGCATTGTTGTAGCTGGTGTTGCAAAATATTTACATGCCAGATGTGCTGAAGATTCATATGTCCCTTCATGCTTCAACCACCATTCCAGAGGGCATGCGTCCATGTTGACGATGGGTTCTGCTCGATAACAATCCAGAGCAGTGTAGAACGACGCATGTTGATTTTCATCATCTGAGTCGAATGCCACCAGCAGAAGGTTGATTTTCACTTTTAGTGGTTTGAGTTCTGTAGTTTCTGCATTGGAATGCTGCTCTTTTAAGACTTCTGAAAGCATACTCCACACCTCATCCCTCTCAGATTTTGGAAGGCACTTCAGATTCTTAAACCTTGGGTCGAGTGCTGTAGCTCTCTTTAGAAATCTCACATTGGTACCTTCTTTGCGTTTTGTCAGATCTTCAGCGAAAGTGGTCTTAAAACGAACAACATGTGCTGAGTCATCATCCGAGACTACTATAACATGAAATATATGGCAGAATGTGGGTAAAACAGAACTGGAGACATACTATTCTCCCCCAAGGAGTTCACTCAAAAATTTAATTGACGCATTATTCTTTTAACGGGCGTCATCAGCATAGAAGCATGTCCTCTGGAACGGTGGCCAAAGCATGAATGGACATACGAATGTTCAGCATATCTGGCACATAAATACCTTGCAATGCCGGCACAAAAGTGCCATACGAATGCCTGTTCTCACTTTCTGGTGACATTGTAAATAAGAAGTGGGCAACGTTATCTCTCGTAAATGTAAACAAACTTGTTTTGTCTTAGCGATTGGCTGAAGAAGTAGGGCTAAGTAGACTTGTAGGTTGTAAAGTTTTATATTGTTTTGTTTTTGAGTGCAGTTATGTAACAAAAAAACACATTTGTAAGTTGCACTTTCATGATAAAGAGATTGCACTAAAGTACTTGTATGAGGTGAATTGAAAAATATTATTTCTTTTGTTAATCATTTTTACAGTGCAAATATTTGTAATAAAAATAATATAAAGTGAGCAATGTACACTTTGTATTCTGTGTTGTAGTTGAAATCAATATATTGGAAAATTATAGAAAAACATTCAAAAATATTTAATAAATTTCAGTTGGTATTCTATTGTTTAACAGTGCAATTAAAACTGCAATTAATCACGATTAATTTTTTTGCATTAATCGCCTGAGTTAACTGCGATTAATTGACAGCCCTAAATTAAATATAATAACTGAAGTGTTCAGTCTCAGTCTTAACATTATCATTGTAGAGGTTTTTTTCTGATGTTAACCTCAGGGATAGGGGAAAGGAAAGTGTTTCAAAACTGCAGCTTATTTTTTTTTAAAGATTAATGAAAATAGCAATTTTGAGCCTTAGTCAAGATCTCATATATTTACCAATTGCAGGGCTGTTTTTACAAAATTAAAATAGCAGTCGTTAGTGGGCTGAAATGTTTTTAGCTTCAGTGAAATACCAGAAAGTAGTAAATTCTCATGATTGCAGTGCCTTAATTGTGCTTTATATTCATTTTAGAGCAAGCTGTTGCAGACAAAGAAAGAAATTGAAAAATACTCTGTTAACGATAAACAGGTAAGATCATTGCCTCCAGTGTGTACTGAATACCAACTGGTTGTGCTACATAACAGTAAAAAAGAAAAATGGGGGGGGGGAAGCTCCCCCTCCCAAACCCACTACGTGGTTTCACTAGTCTCGCTTTTAAAAAGAAGTGCTTGTGTCCTGAAATACTGAAGTTTACAAATTAATATATGATACATTTTAACTTGAAAGGCATTTTACCTAACTTGAAAGACATTTTACCTGTCTAGATGCAAATACAAGGTTCTGATTTCTCTACTGCTGTTGATATTGCTAACATCAAACTAACATCATATTTTGCCCGGCCCGTTCCAAATTGTACGATCAATATTGGCAGAGTTTAGAATCGCTGGTCATAAAGCAGGATCTGATGTATCCATTTGTGGTGTGCAATTTTTATCACTGCTGTTTCTGTCGTCATGTAAGTCTGATTCTTCTTTATCATTTCTCTCCTTTTCATGTAAACCAGATTTTTCTTTGTCATTACTCTCCTTTTCATGCCAGCCACATTCTTCTTCTTTATCATCACTCTCCTTTACGCTACCAGGAAAACTGGATGATTCTCCATCAGTTTCCTTATATTTTCATTCCTTATCTTCAGGTAAATCTGCTAATTCCTTAATAATGGGACTTCATCATTTACTCTTCACGCCTCAATTTCTTCTGCACTGGGACAATCGCTACTGCCTAAAACCCCATCTATGTTGTTCCTTTTCAGATATTTTCCCATCAGATTTGTCCCTTGCTGCAAACTAGATTGTAATTGAGCTTTTTGCTTCCTATACTGAGCTCCTGAAGGCTTCTTCGGGGGCATCTTTTATTTTCTATGGGGGAAAACAGACAGTATTAGGGAGAGCAAAAGTCTATGTTCCTCAGTCTTAGAAAGTCATCAAACATGACGTGTTAAGTATGGCAAAAGAAGTAACAGTATTTCTTTTATATTGTTGTGTAGATTAAATATATCCTTTATTGGTCACTACTTACATTCTTCAAGTCTTAAAATACAAGTAGACTTTCACAATTACACAACAAAACAAGGTTCACAATATTGCAGCCGGGCTCTCACTTCACTTCAGTTCGTTCTTATATCTCACTGACTGACTGGCGACCCGCTGTCCCATATATACCCACAAGGGCATGGCTGACAGCATTCTTGGAGATTCGGGGAAAATGTAGTTTTCAATTCCATGAGATTCTACAAAGGTCCCGAACATTCTAGGAAATTAGTGGGGAAAATGAATCCACATATGGAATACTTGAAACGTTTTACTTCAAACATTCTATTTTTTCTTTTGTCTCAAACAGCAAAAACAGCACCCCAAGTTTGGCACTCCAGCCAGTCGCCTGGGTTGCCTGCCCCTAAATCTGGCCTTGATCATAATGCGTACGTGCAAGAGGGCTGAATTAAGGTTGTACAGATTGACTGGTCCTGCAGTTGCATTCAGCTGTTTACAAGTCAACATTGTCTTTTTAAAATTGCTTTTTTCTTAAATTGTATAAAAAAAGCATTATGAAAATGTTGGTAAAATTGAATTAGTAGCTTTAAGAAAGCAGGATGATGTAGAGCACAATAGTCAAAAGCCTTTCTTACTAATTTTTGGGTGGGCCTGCAAAAAAACATTCAACCTTCTTTTTATCCTCCCTGATATTATAACCATTTTATGTCCACCGTGAACACACCACAAGGCTGGATTTAGCAATACAACTTTTTGGGATGCATTTCAAACATAGTTAACCCACTTCATATAAAAAGTGTACTTGTGTATGTACCTTTATGTCCTCCTAAGAGCCTCTTGCAGCAGAAGTGGAGACTTGTTTGTGTGGGGTTAATTGCTAAAATTAATAATTTAATTAGAAATTAAAATGTAATATTTGATAACATTTCAAAAAAAATCTTTCAGGAGACACTTGTCCAAATAAGCGCGAGGGCTTCTTACGGGGTATGGCACATTTTGTATGCCAACTGGTCAATTTTAGCACATATTTGGTGTTTTACAAACAAACTGGCTCATCACCCAAGTCTTTGTGAGATAGTTAAGTATTATCCCCATTTTACGGATACGGAAACTAAGGTACAAAGTACAATTGTAAGTGTTCTGTAACCACGCAATCCATTCATCTGACTCATTTGTAAGAAACACAGTACTTGTCAAGACAGTGCCTTTTTTCCCACAATGCACCTGTTTGTCACTCTCTTGTTTTTGTGTGCGCACCTATCATCCCACCTAACTCTGTAGCAATGCTTTCTGGGGATATCTGGGCATGTATTGTGTACTGTCTCACTAGGAAATAGAATGCACAGATGGGAAGTGTATAGTGCCAACAGCAACTTGTGGTGCAGTGTGTCTCAGATGTCCCGCTGCACAGAATGCTGGGAGGAAAGACAATCCAACCTTACACACAGGAATGATTAGCAGGTTCTCTTTACACAGAAAAATTAAACGTTGCAGTCTGGCCACAGGAAGACAAGCATATGCAATCTAGACTGCTGGCCAACTGGACACATGGTTAGCTTCCACAATTATGGTATGTTAACTTTGTGTGTCTGCATACATCATAACTAGAGCCAGCCAAGTTGTTAACTTGTTGAAAACCGTTTAAAAACTCCTGGGGAGAGTTTGAGAAAGACCATTGGGTGACAGTGAAAGCCACAGAGGGGGGCCAACATCAGAACTAGAATGCAGAAGTCCCTACTCGCAATCCCATCCTTAAAATGTGAGAGGCAGAATGGTCTCAAGTTGTTGAACTAGTGTGTCACTGGCAGTTCAGCAAAGGAGCTAGCGTTGCTGTAAGAAGCAGGCTAAGATTGAATTTCTGGTTGCTCTAGTGTGACAGTTGGGAGCCTAAACAGCACTGCTGCCCTTCAACCAAGAGTTGCTCCCAAAATTGAAGACCTTCAACAACCAGTGCCTACAAGGTGGAATGTGGGGTCCATGAAATACCGATTTTCCTGAGAGTTACTGGTTGACCAACTTTCAACCATAGCAATTGGTTTCTATCAGTTTTATGCATTTACTACTCTTTGCAAAAAATCCTGACCCACAATTCTTATTTACATTTCTCTGTCTCCCAGATTAGGAGTTGTGGACTTCATGGACCCCAAAGAAAAGTGCTATCAAGGGTTATACAAATATAAAATTACATTATCAAATGCTGTTTCACACCTCTTATGGGAGGGTGTCCTCTTTCTGTGGAGAACTGAGAAATTTATGTTGTTTTTTATGAAAAATGGGTTTGATGTTGTTTCTCCTCTGACCTTGTATTGTTACCTGCTAAACTGGGAAGGGGTAAACTTATTTCCTGGAACAGGACAACTAATGCATTTGCTAGGGGTAGTGAGGAGTAGAGTCCCCAAAAGTGTGAATAAACAATCCGGAACTTACAAATATTGCAGGTGAGGGGTGGTGAATTGCTACCTAAGTAAACAAGTCTTCAGAAGGATCACCCCCTGGTGGAAGTTGTGTATATACTAGTTTTGACCAGGTTCAAGAGGTCCAGCAAACAAAGAACTAAGAACTTCTGTAAAATGACCAACTTGATGTAGGCTACGTTTACACTACAAGCTAGTGATGTGATTTCCCTGGTTGTGTATATGTATTTGCACTAGCTCTCATTGAGCTAATATGAGTAGAAATAAAAGTGTAGCACAGGTAGCAGCAGCAGAGGCATGGCTGAGCCTGGTTCAAGGCTGGTTTGTACTCAGCCACTATCGGTGCTATCATGACCACGCTGCTATTTATTATCAAGTTGGTGTGCATGTGTGTGCATGAGGAGGAAAATCACACTTCTAGCTTGTAGTTTATACATAGCTATAGAAGAAGGGTCACAGACACTGAAATGACACTGACCAAGAGGGACAGACCCTCCAGAAAGGGTTTTGAAGGGCTTTGAAATCACCAGGGTCTCCATATGTAAGGTGGTGATGCCTGGTAAGACAGGCATGCATATAAGCTGTTTGTTGTCTTTCAAGATATGTTTTCTCTGTAATGCTTTCCTTCTAAATAAATACTTTGCTTTATGAAGGCTGGCTGGTTACTGGTTAAACCTGTCATTGCCCCTACAGAAAACAGGATGACAGGTGCTGAAGTAAACTCAGACTTGCAAAGGTGATCAAAGTGAGCTGCAGGAGGAAATTGCGCCTAAATCCCTAATCTGGAGGGAGAGAAACACAGATTCCCTTCCCAAGAAAGGCGATAGCTAGAGTCCTGAGAGGAGTGCCCTCAAGGAGGCCACATGAGACACTGTCCTATCATAAATATTTGCCACAACTGTGTATGATTAACGAATTACTCATTGAAATGCTTTCCATGGAATCTGTTCCTGGCAGCTGTCCCAATTAAGAAGCATGCCACCATACAGTAGTGTGTTTTTTTTTTTTTTTTTAAACTTGTTCTACAAGCTTAACATCCTGTTGATAAACAACCTGTGGAAAAGAAAAGCATAGTTTCTAGCATACAGAGACTGCATCATTAGCATGGAGTTAAGTAAAACAATGCTGTTTTACTCTTTTGTTTTATATTGCATTTTTAAAATAGGTGTTAATCCTGAATTTCTAAAGGGCTCCACAGAACAAGCCAGGGACTTTTGTGACTTGCAAAAACTACTTGTTAAGTTTGCCTGCAAGTTTTAACATCCGTGAGCCATATTGATTATCTGACTGTCAATATCGACAAATGCTGAAATTGAATTACAGGTTTTGAAACCATTAAACTTGATTGCTATCTCTTAGCTGGTTAACTTATAAGTGAATTTTCTCAGCCTAAATGATTAGACCTATAGTAGTATTTGTAAGTAAAATTGAAATGTTAATACCCTGCACTTCAGTAGCTTCTTATTGACTTCTCCAAAGCCATATTTTGATTTGCAGAAAAACATTTGACTTATAGCATTTTAAAGCGATAGGACTCTATTCTCTTTGTTTCATCATTGAACCTTTCATTCCCTTTTCCTTCATTAGGTTGTGCTTTGTATATCTGTTGATGTGTCTAAAGACTATGGACATGTGGAAAACGTCCTTAAACAAGTAAGAAAGTAATTCATTTGTCTATTTTTCAGGAATTTTCTCCTTGTATGCTACATATTTATAGTAAATGTATTTTCTTTTCATGATTTTTGAACATTAAAGTTGCTGCAATGTACAAAAAATATTTTCACTGTTACCAATATGCATACTAACTTTTGTATAGGCTCAAGAGAAGTTGGGTCCAGTTGACATGCTTATAAACTGTGCTGGAACATCAGTTACAGGAAAATTTGAGGATCTTGAAGTGAGCTGTTTTGAAGTGAGTACGCTTTTCCCCCTTCCCCCTTTAACAGATAATTGGGCATAATTTCTAAAGAATAGCTAATCCAACATTTATATCAAGTAAACTGTCTATTCTGAGGTCCTGGAAGCTGAAAATAAAATATATGTACTGAAGTCACAATTTGAATTTTTGAATGCTGTGACAGTTTTCTTTTTTATATATAGATATAGAGGAGACGGGTGGACACTTAGTGTGTGGTGTGTTTTAAGCATCTTCCTCCCCAAAAAAATGAAAATGTGTTTTTGTTTTTTGTTTTAGTTTTTTTAAACTAGGACAATCCCAATGAACTCCATAAAGAGGTTTGAAAATTGAAGATCATTAGCTCTAAACAAGAAACCGCTATGTTTTGTGAATGAAATAATTACAAGCAAATTCTTCACTTGATAAAAGAAATTTAAGGGATTTGAGAAATTTGGGACAGATTTATAAAGGCAGTTTATCAGTATATCACTCATTAAGTGTTTGGGTATATAGTATCAGTTAGTGGTTATCAAGAGGATACTATTAACTATTCTGTTCAGCTTGACAGTTGTGGGCTTGTCTGCATGGTGCATTACTCTGCACTAGAGAGGTGTAAATGCTAGTGCTCACTAACGTGTTGTGCACTAACTGGCCCATGTGGATCTGGCTGGTGCACATTAGGGTACTTTTAGTGCAAACTAATGCATTGTGTAGACAAGCTCTATGTTTAGGTTTTATTCAGAATTGATACAAAAGTGATAAGCCGCCTCTATGTTGCTCATAATTCAAGCCTTCATCTGTTAGCAGTCTTGCAGAATATCATATTTTAGGCCTTGGCTACACTGGCGCTGTACAGCACTGCAACTTGCTGCGCTCAGGGGTGTGAAAACGCCGCCCCCCCCCCCGAGTACAGCGCTGTAAAGCGCCAGTGTAATCAGAGCCTGCAGCGCTGCACGCTCGCTCGCAGCACTGCAAGCTATTCCCCTCGGAGAGGTGGAGTAACTTTGTACCCTTGAAGAGTCTTAAGCTATGTCTCTTCACTGCTGAGTTAACTTGAGTTGTCTACACTTGCATTAACTCCTTTAGAGTTAGACTATCACAGGTGAGAACAACCACAAAATACTCCTCAAGCAGCACACAGGGTCTTGTCTACCCTATAAGACTTTGGCTAGTATTGCTATGATGGCAGATCCCCACATTGGAAGCTGGCAGAACTCCTTCTGCCGTCATAGCTACACCACCTCCCTGAATGACATTAGCTATGCAGACAGAACCAGTCTTCTTCATAGTTGCCAGCATGGCTATGTCAGCTGAGGAGGATGATCTCCTCTCAATCCCTTTCTCTTTCTCCCCTCCCTCCCCCCCCCCCCCCCCGTTGATATTGGCTATGTTGGCAACATTTTGTGTGGAGGAGGCCAGAGTGATTGTGTGAGCAGCTGACAAGTCATGCTAGCTCAAGCAATAGTGTGACAGGTTGTATCACAGAAACCCCCTTGGGAGCTGCCACCCAATGTACCAAGACTACTTCTATTCCTGTTTTCCCTGCCAGCTCAGGACTCCAGCACCCTGTCTTGCTGAGCCAGACACTCCCGTCTGCTCCAGCACAGACCCAGGGTCTGAATAACTTGCCCCAAAGCTGCAAGTTTACCTGAAAACAGCTCACAGAAGTGTACATGTCCTTAGCATTCAGATGCCCAACTCCCAATGGGGTCTAAACCCAAATAAATCAGCTTTACCCTGTATAAAGCTTATACAGGGTAAACTCATAAATTGTTCGCCCTCTATAACACTGATAGAGAGATATGCACAGTTGTTTGCTCCCCCAGGTATTAATACATACTCTGAGTTAATTACTAAGTAGAAAGTGATTTTATTAAATACAGAAAGTAGGATTTAAGTGGTTCCAAGTAGTAACAGACAGAACAAAGTAAGTCACCAAACAAAATAAAATAAAATGCGCAAATCTATGTCTAATCAAACTGAATACAGATAATCACACCCTCAGAGATGCTTCAGTAAGCTTTTTCTCAGACTGGACACCTTCCAGGCCTGGGCACAACTCTTTCCCCTGGTACAGCTCTTGTTGCAGCTCAGGTGATAGCTAGGGGATTCTTCATGATGGCTCCTCCCCCCCCCCCCTTGTTCTCTTCCACCCCTTTATATATCTTTTGCATAAGGCGGGAACCCTTTGTCCCTCTGGGTTTCCACCCCCCCCTCACTGGAAAAGCACCAAGTTAAAGATGGATTCCAGGTCAGGTGACATGATCACATGTCACTGCAAGACTTCATTACCCACTTGCCAGCACACACATATACAGGAAGACTAACAGGTAAACACAGCCATCTGCAGACAATGGTCCTGGTTAATGGGAGTCATCAAGATTCCAAACCACCATTAATGGCCCACACTTTGCATAATTACAATAGGCCCTCAGAGTTATATTTCATATTTCTAGTTTTAGATACAAGAGTGGTACATTTTATACAAATAGGATGATCACACTTAGTAGATTATAAGCTTTGTAATGATACCTTACAAGAGACCTTTTGCATGAAGCATATTCCAGTTACATTATATTCACTTCTTATTATGTTTTTATAAAACCATATAGACTGCACAATGTCACAAATAGCATATACCCCTTTGTGGGCCACCCAACTTCAGTTAAAAGCACATCCATTCTCAGGGGTTTGTATATGTGGACGGGACTTAGGGTGACCAGACGTCCCGATTTTATCGGGACTGTCCCGATATTTCCTTGTTTGTCCCGCGTCCCGACCGATGTGCGGTCGGGACACTGGACAAACAAGGAAATGCTCCGGAGCCCGGAAGTACTCGTGCCCCCCCCCCCCCCGTCCTGACTCCGACCCTCCCTCTCCCCATTGGCTCCCTCCCCGAATCCCCGCCTCTTCCCCAGACTCACCATTCCTTCTCCCTCCACAAGCGCTGGAGGGAGGCCCGGGAGACGCAGGGGAAGCGCGGGGCCGGGGTGAGTGAGAGTCCGGCCTGGCCCTGAGCAGGCAGGACTCAGTCGGGCGGTAGGAGAGTAGGGGGGCGGCCCGCGGGGCCAGGCGGCGGCTGTTCTCCCCCCCCTGGGCAGCGGGACTCGGGAGCAGCCGCTGCTGCAGCTCCCACTGCTGCGGGGGGAGGAAGCGGCCGATGGCCAAGCTCGGCGGCTGCGGCTCTGGCGCCCGGGCCCGAACCCCCCGAGCCTGGGCCTGCTGCGGGGACCTAGCAGCGCGCACGCTGCGCCAGCCCCTGGCCAGTCGCGTCTGGGCTGCTGCCCAGCTGGTGCAATCCCGTGGCGGCCCCGGAGTGGGGGCAGCAGGCCCCAGCCCCCTCGTCCCACTCGGGTCCTGCAGGGGAACGAACGGGGCTGGGCTGCCGATGCCCCCACTCCGGGGCCGCCGCGGGATAGCACCAGCTGGGCAGCAGCCCAGACGCGACTGGCCAGGGGCTGGGCGCAGCGTGCGCGCTGCTAGATCCCCGCAGCAGGCCCAGGCTCGGGGGGTTCGGGCCCGGGCGTCCGAGCCGCAGCCGCCGAGCTTGGCCATCGGCCGCTTCCTCCCCCCGCGGCAGTGGGAGCTGCAGCAGCGGCTGCTCCCGAGTCCCGCTGCCCGGGGGGGGGAGAACAGCCGCCGCCTGGCCCCGCGGGCCGCCCCCCTACTCTCCTTACCGCCCAACCGAGTCCTGCCTGCTCGGGGCCAGGCCGGACTCTCACTCACCCTGGCCCCGCGCTTCCTCTGCATCTCCGGGGTCTCCCTCCAGAGCTTGTGGAGGAAGGGTGGTGGTTTTTTTTTTTTTTTTCCGCCCCCCCCCCCCCCCCCCCCCCCCCCCGTCCTGATATTTGACTTGGGTGATCTGGTCACCCTAATGGGACTCTGAGCATGGCACACAAGTTCTAACTTGAGTTAACTTTTTGTAGTGAAGACAAGCCCTGAGCCAAGAAAATGACTGATCATCCTCACCCACAGTCAGCATTTCTCTGAGACTTAAAATAATTCTTTTTTTGGTGTAAAAGACTACTGTGTTCATATGATTCATCACAAAGCATTCATTACTTTCCAGTTGAGATTACTGGTCTACAGATTAAAAACACCCAAAGGAGAGCATATGTTCTGATTACATTCTAAGAATGTATTTCATTAGGCTGTTTTGCCACATTAAGGACTTGAACAAGAGCCCACTGAATTAAGGGTGAGTCTTTCCCTTAACTTCAGTGGGCCTTGTGTTATGCTGTAAATACCCAAATTGACTCATGAAGCTTAAATTAAAATTTGCAAAAGTATGTTTTATAACTAAACTTTACTCTGTTACTACCAGTTACCCAGGAAGAAATCTAGCTCATTAATCAAAGTAGTTGAAACCACACTGCAAAATCAGACACAACTTTTCATGGTGCCATGCAGGAAGCAGATCAGCAATTTTGAGTATCATTCAAGTACATTAATTTGCTGTTTCAGTTTAGTTAAGACAAATACTTGAAATCATGTAGTACAATAGCCACCACAGATAGTGGTTGTATTAAATTTACTATTAATGTCTTTCTCTTGTTTCTGCAGGGGAAGGTTTCAGTTTATTTAGGAGCTTCTTTTTTATTTTTTGCAGGGCATTAGACTTTAACTTGGGTGTGTTTACTTAAGTGCATTACTTAACTTTGGGTGTACATGTATGGGGACAAATTCTGCACTCTGTAGATGGCCTCAGGCATTGTCACTTGTGTGTTTCTGCTGTACTAAGTGGATGGAGAATTTTTTTTGTCATGGAAAGGCTGTTCAAGTGTTGACCCTGGTCCTCTTGTGTATTGTGAAGTGTGGCTCTCTGGCATCTCTGAGTTACCATTGTTGGGGGATGACATGCAAGAATGGCAAGAGCATGGCCTGTGGATTCACTCTAAGCAAACACAGGCCAAAATGGGGATTACAGCTATGATAGCAGCCCTTAAACTGCTGTAGCAGCTCTGGAGCTCAGTGGCTATATGAGAGGATTTCATTCTTGATCCCTGTGGAGGTCCTCCATGCAAAGCTTGCTTACTTCAACTTTGCGTAAGGGTCAGGATTTGGTCCTTACTTTGAATATTGGCCCTCAAGCAGGTCAGAATATTGAATTATCCTACAGTTTAGTCTGTGACTGATTATGATCTGGGTCACAAATGATCTGATCTTGTAAGAAATCTTTTCATACTTGTGACTCAGAAAAGGTTGGCTAGGTTTTTTTTGTTTAACTGAAGTCAAGTTAACCCCTGTCTTTATGGTTTTGTTCCTCCCTATATAGTCTATATTTGTTCTCTTCTGTATATTTGTAGTGAAGCACTACAAAGATATTTAGGCATCAGTTGTAAAACGATATTTAAAATATTAATTCAGTATCTTCCACAGTCTCCTATCAGTTAATTGCAATACCACTCTGTTGGAGGCACAAATCAACATGCTTTTCTCTCCCTTTGCTACTCTGCCAGTCATTGGACAATCTCCAAAATCTGTTGCTTATTTACAACAAACTACCTTCCTGCTACCTATCTTTAAAACAATGGCACTATCTAAAGTTTTTAGTAACTTTTATTCTTCACAGTATTCTTTCATATGATTGATTATTTAAATGAATTGTTTCCTTGACAGGTGCCAAATGCCTTATCTATCTTCAGATCAGATTCCAATAGTTGAAAGTTGCTAAGCATACTTTATTTTGAAGACCAGCATCTTGTCTGAGTGCATTATTAAATGCACTAAATGGCATTAGGATATATTAAAAAAATAAAGTGTTTGTGGTCAAGATTCTCACCTCAAGCATGTATAATATTCTAAACTCGGGATATAACTATCCTTCCTATAATTAGTTCTGTTAGTATAAGCCTCTTATGATTGCTGTGCTATGACTGATATAAATATGTATTCTTGATGTTGAACGCTAAGAATTTTGTATCTGTACAATTCAAATATGATCATAATATTTGCACAGAGGTTAATGGCAGTCAACTACTTGGGTAGTGTTTACGCAAGCCATGCCGTAATTGCTACCATGAAGGAACGAAGAATGGGAAGGATTGTGTTTGTATCATCTCAGGCTGGACAGGTGGGACTATTCGGTTACACAGCTTATTCTCCAACCAAGTTTGCTCTTCGAGGATTGGCTGAAGCTCTGCAAATGGAGGTATGATTATCTATTTCTCAGCTACTTGTAGCATAATTGGTAGATATTAAAAATGTTGCATCTCTTGCATCCTTATGTATGGTTTGACATACCATACTACTAAAATGCCTCTGCACAACAAGCCCAATTAAGAACAAGATCGCAGCCTTTATGATTATTTAAATGAAACTGACCCTTAAAATGGTTCTAACAGATTATGAACAGTCTTTTTTAAAAGTGCAGTTCTGATCTGAAAGTGACCAGTTAAAAACCATTGAGTAGCCATGTTTGTCAATAATTTCTGTATCAAATATATTTAGTTTACAAGTAAAACTTTTTCTAACTGCTAGGCCTACTGTTCTCACAGTCAATTTGTGTTCTTTCCATCTTGTGCATCATTGCCAATGACAAATAGTTAAATGCCACATTAAGCCCTCAGTGACAGCTCTGAAACCCCATTACTGTTTATAAAGTTGCACAGGTATAACTGAATGAAGCTCAGTAAAGAATTCTGATGCATGAGAAGGCATAGAATCAGCTCATTCTTAGTTATGTAGGCTCCTTCAGTTACAATAGAAGGAAAAAAACAGTGAAAACCATTTTAAACTGAATTAGGATGCTATAATTCTCACCCACACCCACACCTGATATATAAAAATGCATCTTTTTCTCAGTTGGTTTTAAGAGCAGAGCAGTACTTAGATAGACTCACAGACTTTAAGGTCAGAAGGGACCATCATGATCATCTAGGCCTGATCCTGCGGGAACTGGTTGTAAGACTGTATACATGTTTGCAGAATTTTAGCCTGTTTGAAACATCTCCTCAACGCAATAGAATGTCAGTATAAATATATGAAACTTAACAATATGTCCCTCATATTAAGAGATGCAATTGTTTTTCCAAAAAACAGGTAAAGCCTTATAACATCTATGTAACAGTTGCCTATCCTCCAGATACTGAAACACCTGGCTTTGCAGAAGAAATCAAAACAAAGGTAACTTAATTCATAAAGAATTTTGCACACAAGTCCAGGATTTATCACTTCTGAAATTAAAATGCATTGTCCACTGTGTTTATTAACATCATGCATTATATGTTTAAAAAAAAAAAATATCCTCTAAATGTCATTAGATAATGCTACTGAACTTTAACTGTCAAATGTTTATCAACAGGAACATTCAAAATCAATTACCTTGTAAGAAAACATTTTATTCAGATCAGTGTTTTGTTTACAAAGAAATTTACGTAAAAATCTACGTAAATTTTCTTTACGAAGTCTTGCTGAAAATGTCATAAAAATGGGACCAGTGTTAACAATTGTAAACCAGTCTACCTTGCTTCAATACTGGTTTAATAGAAACAAAAGTCTTACTTAACTGCTTAATATTTAAAGTTTTAATCAAATAACTTTAAGATGGGCCAAATTTTGCTGTCCGTTACACTCATGAACCTATGAACTAAGTTGTTTTCAGGGGTGTAACTAAGGGAGGATTTGGCCATAATTAAGGATACGATTTTGTCACCAAAGTCACGTGACTTTAATGGAACTCCATGACTACTTCAGTGTCAACCTCCTGACCCTCCCCCACATACACACACCCAGACAGGTCACTGGCTTCCATGAATTTTTGTTTATTGCCCGCAGCCTGTGCGTGACTTCGATGAAAAATTCCATTACAAAATCTTAACCATAATGTAATATTAAAATATGATGGAAAGTATTTGTTTTTCTCTTGGTATTAGACACCTAAATGCAATTCTACCGTATCTCTTTCCACCTGTGTGTTTCTCAACAAAGGGCTTTTATTTAAATAAATATATAAAGAATCCAACCCTGGGGAATCTAGGTCCTGCAGAATAGCTCCATTGGGAGGGAACTTGCAGCAGAGAGAAGTAGAGCTCCGTATGAGAACACAAGTGACACAAGCAGTACATTGATAGAATTACAGAATAACCCCCCCACCCCAAAAGAATAACCCTAATAAATGAGCATACCCCAAAATAACAGGCAAATCTGGTAACAAGAGGGTACAATATATTTATGCAAACTTAGATAAGTAATTACCGGTATGTAGCTTAACATACATTTATTTAGATTCTTCATTTTTATGTTTTTGTGGGGGGGGGGGTGTTTGTTTTTTTTTAACTAAGGATTGGTGTCAAACTGCATTTGGATGGAGTGGGAATTTAATTAAATGTACAAAACCAGCGTTTTAAAAGGTTTTTTAAATAAAACTACCTTAAATGTGCTGGATACTTACAGCTTGTGTTTCAAAAGTCTTTTGCATTTACAACTGCTTTGTTAAACAAAGGAAATATTAACTGTAATTAGTGAATTAACAGATTTTTCTGATCACAATGGGCCAGATATTCAGAAGTGCCCAAACTGATTGAATACCTACCTCCCAGTGAGATTGAGACACACAAGGTGGGTGAGGTGTAATGTCTTTTATTGGATCACCTGCAGTTGATGGAAGGGACAAGCTTTCAAGCTTCACAGAGCTCTTCCTGAGACCTGAGATCCTTTCCACAAGCAGTTGGTCACTAAAAGACATCACCTCTCCCACCTTGCCTCTCTATACTGGGGGACCAACACAGCTATAGCAAAACTGCAAATTGAAATTAATGGCAGTTAAGTGCCTAGCCTCCTTATGAACTTTTGGAAATCGCAATCTTTAGATGACTAAATACCTTTGAAAATCTGGGCCCTATGTCCTTCAAAGTTTTAGAATTTATAGATCTCATCCTCTCCCACCTGGTTGGTTGTTTTTGGTTGGTTGGTTGTTTTTGATAGACTGGAAGAGGAAAACAAGTGTTCTTGCTTTTTCTGTTCCCAGTCAATTTCTCAACTTTGAATAAACTAGTCCAAATGAAGAAAATATTCTCTGCACCTGATAGCTAAATTGAAACCAAAAGTAATCCAAACCTTTTCTGCACAACAGAATCTGTGGAAGTACTTCTATCTGGAAAAATGTAAAACAGCAGCTTCATTGTAAAGGCTGAAAGTAATATTGATTTTTAATGTGGTATGTGACATTGTGACGTTTCCAAAGCTTGAGATGACCTCAAAAGTAAAGATGTTTTTCCTAGTGATTTTTTTTTCTATAGAATTAAAAAAGCCACACCCTTTAAATCATTAAAATTTGAGGAAGGCTCATTGAGTCAACTTTTTTGTTTCTATATTTAAAGTTTACAGTAAATTTAGGACTTAATATAGGAAGTCATAATTTGACATTAAATTTTGAACAGGTTTATTTTAAAAAATAATGCCTTGTATTTAAATTTAAAAAAATCTGATTTAAAAAAAAAAATTATCCACCCTGAATCTTTGCTAATCTCTATAGCTGTGCATGTAGTTAAATGCATTTTATGTGCACGTGCCAGCTAATTAAATGTATAGTTAACTTCTTACAGAGCACTTGAGCACTACAGGCCTGGAATTCTTGTGTTAAAGTTGTTTATTAATCTGGAATAGGCTGTTGTGATGCAACTAAAGATTCTCTTATAATGGAAATGCACAATGGAGTTTGTGTATATGATCTTAACAAGGTATTCCATGCTCTTGAAGTTTTGACCGTGCAACCTCAATGTTACACTTAAGTAGTTTCTGCATTGGAATTTTCAGTCTTGGCTGCTTAAACTTCAGCGGCAATTCTCAGAGCAGTATGCTTGAGATATAAAATTGCCCATCTGCCTGAGAGCTAGGCATGCCAGACTCTTGTTTGTTTTTGTTCTTTTAACAGACCTGTTAGATTAGAAGAGATCTAAATGATAGATGCCAAGTTATATGTGCCTCGAGGTGAAAGTGAGTGAGGGTGGGGGGAGAGCGAGCGATGAAGGGAGGAGGGATGGAGTGGGTGGGGCCTCGGGGGAAAGGGCAGGGCCTCAGTAAAGGGGCGGGGTAGATCCTGAGTT
The DNA here is from genome assembly GCF_002925995.2 of Terrapene triunguis. Classification (NCBI taxonomy): domain Eukaryota; kingdom Metazoa; phylum Chordata; order Testudines; family Emydidae; genus Terrapene; species Terrapene triunguis. The sequence continues at coordinate 20,393,692 of NW_020664404.1, read as the reverse complement.
GCACTTAAATTCAAAAAGTGATCTTGTGTGTAAAAAGGTTGGAGACTACTGACTTAAAGCCAAAGACAAGTAAATTACATGACACAAGAAATAATGGTAACCGAGTATTTTTTGTCTTCTCTGTGTTGTCAATATAATCAAATTTATAATAATACTTCTGTATCTTCTTTTAAAGCCTTTAGAGACTAAACTAATTTCAGAAGCCTCATCTGTTTGCCAAGCAGAACAGGTTGCCAGAGTTATTGTTAAAGATGCCATAGTAAGTAATTTTTAAAATAAGGTCTTTGAGGGGAGGCATGGGATGGGAAATGATTGCATGAAGTACTTGTTTAAAGATGTAAATAAGAATTGTAAATATAAAAACATTTCTTCTATATGGAATGTTACTTGTATTTTTTGTACAGGAATGTTATTCTTTAGCATTTCTTTATTTCCCTTTCGTCACCCTGCCCCCAAACATCTTTCATTTAATCTCTTGGAGCTAACATGTCTTTGGAGCTTCTACTCTTAAGACAAAACAAAATGCAGCAATGTCATGTCAGAATAGACACAAACAAAAATTATGCATGTTTTAAAACATTAAAGATGTTCTCCAGGCATCAAATGGTTAGTAAAAGGTTACTTGCCTAGTGCCTCTAAAAGATCCAAGAAAGCCTTAATTTCTCTGGTCGACACCAGTTGACACTGAAATAACTATACAAAAATTCATAGTATTCTAGTGTGTGTGAGTATCTGATTTGTGAATAATCATAGTGCAGAAAATCCCACTAGTTGTAGCAATGGAGACATCAGCCTTTCCAGCACCTCTTTATTCTCAGAGATCTTGTGCTATAGAATCTTCATTCTTAAAGCACAAAGAGAAATGACATTAAGGGGAGTGCCTTAAAGCACGTCATGAAAATAAAGTGTCATCATGTTTGTTTGCAGCCACATACTGTCAAATTTTGTTTCAGTTCTTAATTTATTTATATGGTCTGACTGACAACTGCAACCCAATAGTATAATTTATAGCCCTAGACAGGGCGAGACTATCCCTTTCTTACTTTAAAAACTTGACCTAAACCTTCACCAAGTGTGTGTGGGGGTTTTTTTGAGTCTTCACCCACATGCTGTATAGTTGTTCTTAGCGACTTCCAGATAACATAAAAAAGTAAACCCTATGGCCAAGAGAATGCAGTACAGAACACTGTTTCAGAATGTCCAAACATGTCCAAAAAAATAAATAAATAAAAGGGAGGGGATCAAATTATCATGACAGGTAGCCATCTTTCTGTTACGTGCACAAGGGTTATCCAGAGTAACAATAATAAATAAGAAGGAAATACTTATTTTCCATTTTCCCAGTATTTTCACCAGGGGGCTGCCTGAAAATTAAGAAAACTTGCAATAGTTATCTGTGCAGCAATGCTCTTGGGGACAATTTCACTATTTTGTTGAATGAGAAATTCTTGTTCATGGAAGCTAAATACCATTTTTCATAATGTGCCATATGTAAAAACAAATCATACCAATTAAAGACTGCTAGATGGACAGGTCTACTCACACTTACTTTAGAAGGCTATATCATCTAGCTAATGTTAAATCTCTTTCCGCATGCTTAATTTCACATTTGTACAATAGAACCTCAGAGTTACGAACACCAGATTTACAAACTGACCAGTCAACCATACGCCTTCTTTGGAACTGGAAGTACACAATCAGGCAGCAGCAGAGACCAAAAAAAAATGCAAATACAGTACTGTTAAACGTAAACTACTAAAAAAAAAGAAAGGGAAAGCAGCATTTTTCTTCTGCATAGTAAAGTTTCAAAGCTGTATTAAGCCAATGTTCAGTTGTAAACTTTTGAAAGAACAACCACAAGGTTTTGTTCAGAGTTATGAACATTTCAGAGTTATGAACACCAGTCTCCGGGTGTTTGTAGCTGAGGTTCTACTGTATATCTAGCACTTAGAGACCACATTCGGGAATCAGATCCCCATCGTGCTAGATGATGGGTGAGGGTGTGCGTGCCCAGTTATGCATGTATACATATGAAAAAAGATGGCTCTTGCCCTTAATCATTAACCCTTGGATTTGTTCAACCTTCCATGTGCACTTTGATTTTGAACACCTTATTCAGGTACTTAAGCAATCTACAGCTCAAAACAAAAATGTGTTTTAGGTCACTATCACCCAACATAAAGTAAAGCTGGTATATTTTCCACATGTACCTAAAAACTGTTGCTCATTTTGACACATACTGTGCAGGTGAAGGAATAAGTCTCTAACCCCACTTTAAATGAAGTACCAAATAAATAGCATCTACCTTCAGCAAGCTAACCTTGATAAGGAACAAGCAGTATTTTCATTCTCTTCAGATTCTAGCATTACTGAGTCTTCTGATTGTAGAAGAATCTAGTATGTCCTTGAAGACTGTTTATAAGTGGGGAAAACATCTTAAATAATCAATGTTCCTTTATCATCTTTCTGTGCTGTGTGGGCAGAAACCTGCATGCTGTTGGTAGTTGAGCAATATCTCTAACACTTTTTTTAAATAATGATTTCTTTTTTTTTTTTAATTCTTACATTTCTTTTGGTATCACTTTGTTACTTCACAGTACTTGTCCCCATTGAATTAAGGGGAATGGAAGGACAGCATGAGCCTTAAACTAACCAATCTGTTTCATAATATTACTTTCAAACAATTAAAAGAGAATTTTGCAATTTGGTAACCTTCTTGTTTGTGTTTTTTAATTTCCCCTCTTTCCCAGCAAGGAAACTTTAACAGTTTTATGGGCTCAGATGGTTACATGTTATCAATACTGACCAGTGGAATGTCACCTGTCACTGCTATTACTGAAGGTCTTCAGCAGGTAAGATCTAGAGAGGCTGTAATTTTTAACCATATTTATTCACAAAGATTTAGTCATACTTTACATTTTCAAGTACTTTACAAACCTTGATCCTTCACCTCCATGAGGTGAGAGAATATTGTACAGATATGGAATTTGTGGCACAGTTAACTAACTTAGTTAAACTAATTTGTCCAAGAAAAGTCTCCAGTAAACTTTTATTCATTCACTGAATTTATATTGCTTACCTGCATGAGGCTATGTTCACTTATTAAGTAAAAACAGTCATGTTGTATAGACTATAATAAAAAAAAATGTTGAAATAGCTGAAGTTCTTTCTCTCTGCTTGCAGGTTGTTTGCATGGGCATTTTTCGCATCATTGGTTTGTTTTACCTAGGAAGTTTTGACAGCATAGTTCATCGCTGCATGATACAAAGGGAAAAATCTGAAAGTACAGATAAAACTAAATAATCTTTACTCACTGAATCAGAAGAATGTTACTTTTGGACAGCTTGCTGCTAAATGGGACTTAGTTTCTCACCTGAAGACTTTCATTTAAATGCTTGGATATGTGACAGCTGAGTTCCTTTGAAATGGAAATGAAAGAGAGAACAAAAGTACAACCCCAGGAAATACCAAAACTATGCAAAAGTATGAATGAAGACTAGTTTTTTCAATGGTTTGAGTTTGAGAAACATTTGTGAATCTAGAGACTGTAAGTGTGAAGAGTAAAATTTCAAAGTGGGTTATTTGCTGGTAATTCTGGACAAATACTTACGTTTTCTTTCTTTGATGGTGTGTTCAGAGATAAGGGTAAGTACCATCACACACTGAACCTAAGAAGTTTGAACTCTCCTTGAAGAGAGTTTAGGCTCCTAATAGATTTCCACAACCATATTTTAACTCTAAATGTTCTGATTACCGATTTACTGACAATGGGGAAAGTAAACAGACTTATTCGTGGCTTTCATCATGCACTACTATGGCTGTGGGATCGTTACGTGGGAGAACCATACCTATATGATCCAAAGCTTCTCAGTGTGGGAGTAGTTGAGGTATGCTTTAGTAGCTACATACTCTTCTAAAGGGAGATGAAGAACCCATTCTCCACTGAGAAATGCTGGGAAATATTTTTTTGGCCTTCTGAAATATCTTCTAAACAAATCAAACCATTAGAACAACAAGTAGTTAAAATTGCTGAAAGCCACAATCTAATTTTAAATTGATGTATAATCTTCTAATTTATTCCCTTTTATCTGTCAGTTGAGCTGAGGAGAGAAAGGTAGCTTAATGTTGCCATTATGCACATTTTTAAAAACTGCAAATGATGAGCCAAACAAATAGTTGATAGAATCGGTTGTAATTAAAATGTTAATTTAAAATGCTAGGCTCTTCCAGTAGCAGGAATGTAGCTTTCAGGAGGGTGAAAATGGCATTCCAGGTTAATTTATCCCTGGATGTGAGTATACTTGTTAGGATGACACGGTCTGGTTTAAAAATACACTCCACTCTTTTTTGCTTTTTATTAGTTGCACATATGAATCAAGACTGCTTCACATCTGTGCCAGACTACACTGAACCCAATATTTTCTAACAATTTTAAGTTTCTAACACTGAAAATGCTTAGTTCATAACAATGATAGCATAAAGAGATTGTGATCTATTGTTCAGTTGGACTACAACAGTAAGTGCCTATGAGTCTTCTTTTGCAAAAGCTGCATCTTTCGTATTTGTTAGCACTCCTACATTTTTAGATGTCAGGTTTTTCTAGTCTCAATCCATATTTTAAAGTTTAAACCTTAACTGGTAAAATTTGTCGTGCTCACTTCCTCCACAGGAATAAACTTTAATCAAATATTGGGTGAAATTGATACTGTTTCTTAGTCTTCTATATCCCTCATCTAAGGAATGGTTTAATGGGAAACTATATGCTAAAATATTTTTTCTTACCTTGCATTATTAACTGGAATAACTTCAAAAACGTAACTCCTCATTGATACTATTCCCCATCCCTCCCTCCCCCCCCCCCGTGCAATTAGTTTAACTTACTGGGTTTTTTTGCACTAGCACAGTGCTGCAATGTTTGCTATGTAAACCCTATAGGGGAGTATTCAAACTGACAGTCTAAACAGTTTCTCATTAAGAGACTGAGTGTTTATACTAGGCTTTATAATGCTCTTCACAAAGCCTAAGTTTGGGGGCCAACCTACCAGAGTACCTCTTTAAATATGTAAAATTTGCATGCCTCTAATTATCAGAAGAATGCATAGATTTGAGCATAGTAGGCATCCTTACAATTCTAAACAGCTGAGTTTCACAGCAGAAGAAGCTGTTTTGCATATACATTAGTTGCTCTGTGCTGTTTGTTATGGATTGTGTATTATGGAGCATTTACAATAACATCCAGAGTCATTGTTTGCTTTGTTTATTGAAAGTCATCACAGCCCATTCTCTCAGGACCTGATATATCTTACTAGTGTGTATATTATACCAAGCCTTGATATAAATCAAGAATAAGATTAAATAAAAGTGTTCAAACCAGATACCAAGTCAATGAGTTAGTATTTCTGACAAAATGCTAAAAGTAACATCAAGTTTCTGACTTATATCAAAAGCCTGAAGGCCAAGATTTCAAAAGCAACTAGGGACTCTGGGTGCCTCAATTTCTGGGTGAACTTTTAAGTCTTAAGGACTGTTTTTTCAGAAACTGCTGAGTACCCAAACTGAAAATTGGGCCCTGTTTAAAATATCATAAGTTGGGTAGCCAGTCAGTAGCCAGTTTGGAAAATGCTGGTTGAAGACTCCAAATTAAGACTGGTGCTTGCTCTTAAAGTTTGAAGTTTGTACTTAGATAAGACTACTGAATTAATTTAACATACCGTGGCCCAAATCCTGCAGAGAGATGTGCATTTGCTTAACTTTGCACGTTGTAAGTAGTCCCATTGACTATGGCCTAGTCTACACTTAAAACTTAGGTCGACAAACAGGTGTGTGAAAAAGCCACATCCCTGAGTGTTTGTAGTTATGCCAACCTAACCCCTAAATGTAGATAAATCTAAGAATGCTTCCATCTATCTAGCTGTCATTGCTTGGGGAGGTGGAGTTCCTACAGTAATGAAAGAAACCCTTCCGTCACCGTAGTCTGCATCTACATTGCAGGGTTACAACCATAGCTAAGTAAGGCTTTGCAGATTGAACCCTATATCTATTTTAGTAGTGTGAACCAGGTAAGTAAAGAATTTGATCTTTAAATGTCATAGTTTTGTTGGTGCAAGCTAGTGCATTTAATTAACTAATTGACACTTTCATATACATTAGGATTCTGCGGTTGTTCATTACTTTTGTCAAAAGAGCCTAATCTGGAAATAATCAGAGCTAAGGGATTCTAATAAGGCTTTACCATAAAGCTGTAAACATCAGGAGAGAGCTAAAAACAAGAGTACTTTGTAATCTTGTGGAAAAGATGACTGACAGCCTACAGATTGTCGTCAGCTAAATTTAATCAAGATACTCGCATCTAATTTTTTTCAGTAGAGCCACAGATCTCTGAAGAATTTAAAACAAAACACTCTTTACCACTGTTTTGTCAAATTAACAATATGTAATCGATGCTAAACCAGACTCAAATGTTATGCCTTTTTTTGAATTCTTTTAAACGTTCAATTTAAGTTTTGATAGTTGAGCCAAAATGTTTCTCTTACATTTCATTTAGTTTCTAGTTACTGCTTTAATGTTAGACTTATTATACAGTATACTTTCTAACTAAAATTTTATGTGCAATTTAAGTAGGTTTAATATTTACTAAGAAGGAAATATGTAAATTACATGTTAGTTTGCTGTGAAACACTCTAGGCACTTTTAAATGGTAACAATGTATATGGCTGTTTTTTAAAACCTATCCCATCTCCAGTTTATTGCTTTAAAAGCTTTTGTGCCAGAACTGTAAACTAATTTTCATGTTTTGTATTTCTCAAAATAAATGGAGGAACAAAAATGCTTATTCTGAAGTTCTAAATTTAAGTCTCTTCATATTAAAAATACCACCTGAGCCTATGGTTTACAAGTTTTTGTCCTTTAAGTTGTTAGTGTTGCACTCAAACTTTGGAAATCAATTATCATCTTTTCAGTGGGTTTGTAAAACTTTTGTTGTAACTAAACTTACAGTAACAGAAGAGGTGTTATTCTAGGAGCAAATTTTGAAGGAAAACTTGTTTTAAAAGTAAAATTTGCATTGTAGCAGTGAACATTCTAAGTGCAAGAAAGCCTTCCATGTGATATCCATGAGCTAGAATTGCCTCAGCTGCTCTTGAAGAGAAAAATCCCCTTCTTTCTCTACAAAAAGTAAGCCTTCTTTTACCTACTCCTGAAATAAATTCAAAATTTGGGAAGTTGCTTTCCAAAAAAAACTACTCTTGTGAACTCAGAGCTTCTCACCTGCAAGTGGAGACGACCACGTGGCTACCAGGACACCCAAAGCAAGCCTGGATTGGGAAAAGAACATGCTAACAAAAGATAAATTGCTTGGCAGAGTTTTAAAGCCATGAGGACTGATACAATATTTTGGGAATTAATAAGTTGGAAACTCTACCTTCCAAGTCTGTCATGGAGACAGGAGCAGGAAAACACTGCAGTTGGAACTGATCATCAAAGTAGTAGGCCAAAGCAAAATTGGATTTAAAAAAAGAGCAATGGGAATTAAAGGTTCTTCTTTGGTAATCCCATTGAGTTTGACTGGCAGAGAGCAGATGAGATTGTAAGTGACATTGTTCTATCCTCTCCCGAGGTTAGCAATGGCAAGAAACTTCATAGTGAGGCTGTACTGCTATCATCCGAAAGAGGCCATCATGAGAAAAGCTGGATGACTGACCTTATAAGCTTATATTGTTTCCTAGAAAAAAAGCCTTTACGATCTGTCTGCCTACACTTTAGGTACTTTGAGGTAGTTTAAATAAAAAGGGTCTTGAAAGGATCCATGATCCTTTACTGCTGGGAATTTCATTCTAGCCTTTCAGATACTATATTTATATTTAGGGAGAAAAATCCTGAAATGGATACCAAGCTCTAGCAACAAAGAAACATTCCAGAAGTCTCTGGACATAGGATTACAAGAAGCAACAATGAAGCACTGGCAGCTGGTGAAACCTAACAAATAAGGACAAAATGCTCCACAATGCCAAGATACTGAAGAATTGGGTAGAATGAACTGAGACCACATCTTTGTTTTGTTGGTAGGGAAATTCCCTTGTTATTTTTAAACCTTTAACGTTCTAATTGTGAAGCTCCATCTATGTTGTGATGTAAAAACCATAATGGGTACTGATTAAAACAATGAATAAAGTCAATATATAATTCTGGAATTTCTATGTAAATAAAAACAAAGGTGTAGAGCTGAGGATAATATGGGCTTATAATACTGGTGTTAGGGTTAATATTGAAATATGCTAATTCCCAAATAAATCAGTGAGGATTATATCAAATGGAAAAGACTTAATAGCATAAGTGAGAGTAAGACCTGAATGAATTTAAGAGATCTGCTCTTGCTAACTTGTCCGTAACAGAGATGTATCCTGATGTTACAAGAAATCAAGGAGAACTAGTTAAACAAGGCATATTGTTCTTCATGGCCCTCTAAATGAAAGGGAGTGTCTAATAGCTACCCATCCCCTTTGTTTTAGAAAGAACTGAAAGATAAAATATTCTTTTTACTTAAAAGAACATGTGGGGTAGGAGTAGAAGTGAGATTATACTGAGCTCATTGTATGCCAAAATCTAGGGCAAAATATATATTTGTATGCAACTTTTTGAGATTTGTTAAACCCTACACTACATTATCTGATAGGAAAGTTAAGATAATGGTGCTAGTAAAAGCTATTTAATTTAATTTACAATTGACTCAATACAGGGAGACTACAATTACATCAATTATATATTAGAATAGATTAAATTGTGTTCAGTTATCAGCAATACACTATTCATATATAGGCAGTATTACACTCACTCTGCCCCCATGCAAGATTGTGACCAAAACTTTCAACCTTGCCTGTTTGAAATTAGATTCTTAACTCTATATCTAGGTATTTAAATCTATGGTCTGATTTGAAGCCCTGAACATCCATGAATTCCTCTGTAGTCATAGGCAATGCTGCTACTCATCACCTTTGAAAATCAGCCCATGTGTATTTAAGAGCCTAACTTTAGACAGCCAGGTTTGAAATCTTTGGTTTGTGTGGGCCCATTAAATGAACTGCAGCATTAATTTCTCGATGCAAGAACCCTAAGTGGTGGTGAATATTGAAAAGGAAATAGATCAATATTTAAAGTATTTCAGGATTGCAGCAGCAGTAGTAAGGGGAGTATTAATAAGTTTGGCTTCTAGATTTGGCCCACCAAAAAGACCAACACAAAAGTTATAGCAATTACCAAAATAACTTGGTAGGTATAAAAATATATTTTAGAACATAAATAAAATTGATGCCACTTAATTTTGTCTCATATCAAGAAAACTCTCCACTTCCACCATAGTTGTTTCCCGTTATTGTTGGCACAGTGGCACTAGGGGCATATGTGTACTGGTCTAAGCAATCCTTCATGATGCAACATTCCCTTCAGGAGTGACTGGTTGGGTAGCACTTTTGAACGCTGTTGCACAGGTCTCGCAGGGACTGGTAGTCCACCTCTTTTCATGGCCAGCCTGGTCTTCACAACCACATCAGTTCCTGGTACCTGCTACCTTTTTGCTGCAAACATGGCTCCTTACTCTTGTGCTGTGCCTAGTTTGGAGCAGTGCTTGTTTTCCTTGTACGGGGGGGCAGAGAAGTGTGTCCAGGCCCAACTAGGGTACTCCGAGAGATATAAGAATATAGCAACTTGAAGGAGATGGCAGAACCCTGATACGCTAGCGAGGAGGCCCAAGATGGCGTGAACGGAACTGAGGCAAGGGCACCAAAAGGTGAAGGAGAATGAGGAGTTCAAGGGTTCCTGCATCTTTTATACCAAGTTCAATGTTAAATGCAGCAGGGACCTGTCAAGGCTGTATCCCCACTTTGAACTTTAGGGTACAAATGTAGGGGCCTGCATGAGGACTCCTAAGCTTAACTACCAGCTTAGCTTTGGTCCGCTGCCACCATCTCAAGAATTCCCTCCCTGGGAAGCCTTGAGAAACCTTTCACCAATTCCCTGGTGAACACAGATCCAAACCCCCTTGGATCTTAAAACAAGGAGAAATTAACCATCCCCCCTCCTTCCTCCCACCCTCCTTTCACCAACTCCTGGTGAATACAGATCCAAACCCCCTTGGATCTTATAACAAGGAGAAATCAATCTGGTTCTTAAAAAGAAGGCTTTTAATTAAAGAAAAAGGTAAAAATCATCTCTGTAAAATCAGTATGGAAAATAACTTTACAGGGTAATCAAACTTAAAGAGCTCAGAGGACCCCCCTCTGTCTTAGGTTCAAAGTACAGCAAACAAAGATACACACTCTGGTAAAAAGGTACATTTACAAGTTGAGAAAACAAAGTAAATCTAAGACGCCTTGCCTGGCTTTTTACTTACAAGTTTGAAATAGGAGAGACTTGTTTAGAAAGATGGGGAGAACCTGGATTGATGTCTGGTCCCTCTCAGTCCCAAGAGCGAACCACCCCTTAAAACAAAGAGCACACACAAAAGCCTTTCCCCCCCCAAGATTTGAAAGTATCTTGTCCCCTTATTGGTCCTTGGGGTCAGGTGTCAGCCAGGTTACCCGAGCTTCTTAACCCTTTACAGGTAAAAGGATTTGGAGTCTCTGTACACAGAGAGCTGTTACCCTTCCCTTTATAGTTATGACAGGACCCTACCACCATCTCTGTAATTACCGTGTACACTTCACATCTGAAGGGGAGGAAGGCACTCTTCTCCCCAGAGAGGTGCATGAGGAAGAAGTGTTTGGCATGGGATGCAGCTGGACCCCTGCCTCTCATTGTGAATGTCTCATGTTAGCACATGTTATCCCTGGAGGAGAGAGACTTTGGTAGGTGGAAGTGATCATTAATGCTCCTTAAATAAACCCTGCTGTAGGCTGATCTGCCCAAAGTCTTGGCAAATATACTCTTGTATGTTGGCTTTGCTGTGGGAGAGTTGGCATCTAACACTATCCTCTTTCTCCCCAATAGGTCTGAAAATACTTTGTGGTGCATGTTCTCACATCCACACCAACCTGTCCCTTTCCTCTGTTGACATTAGGAGGCAAGCATGAACCCAGATCTCATACCCACCTTATAAAACCTCTCCTTTCCCCCATCCTGTTGTCTGTGCAGAAAAAAAATTGTAAACAGCTTTTTTTTCTTTAATTGCAGAGGCCCTAACTGCATCAATATTAGCACGAAGCAAGTGCATAGCACCTCAACTGAGGCAACACTAATAAATGGTTTAATGTAGTTGACATCATAGGGGAACACACATATGTGCTTACATGATGTTTAATAGCAACGCTTTTAAGGCATTACAGGCAGCTTGGCAAGACACCATAAATCATTAATAGAAACATGCTACACTTCAGTTTACAAATTCAAGATCACACAATATACATTTCCTTCTACAGTTGCTGTAGCATGGCAATCAGTGAGCTGGAGGCATTGTATTCACTTTGAAAAGGCAGCATGTACTGTGCATGCACACAGCATGTGCACGGGTTACAGCTGGCACAGAAGGGAGACACATTGAATGTTAAAAAGCATGGTGCAGCATGGCTGGGGACAACAAAGAGCCAAACAAACACCACTAGGCACAATCACCAAAATCCATTTATGGTGCCATGGGATACTGGCAGAACAGCCTGTTAATTTTTAAGCACAATTTTCCAGTGCGTGGGCACCCTTTCACAATTATTTCAGCAAGTAATATTTAAGCTTTGCATGGACACGGAGTCAAAGATGCTTAGGCCAGCCCACCATAATAAGATGTTCCCATGACCATCTGAAGGGACCTCTAGGGCCATCACTTTCCGGATGTTTGAATTGAGCAGAGAGCCTGTCCACCTCACACATCCATCCTAAAAATAGGGGCTCGCTCTTGGTCTCACAGATACTATATAGCAAGGAAGGTTTTCCTCACTGAGGTGGTGATCTCACAGAACATTCCACCTGCCCTCCAGTCTCCCAAAGGAACACTCCATGGTCATTCTGCAATTGCTCCAGGCAGTACTTAAGCAGCCCAGAAGCATGGAAAGGTGTACCAGTGTGTGAGCCAGGGAAATAAAGGCTAGGCAGTGTCACCAAGAACCAAGATGGGGTTTCTAAGCATGTCAACTAAAAGGAGGGGGAGAGTGCTTTCAGCTCGGGAAGAAATGCATCATTTCTAAAAATGCATGTAGTGTGGACTTTTCCAGAGCAGACAGTATTTGTCAGGTATGCAACCACGGGGATATATAAAAAGGCCAACATAACCATCAGGAAGTACCTCCGAGCCTGGGGATGGAGGAGTACACAGAATGGGGACATTTCTTTCTTACCATAGTGCATAGAAACCCAATAGATCAGGATCCCATTGTGCTATTGCCCCAGCAGTTTGGGAAGTCCACCTCACTGAATCCGTTGATTATTGTCATGTTCTTCTGTATTAGATATGGACCAGTCCCAGCACTTGCTTATATACACCAGGTGTGTTCATCATAAGATCCTCTGATGCTCTGCCAGCTATGGCTGAGGTTCATTTAAATAAGATATTTTACACACAGTGCCACATCATGGCTGAATGGTGTAATACAGATTAACGTTCCCTTACATTTATTTCCTGCACATTGCCTAGCCTGATTAATCTGAGCAGCAGGACACACTACTGCTTTGCATACCTTGCTGATGACTGACCCAACTTGATTTTTCCAACTTTAAATTGATTTCCTACCATTCAATAATGGTCTGGGTTTCATGCTTCCATATGCAATTGCCATGCTTCGACACTGCAAGGAAAACTTTCATCTTGTTGTTTTTGTGCTATGAGGCTTGCTATTGCCTCTATTACAATAGAGAACAGAGCTATGTTCCTCTGTGCCACATCTATGGTTGCAGCAGACAGTTCATAAATGGCGTGCAACAGCAGCTGAGAGAACAGAAGGAAATGTGGGCTCTTCACCCCATGCACCCACAATTCCCTGAGAGGCCCATAATATACAATGACAATTTCTAACAAGGCAGTGCATCTGAAGGTGATGTGGAGGACACTGTAATGCCTACCAACAGTGGAAAATGCTTTTCACTAATTCATTTCGATGGCATGTGGACACAATGCATCAGCACAGGCAGTCAAGTATGAATACGCTCTCCCAAAATAGTTTTGTTGTTGGCATTATGCTGATAAACTTTCTTAATTTTTTCACTCTTCACATAAGAATTTGTCATTCTCCTTGCCTGTTGCTGAACCCTCACTATATATATATAAGAAAGATTCACCAGAACTGAATATGATATTCTAGATGAGATTGCTGATTTATATAATAGTATATGTTCTCCATCCCCATTCCTATATATGTACCCTAAAATTCATTTGCTTTCTTGACATTGCAGCACACTGAGCAGAAGTCTTCAGTGTGCACAACAAGGCCCAGATCTCTTTCCTGAGTTGATAGTTAATTTAGAATCCAGTAAGGTATAGGAGTAATTCAATACCAATTATGGTTTCAGAGAAACAATTGCAAGGTTGGCAACAGCTATCTCAATCTATGCAACGAATTGGAGAAATGGTCTGAGGTAAACAGGATGAAGTTTAACAAAGACAAATGCAAAGTGCTCCACTTAGGAAGGAAAAATCAGTTTCACACATACAGAATGGGAAGAGACTGTCTAGGACGGAGTATGGCAGAAAGGGATCTAGGGGTTATAGTGGACCACAAGCTAAATATGAGTCAACAGTGTGATGCTATTGCAAAAAAAACCAAACGTGATTCTGGGATGTATTAACAGGTGTGTTGTGAGCAAGACACGAGAAGTCATTCTTCCGCTCTACTCTGCGCTGGTTAGGCCTCAACTGGAGTATTGTGTCCAGTTCTGGGCACCACATTTCAAGAAAGATGTGGAGAAATTGGAGAGGGTCCAGAGAAGAGCAACAAGAATGATTAAAGGTCTTGAGAACATGACCTATGAAGGAAGGCTGAAATAATTGGGTTTGTTTAGTTTGGAAAAGAGAAGACTGAGAGGGGACATGATAGCAGTTTTCAGGTATCTAAAACGGTGTCATAAGGAGGAGGGAGAAAACTTGTTCACCTTAGTCTCTAAGGATAGAACAAGAAGCAATGGGCTTAAACTGCAGCAAGGGAGATTTAGGTTGGACATTAGGAAAAAGTTCCTGTCAGGATGGTTAAACACTGGAAGGAGGTTGTGGAATCTCCATCTCTGGAGATATTTAAGAGTAGGTTACTGTGACAGTGTACCCCATAAGGCTTTATGGGGAGGGGGTGCTTATAAATGTATGTATGACATAACTGGAATATGTTTGGTGCTGCCTGTGCCAGGTAACATATCTCCGTAAAGGTTATGGTCTACTATATCTATTCATCCTATTTGTACATATATATATCATTTTCTACTTGAGGTTAAGAATATGGGCTGTATGCTTGCTTGGTTTCTAAGTAAGCTTTGGGAGGCATTTGGTCAGCTTCTTTAGGAAGGAATTCGCCAGGTTAAGTACCTGATCAGGAAACACTTGGGGAACAATGCATCTTGGAATGCTCCAATCCACATAAGAAGTCTTCCTGGAGACATGCAAGATTCCATGTGGGCAATGGCTTCAGCCTGTAAAGACTGAGTCATGCAGGGACATGTGACTTGCCCAGGTGACTCCAGAACTCCATCTTGGAGCTGGACTTTGCATAGGAGGGAGGAGGGGGGTCTCCTCCCACAAGAGAGAGTCTATTTAACCCTGGGGGAGACCCCTCCATTTTGTCTTCAGCTGGCTAAAGAAGGAGCCTCTCCACCCCCCCAGGATACTTGAAGGAAACTGAAACAAAAGACAGTAACTACAGGGGTTGTGAGAGATTGCTGGACCCAGGCTAAAGGGAGATTAGCCTGTAAAAGGGAGCATTCTGGAACTGGTGAGGAACTTATCTGTATTTAGTTTGATTAGACATAGATTTGCGCATTTTATTTTACTTTACTTGGTGACTTACTTTGTTCTGTCTGTTACTACTTTGAACCACTTAAATCCTACTGTCTGTATTTAATAAAATCACTTTTTATTTAGTAATTTACTCAGAGTATGTATTAATACCTGGGGGAGCAAACAGCTGTGCATATCTCTCTATCAGTGTTATAGAGGGCGAACAATTTATGAGTTTGCCCTGCATAAGCTTTATGCAGGGTAAAACGGATTTATCTGGGTTTAGACCCCATTGGGAGTTGGGCATCTGAGTGCTAAAGACAAGCACACTCCTGTGAGCTGTTTTTAGGTAAACTTGCAGCTTTGGGACAAGTGATTCAGACCCTGGGTCTGTGTTGGAGCCAGACTGGAGTGTCTCGCTCAGCAAGACAGGGTGCTGGAGTCCTGAGCTGGCAGGGAAAACAGAAGCAGGGGTAGTCTTGGCACATCGGGTGGCAGCTCCCAAGGGGGTTTCTGTGATCCAACCCTTCACAGTTACATAAATGTCTAACAGGGATGGTCTAGACAGTATTTGGTCCTGCCATGAGGGCAGGGGACTGGACTCGATGACTTCTCAAGGTCCCTTCCAGTCCTTGAATCTATGAATAAGAAAAGAAGAGACAACCCTCTCTCCCAGCTTTATTATACTTTCAGGCATGTCAGCTGAGATGACTAGTAAATTGGATGCATTGAAGTTAAGATGAGTGTTGGCCCAAAGGCAGCAACCAGAATGCACTGATGTGGGACTGAATGTTGTCGCATGGATACCAAAGTAGTAGAGACCCTCTAATATCTACAGTTATTCATTTAAAAGAGTGACTCTAGAGATCCCACATAAGGTTTCAAGGTTTCACGTCCATCCCCATTGTCCTCAATTGTGGGTAATCCAGAATTCTGTGGGACTTTAAAGACTGAGATGTGGCCAGAATCAGGTCAATGAACCAATTGCTTGGAGGTGAAACTATTATGTCTTATGATGAGGTCAAAACTAAATATTATTTCCCTTCCCTTACATTTCATCTATATCTGCAATTACAATGCTCTGTGATGGAATCACTAAGATTAATAGTGAAATAAGGATTAATGTCTAACCATAGGGAATAGTACTTGAAATTGACATGAAGGAATACCCACATTTCATCAGTAGATGGAATAAAGATACTAATGTGGGGGAAATGCCACAAAAAGTGCCTGCAAATATGGAACAGAGACAAGTTCTGCAATTTGCAATACCAGTAGGCGAAGCTGCTTAGAAAGCCTATATCCAACTCTAGTTAAATTAAAGAATATTTTCAAAGCAAGAAAAAATTGCTGCTGGAGAGAATTTGGAGAAATTGGAACTTTGATCCACAAATGGTGGATGTGCCCTTCTAGCAGTATCTCCTGGTCCAAAATCAGAGAACAAATAAGCCTAATTACTAAATGCAATATCCCAAATTACTGTTTTTAGACCTTCCTAGGATGGGTTATAAAAATAGCTTACTAAAATCTGCAAGTAGCAAATCTGAATTTGGTTTGTGGTGGTGGGGAAAACAATCTTTCTATCCTCATGTCACAGAGTCTGCTACCACAAAGCTGCAAACCAAGGACTGTCTTCCATGATATCTATATCTCTAAACAGAGAAGTGTTAATATTAGGGAAATTATTTCCCCCGAGGAAGGGCCAATATTGCATGATCTGCCAAAGCCAGAAATGCTTTTAGTCCAGTACAAATATTTTCAACTCTTATCATACAATTTAATATTTTACATAGCTGACTTTCACAAATAGTGATATTAGCTAGGTGATGTTTGTGTTTTAGCAGATAATGCTGATTACTGTTGGCTCCCACACACTTCAGTTCCAGTTAGCAACCAGTATTCTCATTAACTCCTAGAGCTAGAACACTGCTCTACAGCCAAAATGCTTCTGAAATAAATGTAGTCAAACTTTACTAATTCTGGATCACTGAGAACGAAAATGATGCTTAAAATTGCTGATTGGCTCTAGTTTTCAAGATATGCTATTGGGTCAGTATATACGACCCTTGACTTGGGAATGGCGGAGGATAAGTGAGTTATAAAGGGAAGGGATCTCAATTTAAACCAGAAATGACTAAAATACATCTTTGACTGGATCTATGAATAAATCTATGACTGGGTTTGGACAGTACTTGCTTTTTAGGCAAAACAATGAATGATGCAATCTGAAGCTGGTATTGCGTCATACATGATATGAATTGAAAAATGTTATTCCTAGAAGTCATGGATGATGCAATCATAATGAAGCTTACATCACTCTGCTGAACAAATTGCCCTATATCAGCTCTAGAAATCATACAGTGCCGTGTTCTCTTATTTGTCAGTGTTTGATTTTGCAAAGGGACACATTTCTGTTTAGCCAAAGTGAGCAGAGATGCCTCGTACTTATGTGAACAGTGCAGATAACTTCTGCTATGTTTGTGGTGAAGTGACTTTTGCATCACAAAAGCGCAGTATAACCACTATGGTTAAGAAAGCCTATCACCTTTATTTTGGCTGCAAAATTGGAAATCGGGACAAGAGGTGGGCCTCACACATATGCTGCAACACTTGTGCAACAAATCTTCACCAGTGGTTGAACAGGAAAAGGAAATCTATGCCTTTTGCAGCGCCAATGATTTGGAGAGAGCCAACAGATCATACCAGCAATTGTTACTTCTGCATGGTGCCTCCAGTTGGGAAAGGTGTGTCAAAGAAGAAAAAGTGGACTGTGCATTATCCAAACATTCCATCAGCTATACGCCCAGTACCCCACGGAGAAGGACTGCCGGTTCCTGATGCACCAGAATCATTCTCACTTGAGTCAGACGAGGAAGAGGAAGAGGATGAAACTTCTGGTCTTGAACCATCAATGTCACAGGACCCACATTTTCTCCCATCCTCCTCCTCTGAACCACACCTCATAACACAAGGTGAACTGAATGACCTTGTTAGGGATTTGGAACTACCCAAGAGTAAGGCAGAGCTGTTGGGCTCCAGACTACAGCAGTGGAATCTCCTGGCAGGTGATGTTAGGGTTTCCATGTTCCGTGACCGTCAAAAGGATCTTGTCCCATTCTTCTTCATGGAAGGTGATCTTGTAGCCTGCAACAACATCGATGGTGTGATGGCAGCCCTCAACATCGTTCACGATCCAGACGAGTGGAGACTGTTCATTGATTCATCGAAGACGAGTCTTAAAGCTGTTTTACTGCATAATGGCAAAGTTTTGCCATCAATTCCAGTTGGTCATGCAGTCCATATGAAGGAAACCTATGACAACATGAAACAACTTTTGAGGTGCATAAACTATGACCAACATCAGTGGCAGCTTTGTGGCGGTTTGAAGGTTGTTGCTCTCTTGCTTGGTCTGCAGACTGGATACACAAAGTACTGCTGTTTTCTCTGCAAATGGGATAGTCGTGCAAGAGATTCCCACTACATCAAGAAAGATTGGCCACTCCGACAGTCATTGGAGCCTGGGAGGAAAAGTGTTCAACATCCACCACTTGTTGAATCAAGGAAGTTTTTGTTACCACCCTTACACATCAAGCTGGGTCTGATGAAGAACTTTGTCAAGGCCATTGACAAAACACAAGCAGCTTTCAAGTACCTCCGTGGAAAATTTCCAAGGTTAAGTGAAGCTAAGATAAAGGAAGGTGTCTTTGTTGGTCCTCAGATTTGTGAACTTCTTCGAGATGATGCATCTGACCATGCACTGCCTGGCAAGGAAAAGACGGCATGGAAAGCCTTCCAGTTAGTGGCAATAAATTTTCTCGGAAACAACAAGGCAGACAACTACAGGTTGTTGGTGGAAAACCTCCTCAAGGCATACAAAAGCCTTGGTTGCAACATGTCACTAAAGATACATTTTTTGCACTCTCATCTAGATTTTTTTTCCACCGAACTGCGGAGCAGTGAGCGACGAGCACGGCGAGCGATTTCACCAGGACATTGCAACAATGGAGAAACGCTATCAGGGCAAATAGAGTCCATCAATGCTTGCAGACTATTGCTGGACAGTGACAAGAGATGCTCCATTTAATGAATACAAGAGACAAGCCAAGAAGCGCCGAGTAGACACTGAATAGGACTAAACTATGTACATAATAGTTTTTTGCCTTTTGTTTCATAATAAATTTTATTTATATAACCCTTTTGCTGATTTTTAAAGTGTTACATAAACAGGACAGGTGAAATATTATCATAAAGCAACCATAAACACATGAAAAGACCTAGGTTTACAATTTATGATTAAAACTCTACTATCTACACAATATACATAGACATAAAATGTAAAAACTTAAATATCTTAGAAACAGTAGCCAATCAGTTGTTTTAATTGTCATATTTGAATTCAGCACATCAAAATACATAATAAATAGCACATTTTATCTCTGAAGCAGACGACTTCTCAAAAATTGTAGACCAGTGGAATATTAAAAAGTCTAGAAGCCCCATACACTCTGACTAACCACCTTGGGCTGGCTGAATTCGCTAACCAATGGACAGAATCATTTATTACATTCCACCACTTAAAGAGATATCATGGAATGAACTTTAAACACGATTCTTGTCAGAACAAACTTTCAGTAAGTCTGTCCTATAAAGCAGAAATTAGTGGGTTTTTTTAAATCAAATCTAATAGTGCCATATTTAAAGTATGTTTTAGTCCAATTTAAGGGTGTAGTGTAACCCCAAAGTAATCAAGTTCCAAGTCTTTCCACTTAAGCAATCTGTGCCTACCACTGAATACTTGCACTACCTCTCATTTTTCAGCATTTACCATAAATCCTGCTCTTTCCCCAAGAGTATTGACCTCTACTGTATATTGCACTGAATCTTTTTCATTCTTTACGGTAGCTGTGTCAAACACCTGGCTCATGCATGTACCTGTATTTACTGTGATGTATTTATGTAGTCTGCTTGCTATATTCACATTTTCCAAAACCCACAGTGTGATTTAAACAAAATTTGGCCCTCTTCATTGCAAAGAAAAGCTTCTAAATGTGACGTGTGAATTAATGCAGTGACATTTCCCTGAGTCTGCAGATGAAACATGCCTACAAGAAGTATGAACTCCCGTACTTCGTGTTTCATTCATCTCATTGGGGTAAGGGTAATAATTCTAAAACATAATAAAGACAGACTTTAGATGTTAGCATTAACTGTCTCATTGCTGATTTAGCATATGAAATGGAATAGGGGATGTAAAAAAACACTGGTGGGTGGAAACTGAAAATTGCAAGGACGAGAGACAGGGATCGGGGAAAGAAACAGAAAGAAGGATGGAAAAAGCTGATACAAAAGAGCAGTATTATCAGCGGTTGGAAAGGGGAGTCTGTGTTCACACCTGGTGATGCTGGGGCGGGGGCAATAAGCTGCTGAACAAATGTTAATTAAAAGTTAATTTACTACATAAAGGCCTTTACCCTCAGTCCTCGTGCAGAACCACTGTGGGTCAAAGTTGGCATGTCTTAAATTTATACCCTGGCCCATCAACCATAATTAAAACGCCTCAAAATAAATTTAACAGACCTGCCTTTTGGTCTATATGCCTCACTGTGTTTGACATTTTTGTTACCTTGGTGTTCACTTAGTGTCAAAGCCCAAGTCTCAGGAACAAGAGACTTCTCTGAAAGGATATAATTTATATATATACTTTTAGGTGCTCTGTATCTCTTTACCCTAATTTATAAATGCCAGAGTCCAATTTTTCAACATAAGATCATTTCATGTTTACAATACCTGATCATTTCCCTTCTATATAAAGTTTTTGCTCATCTGTTCCTGTCATAATGTAACTGACAACATTTACATGGTAAATACCCTTGCAACTAAATTACCCATCAAAGCAATCTTGTGAGATGCTAATGAAGGACTTTATCAGAAAAGATGCTAATTCCATAACCAGTGGCCACTGTGGTGAGGACCTGACTCAGATACACAAAATGCATTGCTCACTCCCATCAAAGGAAAATGCCCATGTGGGTAGAGAGACTGTCAGCTTGCTTTCTGTGTGAAAAGAAGTTATAAGTACTGATTCAAAGAGAGATCCTGTATCTCTCGACTGTTTTGATTCTAACAGGGTGGAATGACTAAACAAGAAGATGGAGATCCCCAGAGTTATTCTAGGTAGCCGTGAAAAACTTTTGTGAAACAGATTACCATATCTCCGCTACCATTTTGGATTTATAGAGTTTGACTCACCTGTTAATGTATTTTACCTGCTTTTACCTCTTGTTAACTCTCATTTCTTTTTCTTAGCTAATAAACCTTTAGTTAATTTACTAAAGAATTGGCTGCCAGCGTTGTCTTTGGTGTGAGATTCAGAGTACCAATTGACCAGAGAGTAAGTGGCTGGCCCTTTGGGACTGGGAGCAACCTGATGTGGTGTGATTTTTGGTGTATGTGACCATTATCACTAAATTCAGTTTTTCTGGATGGCAAGATAGACTGGGGAGTCTAAGGGGACTGTCTGTGACTCCATGGTAAGACTGGTATAGTGATCCAGGAGTTCACATTTGTTACTGGCTTGGTGAAATATCAGTATAGAACATACCACCAGTTTGAGCTGTCTGCCCTGTTTTCTGACAGTCTGCCCTGAGATAGGAACTCACAGTTGTGAGCCACTCCAGACAGCATGACAGCATCTAGTTAATTGGCAGAGGAAAGTGATCTGACAACAGCAGGAGGACTCTTGTAGATATTAATTGTGGGAACAATTTGTCAGAAATCTTTTCAACCTTTATACACAACTACACCTTTTGAACTGCTGAATAGCTTACTAATACCCACATTTTCAAAAGTAGCCAGTGACTTTCAGAAGTGCTGAGAACCCACAACTTCCATTGAAGTCAACGGGAACCATGGTGTTCAGCACTTCTGGAAATGAGGCTCAAACTGGGCACCCAAAAGAAAGCCACCTACAGTCAGTGGCCATTCTTAAAAATTTTGAAAAAAAAACAAACAAGCTTTTCACCAATTCGGTCTATGCCACATGTGAATTTCAAGTCAACTTGCACATTTTTTCTTTAAAGTTCTGCTTTTGTCCCCTGGTCGCAGGAATCATTTTATATAAATCAATCTTTCATACCTATTTGAAGGCTCACCCTAAAATTAGAAGATATTGAAATTTAATATAAACCCAGTAACATGTGGATTGGTACAATTGTCAACTGATTGCATTAAGTTACTTCTGTTTCTTTTCCTGGCTGCCAAATCAGACTCACACTATTTTCTGCTCCATAACTGTCTGCTTGCTAACTAGTGTCTCTTCTAGAATGGCCCTGTACATAATGTTTTAACCTTCCACTTGGATGTTTCAATTTCTCTTGTTGTTCCTTAATTAAATCCCATTTCTACCTACTAGTAACTTTGCTCACATGATTAGCTCAATTAATTCCAATGGGACAATTCACACGCATAAAATTAAATATCCGTAGAAGTGTTGCAGGATCAGATTTTGTATCTTGTAGAAGACAGACATCACAATACTATCTAGAAGAGTTACAGCGATACATTTCTTATTAGGGTTTATTAATTACTCCTACATTCCATGATAAATCCTAAACTCCTAGATGTCTATCTGCCACTGTATTATCTTGCATTCCTCAAAACCATACTGTTCTTGTCCTGGAAACTTTTTTACTCCTATTTTATCCAACCTCACGGCTATTGTTGCAACCTCTTCTTTCCCTCTCTCCCCAAATCCCTACCTCGCAAACAGCAACCAAGAAACATGATTCAAAAACAATATAGAGTACAAACTTGTGAAACTTCAGCTGACTTCACAGTTGTCGCCCACTCGCATAACTTTATAATCGTATTAAAATGCCACTCCCTCACCCGGCAACGTTAAAAGTGCCTTCGACACAAAGTAACCTACCATGTCAAGTTGAGAAAAAAACCCTTAAACACATCCAGTTTGGAGGGGTTTTTTGGTTTTTAAACAGAGAGTCCAATTTGTTGTTCTTCAAGTCACAACTTGTGACTTACTCCTTATATTGCTTTAAGCAAACATTTATCTGGATTTTCCAGATCTTAATTAATCTTGTTTTTTATATTGCTCTCAATTTAAATTCTATCTCAGTTGCTTCCAGCATTAAGATGCCTTCTTTTCAACCTCTAATTAAACAACATTTTCCTTTTAAAATTCAAAAACATTTTTAAAGGAATGCCCCACGTGGGTTCTATATTTTTCTGTGGTGGGACTCTGAGTCTAGATCCTGTACTTAAAATATCATTATCACTGTTAACCCATTCCACTCTGAAGAGAACAATTCTCATACAGCTTTGTAGTATCTGTTTCTATTTGAAGTTAGTTATGAACTCTATAGCTGACTTTATTCTGTTAACTTGTTTATATTCCCTCAGTATATTCTGTTCATTTAGATAGGTCTTTTTATCTCCTCATACAAAATATACTGAAATACTCTGAACAAATTAAATTAAATTTCCATCTTTGATTTTCTTCCCTCTCAGCATTCCATCAATTTTACATTTTCTCCAATCTCTATTTTCTGGATCGGCATCTCACTACTAACTTACCTCCTGTTGGACTATAAATCTCATCCTACAATGAATCTCAGCTATATCTTTATGCTCTTTACCCATGTTTTCTCCAGCCTCTGAGATATTCTCTCATCTGTTTTATATCACTTAACCTCTGTGATTGCTTGTAGTTGGCCCACTTCTATATTTTGCTGTTGCAGAAGCAACTGCTTTTAGTAGCTGATGCCGTTGGTTAATGCTGTTCTCACTTTCTGTATCTCCTGTTCCTTAAAAAAATCAGTTTGTTTGCAAGAAAATGTGAGGGTATTTTGTGTTTCCAAATCATCACTATTTTTCTCTCTGTCAGGACAAGGAAGTTCTTCTACTTTTTTTCCTATCATTTAATCAATTTCAATTTTTTCTTATTTTATCATAGTAATAAAGGAAAATATCCTGGGATATTGGAGAGGACGTAGTACATTTGTAGTCCCCATTCCTGATAACATCTATGTAATGTCCATAACTTTACTCCCTTGACTAGTTCCCTTGACTTCAATAGGACTACTTATGTGAGTGAAGTTATGTACGTGTCAAAGTTTACAGAACTGAGACCTTTAGACTGCAACTACACTGTCAGAAATGGGACCTGTGATTCATCACTAATGCAGCTCCACAGTTGGTGGTTTTCATTTCGATGGGGATCAGATGTGTTTACCTCTCTGGCATCTAACCCTGCTGGGAGTTGTTCATACCATAAATGGAGCTGCACTGTTAGCAAATTATGAGTCCCTTTTTGACAGCATACACAAGACCATGAAGGAGCAGGGTTTCATTTTATAATCCAACAGCAGTCACTCTTTTCTGCATTGTAATTGTCCATTTGGCTTCAGTTCACTTGACCTACTACATGCTCTGCTTCCTTTTAAAAATCCTTCAAATAATAAACACAACAAACTTATCATTCTAAAAGAAATTAACAGATTTACTCATCCTGTGACTTTCCAGCAGTCATCCAACTTCTCTCTTGAACAGGATTTGAATCCATATCGGTGGAATGCTTAATTATACTAGACTGCTATAACACTTTAGCTACCATTTTAGGATGTAGGGCTCTCAAGTTTTGTTGCTAATTAAGAATTATAAAAACACAACTGATTGTCTCTCCTAAATAATATTATTTCTTCCTAGATTTTTATTCTGAAAAATACTAATATTAGAGGGATGCAACAGCTTAAAAACCACCAGCAGTCTGACTTGTTTAACCTACTATTTTAAATGTAATAAATATTCTAAAAATGAGTTTAAAGAAAATAAAATTTCTATATTTTCCCCCCGTTTGTTTACTTTGTATATTTGACCACACTTTGTGCATAGACCCTCTTATATAGTCAGTTCCAGAGAGAATAAAGAAAAATGTTATTGTAGAGGCCCAAAACTTAGCAGAGGTGTTCAGGGTCATGGCTAGTACCTGAAACCAGATTTTAATTTGATAGTGCCCCTTTAAAATAAACCCCAAGAGCCACAGTAACTTCAAAATGTCTTAAGTGAGCAGCAGCCACTAGGTGGCAACAAGTGGTAAGAAAACTTTTTTTCATAAGTGAATTTAAAGTGGATCAGTAGAACAATGTGAGTGAACATTTTTCTCAAAGTGATCACTCTATATTTGACCCATCAGTCCTCATCCTCAAAGGAAAACTGCACAACACTTTCAAAAGATGAGCGTGGGAGCTTAAATTCATAACTTTGCTAGATATTAAAAATAATTAAAAATGAACAGAGACACTGGATTTATGGCTTATTACAACAATCTATAACCCATTAACAACCTTCCCCTCCAGCTGTCTTCCCCCCTCCCTTTCATTCCCACGACTGGATCAGTATTAACCAGCCATTTCACTTTGAATGGTCCCTTGAAATATGTGTTAACTACCTATGCTAAACAATCTGTTCCACCTTGTATTTAGCTGTGACACTCTGAGTACGTTTCCCAGTCCTGAAGACGAGCTCTGTGCAAGCTCAAAAGCTTGTCTGTCTCATCAACAGAAGTTGGTCCAATAAAAGATATTACCTCATCCACTTTGTCTCTCTAAAAGATTATCTAGTTTCTTTCACTATAGCAACTGACAGAACTGAATCCAGCTGCATGATGCTGTTTTGTAACTTTCTACAGAAGCTCCTCAGTGCATTATAACATATTATCCATGCACAATCTTTTGCAAAAATAAGCTAAATCAATGCACATTACTAACACACAGGTGTGCACAATGAAAGAAATTATCTTTCTTTACTTTCCTTCATTACTATGACACTGGCAGTTCCTACACTTATGGGAGTGAAATATTTCTCTTCTTACTCGTGTGTGTAGTCTCAGTGGAATTGTGAGTATGTAAGACAAGCATGCTTTGAATGGAAAGCAAAACAATGGAATTTACAGGTGAGTTTTAAAGAATCATAGTGCATTGCTTCAGAATCTGATAGAAGGGAAAAAATGATAAAAATCCTCCCCTAATTTTAAAATAATTATGTGTACTATGGCTTTGTTTTCCCCCTGGAATTTAGGTAAACATTTATGAGCAGCCTTGCATTTCAGTCCCTCATAGTGACTAAAGCATTAATGTACTTTCTACTCCCTATCCCTGGGAAGAATACTCTCAAATTCTCATCTTAAGTTTCAAATCTTTTCCCCCTCTAGATTCACAGTGGGTAATGTTCCAGTTAACACCTTGCATTTAATTCTTCAGGATTTAAAAAGATTTTGCATTCAGATACATGAAAATCCTTTAAAATGACATTTTATAAATTCTAGCAATCAGTTTCTGTCCTTTGATGCTAATGGCCTGATATTGAGAGATGCTGAGTACCTTCAATCCTGATTTAACTTGGGCCTTGTCTACACTGGGAATTTATCCTAATTTCAACCATCCGTGTCCAACCATCAGTGTAGCTGCACTGGTGTAGACAAAAAAAATAGTAGTGTTGATTTTTCACTGGTGCATCTTACCCCATTTTCCAGCAGGATTCCTGTAGCCTTTAGTGTGTGTTGGATCAGCCTCTAAATTAATTTATTCTCAAATTTTTTTATTTCCCTTGCCCCCCAATCTAAGAATCTAGGTTGTGTACAAACTAAGGCCCCAGTCCTGCAAAGGTTTATGCATGTATTAAACTTTATATATGTGAGTAGTCCCACAGACCTCAGTGGAGCTATTCACGTGCACAAAATTAAGCATGTGTGTAAATCTCTGCAGGATCAGGGCCTACGGGCTTTAGCTAACAACATTTTACTATAGGGCATAATGCTAACTGTGATGGTAAGTACATTAAACCAGATTATTAGAGTAGTAAGCACAACATCCAGGACTAAGGATTTGCACATCAGGGGCCTAAAATTAGATGTGATAGCCCCCAAAATATTTCCAAAGGAGCAATAAAGGAAAACCATACAGGCCAGTGAAAAGGGAGGTCAAAAAGGTCATAAGTACCATACAATACAATGAACATTTCAATAATTTGAAAGGTTTTCTTTATGTGACAGAGTGTTTTGCAATACAATGTTTCCCATGTTGCTATCTCTCCCGGTTTGCTAGTGGCATCTTGAGTCTTTACCACCTACTCTGCTGCCCTTAATCCTGATGAGTGGGCACCATGAGCAAAAACGATCACAGGATTTTCTACACTACCCGGCAGGGCTTTTCCCTCTGAACGAGGGCTTCAGAAATGCAATTCCCCTTCAATCCTAGTGCAAGTGGAAAGTGCAAAAATTAGTGAGGAAAGAAATGTCCAGTGCTTAATTTGTGCCAGGGCTGAGCCCGGGCACCTCTAGGCTTGGCAGTTCATAGCCCTGGTACCGCTGGGCTCACAGTGTCAGTTATGAAAATAAAAAAATTGCTTGAGCCCCAGCACCTCTCTCTTTCATTACAAATGAAGCACTAGAAGCGTCTACACCTGAACTAATCACATAGCTAGCCTGGGATTTGGGGGGGGGGGGGGGGTGTTCAATAACAAACTGGCCTCTTTTCAGCTCTACCGGCACCACAACTTTGGAACTGGTTCGGACTATTATTATTTTTGTACCTATCTCAAAGCAAGTCAGTCGCCTTTGTCTTCACAGCGGGGCTCAGCGCGGCGTCCCGGGCTGCGCAGGAAGCAGCCCCTACCCCAGCCTCCTAGGGCCCCGCTGTCCCATCTGGCTCCATCTGCGGCTGCTTCCTCCCATCCCGTCCCCCGCCTGCAGGCGCGGGAAAAGCCGCAGCTGCCGGCGCGCAAGGAGCCGGCCTGCGTCTTCCGCCTGTCCCCGCCTCGGCCGGCTGCAGGGGAGGAGAAGCTGGGAAGGCGCGAGCGGGCCGGGCTTTGCGCTCACAGCGGGGGAGCCGCCTGGCTGCAGGGGCACTGGTGTGAGGGGGAGCAGGCCCAGGGCGGGCGCCGCACCACGGAGCCCAGCGAAGCATTGGCCTGCCGCGAAGTTACCCCAGGCATGAATCTGCCCCAGGGCCAGGGGAGCCCCGCAGCAAGCAGCCACCCGGTGCGTTTCTCCCCCCAGCCCCTTCCTAGCCAAGGCGCGTCCTCTCCAGCGTCTGCCTGGCAGCAGGGCGAGCTGAGCATGCCCAAGCCCAGCAGGCAGCCCCCGGCCACGCACGGGGCATGTGGCCCGCCCCGCCAGGGCTACATCGATGGCTACGGTGGCGAGCCGGCGGCGGGTTCTCCTTCCTCTCCCCGGTTTCTTGAATGAACAACGAGGTGGAGCTCTAGGGAACCCGCCCCTCGTGTGCGGGCCTCTCCCGGCCGCTCTCCTCCCCGCCACTGGCTCTGCTCCTCCTCCTCCCTCCTTCTCTTGCACCCGCGCTGTGACTCTGCTTCCCCGGCCGCCACAGCTACACGGAACGGACTGGCGCTTCAGCAGCACCACTGCAGAAAGACGAGGGGGCTGCTCTGCCTGGGGGGCTTGCACGGCTGTCTGCGCTGGGGGTGCTGGGGCGGGAGGGTAGTGGGGGAACAACTTCCTAGCAGCGGTCCTAATTTGTATGAATAATATTCCACACACGCCCCCATCCTCTTCCCTCCTCTGCACTCTGGGGGGGTTTCTTGCTTTTTATACAAAGCTGCTGTGGAAATGCATTTGTTCCCTGGAGTTTAGGCAAAAGTCAAAATTTTGATGCTCCCTTTTCCTGTGTGTGGGTGTATGTCGGGGGAGGGGGGAGCGTTGGGCTCTGCCTAGAGATCAGTGTCTGAATGAAACTACATGAATTTAATTGCATGTGTCTGTACGTTGCACTGGAGGGAAAAGCACAGCACTTCTGCAAGAGCTTGGAGTCAAAGGTGTGTTTCATCTGCTCTTCATAATTTTGCTTTTGTTTTGGGTTGTTCTCCTTCCTGGGCTCTGAGGCGGGATATTCGGATCTTTGACATGTCTTTGGAGATGTCTGTTTAACAGAAGTCGGGGAAATAAATTTTAAAATCCATAGTGGTTTTTTTTTTGTTTGTTTTGTTTTTTTGGTCCCTTTCCTGTCCCCTTGGTGATTTGATTTTTTGAAGCATGAAAGCAACCAGAACTTAACGTGTCTGAAGACTTGTGATTTTTTTTTAAAAAGGAAACTTGACCGAGGAACATATTTATAGTCCAAGTAAGTACTTTACACAGGAAATTTACATTGTGTAATTAAAAAACAAAAAAGAAAGAATTTTGAGATTTTTAGTTTAAAGTCCATTGGATTAACGTTCATCTAAGGCTGTTGAGCAAATCATTTTGAATTGCAGTTTTTACAGTATATGTTCTTCAGCTCCTTCATTCACATGTGTTAGTTCAGCACCTAGGGGAAATATGCACTTGGCTTTGAATAAGTATGAGATTTTAAATACATATATATATTTATATATATATATATCAGCATCAAGAAGAAAATGTTTCTAAAATAAATATATAATAAATAATGTGCTTCTGGAAATAAAATACTTACAGCATTTTAAATCTATTTATACTGTGCATCTCAAACCGAGAAGACGAAAGTACCTCTGAGACCTGAGAGCTCCTCATACCATCATGAATGAAACCGCATCCAATACAATAACTGGATTATAATTTTTTGGTGGTATTATTATTATTATTGGCTGCTTTACTTTTTTGGGTTCATCCTGCTCCTCTTCTTCCTCTCTCCCTCCTCTTTGCTGCTCCCTGTTGGAAATTATGGCTCATCCTGGGAGAAGAGGCTATGATAACCGGGAGATAGTGCTGAAGTACATCCATTACAAACTGTCACAGAGGGGATATGATTGGGCTGCCAATGAAAACAGAGGACCAGTTTCTCCAAATCTCTCTCCCCCTACTGTTGCTGGGACCTCATCTGACCATGCTGGGCTGGTGTCTCTGCCTCCTGAGCCCCCTGGCTCGGCTGCTGCTAGTAACGTACCCCTTGGTGATGGGCTGCGCCCAGCACCGCAGGCTGTTCTCTTGACTCTGTGCCAAGCTGGAGATGAATTTTCCCGCCGCTACCACAGAGATTTTGCCCAGATGTCTGGCCAGCTGCACTTGACCCCATTCACGGCCAGGGGGCGCTTTGTGGCGGTGGTGGAGGAGCTGTTCCGAGATGGGGTTAACTGGGGAAGGATCGTGGCCTTCTTTGAATTCGGTGGCGTGATGTGCGTGGAGAGTGTTAATCGGGAGATGTCGCCTCTTGTGGACAGCATTGCTGTGTGGATGACCGAGTACCTGAACAGACACCTACACAACTGGATCCAAGACAACGGAGGCTGGGTATGTGTCCAGTATTTCTTTCTCTTTAAATTACAGTAAAATCTGCATCAATGGGGTCACATACTATAGTGATGCAAGCGGTATAGACACCTATATAGAACAGAATATGAAAATCATAGTATACTTCATCCCAGTGAAAGTAAGGCAGTAGTTTGGTTTGTGTTATTGTAGTGTTTTATCAGCATGTCTGTTGGTATGGGCCTTCTGAAATGTCATGTCATGCAGGAATTAAAGTGTGGGTGCGGGAGTGGTCACAGTTACTCAAGCTTTTAGCAGAGGATGGTGAAGCCCCCCCCCCCCCCCCACACACACACGCACACTTTTTTGTTGGCTGGTGCAGTGAGAGTTCTCCCTCCTGTCTCAATGTATTTTAACCGTTGAAATCATACATACATGTCTCTTTACGGTAGAATGGGGTCACAGAGCAGTGTGGGAAAGGAAAGTAATGACGTTATATCCAGGAACGATGCTATAGACATGCATGACATGTGCTGCCTAATGCTTGAATGAGGTTGCAGGTAGTAGGGGAAAGGAAAGCATGTGTGTTTTGTGTGTATGCTCATGTTAGGAACAACATTCTGGTCCAGAATGCTATAAGCAGATATTACAGATAATCAAATGGAGCAGTGCTCAAAACTGAGTATCCTCTAATGTTTATAACAGCAAGGATTTAGAATGAGATTTTACGGCATACACTAAAAGTAATAATTTTAAAATTCTCTTTCTAGTGCTTGTATTGAATCATTTTCAGGCTAAAAGGAATAAAGCCCTCCTAGGAGACCTGGGGAGGAACTTTCTGTGACAATTTTCTGGAGAGTACATGATATTTGTTGTAGCCTGGTGTATTCCAAAGGCAAGAAGTATTTTATGAGCCCCAGGGATAAAAAATCTCTGGCTGAGGTGGTTTTAGATGGGGATAAATTCAACTATAGGCAAGGAAAATCTATCATTTTCATCCTTACAATCAAACCTCATCTCTTTCTGTCTCAAATAATAGTTTTATCAATTGAAAGTAGTTTTCTCCTTATTTTCTGTATTAAAATTGTGTTCCCAAGCACCTGATCTCAATTCATTCCTGCAATGTGCATAAACCCAATCTTATATGATATGCCTGTCATATATTTCTGAATCGGAGGAGTGTAATTGAGCAAAAGACACATTGCAACAGAAAAGTTAACATATGAGTCAAGGGGCTGCCATAAATCATTTTAAGGGAGAAAGTATAATAGTTCTGGGGAGGTATAGGTCCTAGTTCTTTCTGCTATGAGGTATATTTATGAGAGAAATCTGTTATATAACCATTTTTAATGCATTTTGTTTATTAAACTCATTTTTAAAAACATGTATAAACTGTTACTGTACTTAATTTTCAGCAGCCATCATTTTCATTACTTAGTGTTATATTCTGAAGCATGCTACCTGCAGTGATTGTCTCAATTTAACTATTGAGAGCTTCCCTTCTCTCCCATGCACACACCTGGTTCTCGGCTCAAGGGGCTTTACATCCAAGGGATTAGGGAACACGCGTGGTGGGTAAAGTAGGAATTTGGGGCATTCTACCACATTTGTGTTCTACTTCTGAAGTTAAACTCTCTCAGGGCAAGTGATTAAGACAATGACGTTAACTGAAACGTGAAGAAAAGCAGCTTGCTTTGGATGTTATAAATATGGTATAAAAAGTTGCAATAGGGACCTGAAAGATAGCCTTTGAAGATGACATTTCTCTAAACAAGTCTTTAGCATTCCTTGGGACAGCTGTTTATGCTGTGCATAGGAAAGCAGAACGTTTAGAATTTTTTAGATCTTAAAAATTAGGCCAAACATTAAGGGAATGACTTCCATTGACTTCAATGGGCTTTGGATCAAGCCCTAATGCTATAGTGTGTGCATATTATTGTCTATTTAAAAATATAAATAATGAATACAAATGAAAACTTGAATGAAAAATCTTGGCCAGATGATGCAAACATACTAATGTGATTTCTTGACATACAGAAATACAATAACCTAGTACTCTAATGGTAGCCTTTAAAAGGAAAGATGCTTCTCATCAAAGTTTCATGTAGTGACTGTTGATTTTTTTTTCTGATGAATGTGGCACCATTTATTGTGTGTGTATATATTGGTAATGTACATATGTAAAAAGATATGCAAATTATCACCACACCATAGACTTTCATTTGTATCTCTGTAAAATAGGTTGCACCAGTTGGGTCCTATGTTTATTAACAACATTGTTAGAAATTTCTAGGCTCAAATGCAGCTGTTGGGATCCTCATTTCAGATGGAGGAAATCCAAGATGGCACTTCTCATAGAATTTGTTTTTCAAAATGTGTAAAAGGAAAAACATGCTTCATGGCATAATTTATAGTGTGATGACACTTGCCAGGTGCTGGAAGCACTCTATTCAACCTGGCAGTTATTCACAATGTACCCAACATATGTCCTTATTACAGTATAATGAATGCCTCTTTATAAATAATTACTCACATGCAGACATATGAACACTTCATGTGGTCTAAGCATAACTGTGTATCACATCTCTATACCACATGGGTACATGGTACAGCTATATGAAATGCATATTTTTACAGCCTTCTGCTTTACAGTGTCGTGGTCCAATATGTAGTATTATGATCATTTGTGGTAGATGTGGTACTACAATGTATCGTTTATGAAGACTGTCACAAACTGTAAGGGTCAAATGATCAGTCACAAACCTGTCTTATGCAGCAAACAAGTTGCTCAGCTTGCACTTACTCCATTTTGTAAGTGTACCTCTGGTAGCCAGGTCTGAAAGCTTTTGGCTGCAAATGTCTTTAAAAAACAAAAAACAGCTATTAAACACCAGCAAGTATCTTCAAAAGGACCTACATGTATTATTTCATAAGGAAAACAAAGAAAGAGAGAAACCCAAACAAACATAGGAGTCAGGAATGGATATAACTTGTGGACTACAAATTTTTAATGATTGTTAGATGTCTTAATGCTTAGGTTGTTTAATGGCTTTGATACTCAAGACTTAAAAAAATAAGTCAACCAAACTGCCTACATTAGGCTGTAGTTTTACCTTGCTATTCTGGTGGCACATAAATATGACTAAAAGATTTGAACACAGGTCAGGATGCTACAGTATTGTACTGTGACTTGATAAAAACATCTTAATAATATTACAAAAGAAATAAGAGAATCAGGTCATCTCTAGAATTTCATGGTATTAAGTATAATATATATTTTTCCGATTGCCCAGTTTATGGCTTTATTTTATTTTTTAATCTCTGCTATTCTTGCTGTGGAATACTGATAAGCACAGCTTGTTACTTATGAGTCTGATTTAGGGAATATTAAATGAGATGTACCTTTGGGAAATAACCATATTTGTTTTGGAATAATGTATTTCTAATAGGCTAGTATGGAGCCCAAAGACTAAATTACAGCTCAGTGGTGCTCAACCTTTTTTATAGCCCAGCAGGTGACTCTCTTCTTGGGTTTGAGGGTTTTTTTGGGGGAAAGAAGGAATTAAAAACAAAGAACCAGAGGGTCATGGAATGAGAGAGGCACTCTCACACACATATTATAGAGGGGTGGGAGGGAGAGAGAGATTAATCCTTATTTGCGCTAATGGTTAGTTCAAGTAGGTGGGGAAAATGTTACTTTGATGATTTACTTTAAAAAAAAATGCTGTACTGGAAAGTAATTTATTTAGGGCCAGATTTTGATATTCTTACTTTGTTGAGTTGTCCTTTAGAAGTCCCGTTGGTTTCAGTGAGACAGTTTGCAACATAAGGTCTTATGCGGTAGGGTTATCAAAATCTGTCCCTTTGCTGTTTTGATGAGTGCATTAGTTGTTGCTCAATTTATTATATCCTTTTTTTGAAATGTTAATATATGATGAGTTCTTCTGAGCCTCACTTTGACTCCATTTAATGACTAAATCACTATTTGACTGTTAAAGGGACACTGTCAGTTTGAAATGTGGTCCACCAAAAAAAAAAAAAAAAGAATTAATAGTAGTTTCAGGTACAAAACCTTCTGAGTCCTTTGCCAGGTTTTGTGGTTTTACAATCAAATTTTCTTATTTATCACAATATTTTTCTCAATGCTCTTGCTAAAGAAGAAACTAATCCTGTTAAGGCCTGTGTAACAGAAGAAACTGTTTCGCTTACAGAATTAGTGAAACGGACTGTATACAAGCTGTTGTCAAATGCAAAAAGTAAACAATGTGAAAAAACAGAATTTTCTCTCATCTCTTTCATGTATAGTAATTATAGCTATACTTATAACAATGTTAGGTAAAATATTTTCTGAAAGAAATGGTTGATTTTTAACTTGATCATGTCTTTCTAAAGGTCGAGTACTACTGTTCTAGGAAATGGCTATATTGCCAATTGTAGTTAATTGCCTTCATATGGCAAAGTAATGTGATGTTCAAACAGCTGGTTTATAGGATGGGTTTATTCTTAGTTACAATATTGAGAACTATTTTTTCTGTGTTTGCATTAATACATGTGTCCTTGGAGATGCTGTGTTTTCAGTGGTAAACTAAAAATATCTAGTTTAAGATTGGTGGTTTTTTAGTATGTGGACTGAGACTACAATTTGCTAATCCACAAATGCATGGTAAATCCAATCAAATTGCTTTGCCAACATACTGCAATGTAAATGCACTGATTCAGCAGAAGAGTCACAGGACCCAATCAGTGATGTGTGAAACTGTGTCGAGCAGGAACATTTTCCCAGCAGCCAAACATCAGGGCCCAGATTTTCCAGTGTGGCACAGCCTGTTTGCACTGCATCAGTGGTGGAATCTGACCCTAAAGGGGGTTTTAAATTCCCCAAGGAGAACTACCTCAACATAAAGTGGATCATTTTGGTGGTGCAGGGCTGGGATAACTGGGCAAAGGGGATACGATCAGAGAAAAGGAGGAGCCATGCCTGGAATACTGCTTTAACCCTCTGTGTTGGTTTTGGTCTCTTGTGGTTGCTTGATACTGGTATAAATTATAGCAAATCTTGGGATCCTATGATGCAACAGAGGGAATGGCCAGGATGAGGAAAGTGCAAAGGTGTGTGTGTGTGGCAGCATTGCCTAGTGAATGTGGCACTGGGCTGGAAGTTAGGAGACCTGGTTTCTATTCACTAATCTGCTGTGTGACCTTAGTCAAATCAGTTCCTCTCCATTGCCTCTGTTTTCTCTCTCACCTTTAGTTTGACTTGTCAGTTTAGACCAGGGGTTCTCACAATACATTTTTTGGTGGCCTCAGAGTGCGGCCACCAACTCTTGCTGGTGGCCGCTATGACAATTTTTCTTAAACTTCTATTAACTTTAGGAAAAACAAATAAATATGCACATATACATGTCCAAATCATTCTAATTTATTTATGTAGGATTTTTTTTTTTTCAGACTCAATAATAAAAATAATGTACAGTTCTCTACTCTTTACTTGACCTAAACAGAATAGAAACATAAATAAGGTGCTTTGCACATTCTGGTCTTTTGTTGTTGTTGTGAGTTGCCTTTTTTAAAAAAAGGCATGCTAGCTAGTAAGTCTGCTGCTGCAAAAAATAATATTTTTATGTTTGTTAATATCACTTTTCATAGCAGATTTACTAGCTAGCTGGGAGGCTGTGAAAAGTGATATTAACTACCGTACAATTTTCACAGCAGACTTACTCAGCCCTGGCAAGCTAGGGGACAAATTAAGCACTGGATGGGGAGGTGGGTAGGGAGACAAGGGGGGAGGTGAGCCCAGGGTCCAGGGCTGGAGCCTGCCACCGCACGGTCAGAGCCCGGGGCCGGAGGAGGCTGCAGGAGATCAAGGACAATGGTGACGGGGAGGGGGAGCCCAGAGCCGGCACCCGCCGCTGTGTGGCTGGGATCCAGGGCCGAAGCCCAAAGTCCCATGACTGGAGCTTGCCACCCGAGGGCTGAAGCCGGAGCCTCACCATCCCCAGGAAGGTGCAGAACTCACTGTCTGCCTGCTCCTCTGGCGTTTGTGGCTCCAGAGGGAGGGCGGGCCCAATCCCTTCTGGTGGCCCTGGAGAAGAGGCTCTGCTTTGTGCGTTCCCCCACATACCCGAATCACTGCCCAGGAGGCTGTGGTCACAAGAAAAGTCCCATAGTGACCAGGGCCGGCTCCAGGCACCAGCCGAGAAAGCAGGTGCCTGGGGCGGCACATTCTAAGGGGTGGCATTCCGGCTATTCGGGGGGCAGCAGTTTGTCAGTTCGTTTTTTTTTGCTTCGGCAGTTCGTCGGCTGGCTTTTTTTTTTTTTTTTCTTTGTTTGGCAAAAAAGGTAGAGCCAGCTCTGATAGTGACTGTATTTGAGAAATGCTGGCTGTAGCAGGGTGGTCACCCGCTCCTGCCCTGAAGGGCTTGAAATCAGCCCTGGGCTGAGGCTGCGTGAGGGCTGCTGCTAGGGAGAGCAGCAAGCCTCGGCTGATTGGGGAAACAGCCACAGCTGGGGCTATGCCCCAATCAGAGCGTAGGTGGCCTTATAAAGGCCAGGGAAGCCAGGAGCTGAGAGAACTCTCCCTCTAGCTTTTGAGGTAGAAGGGACTGGCTGCCTAGAAGCTGAGAAAGGTACCTAGAGTGGAGCAGGGCTGGGGAAAGGCTAGAGGAGCTGGGGAGCTCCAGCCTGGAGAACACCCAGGCTGCAGGCCTTGATAAAGGCCAGGACAGGTACTGGGGCTACAGAGGGGTAGCCTGGGGTAGGCAAAGGCAGCAGGTCCAAACTCTCCCTTGCCAGTGATGAATGGCGTGTACACTGCAGTCTGCCCCAGTGAACGGGGGCTAGATGGTGACTGGCAGTAGCCACCGAGACGAGGTGGGGATAAGGGGTTGGGAATTCCCCTGAGTGGGGAGACCCAGATTGGGGGGTTGCTGCAGTGGGAAGAACCCTGGGTAAAGGGGCACTGGGGTCCGGGAGGGACACGGGGGCCAGTGGCAGCGAGACACTGGCCTGCAGAGGGCGCTCCGGAGCTGGAAAAGCTAATTCCCTGGACAACCAGCAGGAGGTGTCGCAGCGGTGAGTCATCACACTGGCTTAAACTATAAGATCTTCAGGACTATCTTTCACCATTGTGTTTGTAAAATGCCTAGTTTTGTGGGGCCCCGGTCGTTGCATCTCTAGATGTTACAGTAATGAACTGTTACTACTACTCCTACTAATTAATGTACTACTAGTACATTAATCTTTGGCCTGTGCTTTGTGCAGATAAGCCATAGCTGCCTAAACTTAGTCAACAGCTGTAGCAATAAAACAATCATCAAAAACAGTGTGAGAAATCTGATTAAATAACACATCTCCTTTAGCAAAGTGGATTTTTTTTATCTTATATTTTCATCCCTTTTACTAATTCCGTAATGTAAAGCTGCATATTGATAAAAGTATCCATTTTGTCATGTGTTGGAGCAATTTTCTATTAGTGTTAGCTTTGTATTTTGATTATGATTTTGTTCTGCTTTTAGTAAATTGTATTTTCTCCTCTTTAGCTCTAATTGACTGCTCGTCAGAGTCTCCAACTTTCTGTAGTGATTTATAGTCACGCTTTCTAGTAATCGTTTCTTAAACAGACGCAGTTCCAGTCTCTTAAATGTCAACAGTCACAAAGCAGCAGGAGCCCTAGAAAAGCCACAGCCATAACCTTTTTATTTTTTTTATTTTTTCTCCCCCCCTTTAGTTTTTCCCATCTAAGTTCATACAGCTTGACAGCTGAATGATGACCCCCCTGGGAAACAGTGTGTGTGGGTGGCGCATGTTTAGAGGTTTTTACCTCTCAGTACATGCACAGAAGCATTCTTAAATATGTGAATCATTTTGTAGCAATAGTTTAGCAACTCTAAACAAAGAAACAGCAAAAGCACACTGCAGATAGAAAACAGAACTGTCTTAATATTAAATGTTTTGGAAGACTTTTTCAGATATGTAGTATATTTTGAAATTCAAAGGTTTAGCTAGAGTATCTAATTGTACAGCATTCTCATGGAACGTGTCTAACGTTCTCGGAAGTTGATGGGAACATTTCCACTGATTTTAGTGGTCATTGGACCAGGTCCATGGAGTGCTAAACTCATGGGTCCTATTTTCTATTCACAATGGTATAAATTAAGAGTAACTGCATTTGTTACATTATGTTGTCACACATCAGTTTTACACCAAGCTGGCTTGTGGTTTATTCATCATCCAACAACATACAAAGACAGCCAGAAAATTAGCATTTACTAATTCACTTGGCACTTATGGCCTGACTCAGTGCCCATTGAGGTAAATGGAAAGACTCCAGTTGACATCAGTGGGCCCTGGATCAGGCTCTTAATCTTTTCTCTATTATTTTCCATCACTGGTTGGAATGTAAACTTAATTCTTCATTTTCTCTCTGACAGTAGTGGGTGCTGGTCCCTTATCAAATATTAATAAATATTGTAACTGAGAAGGCAGTTGTTACTCAGTGACAACAAAATACAATTATTTTTGAGGGCAGTACTGGGATGGTGTTTCTCATTCCATGCACAGTAATAGGATAAATGAAGGAGTGTGGTGCTATAAATCTGTTCCACGGCAGGATAACATCTAGACCTTCTTGGCGCACACAGACACTGATAACCAGTTTGGAGAATTTTTATTCTGCTCTGGCATTTGGTTTCATAAATGATCAGATTTTTATTTGGCTTGTAAAAGAACATGACGCTTGATAACTTTTCCAAGTGCACCCAGGAATCTAGCATTCCTCCTCCTTTTCCTGTTGGAAGGTGTGCTATGTCCAAGTTGTAGCTGGTTTTTACCAATGTTGTTGTTTTGCAACTTGAATTATATGCAGAAGAATCTTGCTAATTCACACTGACTGGGAAGCTCCCTGTAATTGACTGTATTTTACAAATTAGCAAGTATCAAACAAACATGATTTGAAGAAGAAGAAAAAATACATTGCATAATGCACCTGTTCATTTAGGGCCCAATCCTGCTCCAAATGAAGTCACTGAGAGTTTTCCATTGACTTCAGTGAGCGCACGAGTAGACCTTATTTAAGCAATTGTTAAATTTTAACTGTTTCCGATACAGTAAAATTTAACCATTTACTTTAACCAAATACTTTTTATACAATGCATAATTAACCTCTGGTGCTTGGATTAGAAAGCATGCCTTATAAAGAGATACCCGAGGAGCTCAATTTATTTACCTTAACCACGAGACGGTTAAGGGGTGACTTGATCAGTCATTAAGTACCTACATGGGGAACAGAAATTTGATAATAGAGGGCTCTTCAATCTAGCAGACAGATGTATAACAAGACCCAATAGCTGGAAGTTGAAGCTAAACAAATTTACTAGAAATATGGCATGCATTTCTTACAGTATAGGTAATTAATCATTGCAACAACTAACCAAGGAAATTTCCGTCACTTGACATTTCTAAATCAAGATTGGATGCTTTTCTAAAAGATATGCTCTACTTCACTCACAGCTATTGGACTTGAAGCAGGAATTAATTCCAGAAAGTCTTATGACTTGTGTTCATGCAGGAGGTCAGCCTAGAAGATCACAATCGTCCCTTCTGGCCTTAAAATGTGTGAATCTATTACACAAGATATCCGTGTGTTTAAGAGCTTAGTTGGATTCAATAAAGATTTATATGAATAATGAGAACATCCACACTTACATTAGACAGGATAAAAATTGCTTATAAGCGATATGAACCCATATGAATCGGGATAAATCACACAATAACTGATGAAGTTTGGGAAAAACTTCTATTGGTAGGCTAATCCATCATTATTCATTATGTGGTTTCTTGTACATTCCTCTGAAGTAACTGGTACTAGTCGCTGTAAGAGAGAAGATGCTGGACTAGATAGACCACTGGTATGGTTTGGGAATGACTATGATTACTTCATAGTTTACTCAAATATAGAATTTTGTAAAAGTATTAAAATCTCTAAATATGAGGCCTTGCTATAGCAACTCTTCTATTGGAAACTATGTTAAGAAGTGGGGATGAGTCTGCGGCTTCTTTTCAGGAGTGTTGTATTTGTGGGCTATTGAATTACATCTTGATGAGATTTTTACTGGCGTTAAAAGAATTTTATTAAAATTGTAATTTTAATGGCATTTTCTTTTGTAAGAGCATCTACACTATTGAATTTGCTGTTGTACTCACACATGTATTTATGATTTAAATTTTAATTAATAAAATTAATAGGAATAGTGATACATTAAAAGAATGCTATCATTCCATGTTAGAAATAAAATGAGTGAAGAGTCGGTTACCATGTTTTGTTAATAAGAAAAGATAACTCATCACCACTATGTATGAGTGGATTTCACCCTATTAATATGTATGATTTTATGTACAGAAATCACATGTAATCCAGGAAAATGATCCCCTTTTCCCCCAGAGAGATATTAAAGCACTGTGGTCTAGTTATTACAGAAGGGGACTGGGAGCCAGAATTCCTTAGTTTATTTCTTGGTTCTACTACTGATTGGGTGTGTGAACTTGAGCCAGTCATTTAATCTCTCTCTCTGTCTCAGTTTACCCAACCGTGAAATGGATACTTGATATGCCTGCCTCGTAGCAATGTTGAGAAGCACAGGCTACCAGGCAGTTTAGGTCTACTTTTTTTATTTAAAAAGAAAAGATTTTACAAGACCTAATATTAACAGAATGGTTTTCATGGCAGTTTTGGGTTTGGAGTTAAACAATATTCTGTAGTGCTTACATTCATCATTGCCGCAGTTGGCTAGTAGGTACAACCAGAAAGTAATTAGACAGATTAGAAAGTGACCATTGGCCAACTGCAGAAAAATAAAAGGTTAACTGTTTCAATATAAATTATATTTAAATCCTTCCAGCCTTAATAATGTAATGTGTTTAGCAAAGTAGGTAGAGGAAATTACCAACAAATGGAAAAACAAGTTATTTTGGTCAATTTGGAGGTTGGTTTGCTGTTTTGTAGATTTTTATTTGGAAAATCCATGGAAAATTTTTAGTGCTATAGTTTGCAGCTTTAGGCCTTTCCCTTGTGCATGAGTAGGCCTTTCCTGGTAAACATTTAACAAAGGAAACTCTCCTTCCTTTCAGTTCGCCTTATACACATGTATAAAACTAATTACATTATTTTAGCGGTACACACACAATACATCTGCATGCACGCGCACACATGCTCCTCCACTAGTGCAAATCTGCTTCCTAAATAAGTAAATCTCAGGTACAATTAGACAAAATAAGAAGACATATTTACTCAAATAAGATATGCCTAATTACCAAATCAGTGGAGCTATTCATG
Source organism: Terrapene triunguis (assembly GCF_002925995.2). Lineage (NCBI taxonomy): Eukaryota > Metazoa > Chordata > Testudines > Emydidae > Terrapene > Terrapene triunguis. Next base: position 20,352,232 of record NW_020664404.1, on the reverse strand, counting down.
AGCTTAAAATTAGGCACATGCTTCAGTACCTTGCTGAATTGGGGCCTGTCTGTCCTTGGTACAGACAAAACTCCTATTTAACCCCGTGGGACTTTTGCCTGTGTGATGACATTAGGATTGGGTCCTATGGCTATAGTCCAGTGAAATGCCTTTTTACAGCAATATATTGTACATTGCAAAGCTTGTATTGTGTTACTGCGGTTAAATAACTTTTTTTATCAATTTCGTACTAGAGGAAAGAGTATTTATTCTTAAGTCGTCATTTTCCTTAGGAGAACCTGTGAAACAGATTCCAAGTAAGTAAAGGAGAAACAGAGCTCAGGAACAGGTTTGCTGAGTTGGAAAATCAAGAAGGGGCACAGCAGACAGTAACTAAAGGTGGGCAGGCAAGGAAGAAAAGATGAGCGGCTATTCCTGTAAGAAGAGAGGAAGAGCCAGTGGAGATACCCAGAGTTCAGAACCCCAGGAGGATACAGGATGACTTGCAGCAAGAAAGAACAGTCGGAAGGCCGGAAAATCACACCATCACCAGGAAAAGGCAGGTTTATGTGACTGGGGACTCCCTACTAAGAAGAACAGACAGGCCTGTCACCGGAGCTGATCTGGAGAACAGAAGAGTGTGCTGTCTCCGGGAGCTAAGATACAGGATGTGGACCTGTAGAAGAGGCTGAAGAGGATCCTAATGGGAGTTGGAAATAATCCACTGATTGCCCTTTATGTGGGAACAAATGATACAGCTAGATTCTCACTGGAACATATCAAGGGAAGTTATGCCAAGCTGGGGAAGATGCTTAATGAAATGGAGGCTCAGGTATCTCCAGTGGAATTCTGCCTGTCTCTAGAGGAGGAGAACGAAGGCAAGACAAGATTATGACGATCAACAGATGGCTCAAGCAGTGGTGCTATAAGGAGGGCTTTGGGATGTTCGACCACTTGGAGGCATTCATGGACAGAGGACTGTTCTCATGGGATGGACTCCTCCTGCCTGAGTAGGGAGGGAAATAGACTTCTGGGACGGAAGTTGGCACAACTCATTAAAGGAGCTTTAAACTAGGAACTTGGAGCAGATGGTTGGGAGATGCTCGTATGATCTCCACACCTGAATTTAACATTGAGAGGGAGGAAAATCAAGTAAGAAAGGATACAGCAATGGAGAAAGGAAGAGCAGTGGGTAGGAGAATGGACGTTACCAGGAAAGATCGTGCCGATACCAGTCAGGCGATACTGGCAGTAGAATGACTGTACCCAAGCGGGCGAGGAATGTGGGTGAAGCCAAGCAGCAACAATTAAGATGATTGTAGATCAATGCAAGGAGCCTGGACAACAAAATGGTGGAACTAGAACTACCGGTGCAGGAAGTGAAACCAGGGATTGGGATAACAAGAACTATGGTGGAATAGTAGTCATGACTAGAGTACAGGTTTTGAAGAGTATGTGCTGTTCAGGGAAGACAGAAATAAAGGCCAAGGTGGTGGAGTAGCATTGTATATCAATGGTGAGGTAGACTGTGTAAAGAAATTAAAAGTGTTGGAATGAATAAGACCGTGTCTGTTTTGGGCCAAAATCACTTTGGGGAAGAAAGCTACTAGAAGGTCCCCGGGCCAGTGCTCGGGGTGTGCTACAGACCCCTCTCTCCGCCCCCCGGATCAGATTTGGCTATGGCTAGAGACCTCTAATGCTTTTAATGAAATAAATACTACTGGGAAATGTGTGATTATGGAAGAGTAACTTCCCAGATATAGATTGGAGGACAAGTGCTACTACTAATAGTAGGGCCCAGATTTTCGTGCATGTGATAGCTGACAGATTTCTTCACCAACAAGAGGTGATGCCATTTTAGATTTGGTTTTGGTGAGTAGTGAGGACCTTTATAAAAGAACTGGTTGTAGGGGACAGCCTTGGTTTGAGTGATCATAAGCTCATTCAGTTTAAACTAAGTGGAAGGATAACCAAAAATAGATCTGCAACTACTGTCTTTGATTACAAAAGGGCAAACTTAAAAAAATTAAGAGAATTAAGGACGTGGACAGGACTGAAGAACTCAAGGATCTGAATGTGGAGGAGGCTTGGAATTACTTTGAAAGTTTCAGAAGCTATCTGAAGCCTGCATCCCAAGCAAGGGGGAAAAATTTGTAGGGAAATTTGCAGACTAAGCTGGATGAGCAAGCATCCCAAACGGGTGATTAAGAGAAAGCAGACCGCCTACAAGGAATAGAAGATAGGAGGGATCAGCAAGGAAAGCTACCTCTTGGAGGTCAGAAAGTGTAGAGATAAAGTGAGAACTACCAAAAGCCAAGCAGAGTTAGACCTTGCAAAGGGGATTAAAACCAATAGTAAAAGGTTCTATAGCCGTATAAATAAGATGGAAAGAAGAAGTGGAACTGCTAAGCACTGAGGATGGGGTGGAAATTAAAGATAATCTAGGCCCGGCCCAGCATCTAAACAAATACTTTGCATCAGATTTTAATGAGGCTAATAAAGAATTTAGGGGTACAGGTCTGTCGCATCTTATGCGCATTTAACATGCGCGATTTCAGCTTTACGCAATCGGCGGGGGGGGGGGGGAAGTGCCGGTGATTCCTCCAGCGTGAGTCGCGAATCTGCTGTTCCCACTAAAATATTTTTGGGGGGGACTTGACAGCAACAGCATGTCTTTAGGCCTGTGAGAAGGTTCTCCCCTATAATAACCCTGGAGGGTTGGCGGAAAAAAAAAAAAACACAAACAGTTTAAATAGTGCGTATGCCCCAGAGTGAGTGTGAGATGGGAGAAGCGAATCTGCTGTTCCCACTACAGTACTGCTGTTCCCACTACAGTACTCCGTCCCCCTGTGCCTCTCATACTGTGCGCATCTCACTGGGCTGAGTGAAATTCTACTGTGCCTGTACTGTTTAAAGATACAGTACGTATTTTTCGTATAACATGGCCCCAAATGCAAGCCACCTACTTCATCTGGTGCTCAACTGAAGAAACAGCGATCTGTTCCAACGCTGGAGGAAAAACTGGCTGTGTTGGACTTATTGAGAGAAGGTATGTCCATCGCCAACGTGGCGTGTAAATACGGCCGCAACGAATCTAGCATCCGTGCCATCAAGATTCGAGAGAGAGAAATTCGTCAAGCCGTGGCATCAAGTGCTCCAGTAACTGCTAAGGTGACGAGCCAAGTGCATGATAAGACTTTAGTGAAGACTGAAAAGGCATTAAACTTATGGCTGGAAGACATGAACCGTAAACGTGTGCCTATCAATGGCAACATGTTGCGAGAAAAGGCTCTTAGCATCTATGCGCTGTTCAAACCTCCTGTCGAAGAGGGACAGCCTTCTGATAAGAAGGAATTCAAAGCCAGCCAAGGTTGGCTTAACAGTTTTAGGAACCGCTTCAACCTCAAAAACGTGCAGACTACTGGTGAAGCTGCATCTGCCAATGAGGAGGCAGCAAAAGCCTACCCCGAACAATTAAAGAAAATCATAGAGGAAAGGGGCTATCTTCCAGAACAAGTTTTTAATGCTGACGAGCCTGGGCTCTTCTGGAAAAAAATGCCCACCCGCACTTAGATTTCGAAATCAGAAAGACAAGCCCCTGGCTTCAAAGCAGCTAAAGACTGTGTGACTGTGTTGCTTTGTGGCAATGCGGCTGGGCATTTAATAAAGCCGGGCTTGCTCAACAGGGCTGCAAATCCCCGTGCCCTAAAAGGCAAGAACAAAAATCTCCTGCCTGTGGGTGACGGCAGCATTATTTCTGGATTGGTTCCACAAGTGTTTCATTCCGGAGGTCAAGCAGTACCTTGAAGAGAAAGGACTTGACTTTAAAGTGTTGCTGATCATAGACCATGCTCCTGGCCACCCTGCGGCACTCCGGTTTGCACACAACGTCGAAGTCGTCTTTCTCCCCCCCAATATCACCTTCATCCTCCAACCTCTCGACCAAGGCGTCATTAGCTGTTTCAAGGCCACGTACACGAGGCTTACATTCTCACGGATCCTTACCGCTATGGATGCTGATCCCAATGTTAATGTGATGGAGTGTTGGAAGTCCTTCAACGTTGCTGATTGCATCACTTATATTAAACAGGCAATGGATGCAATCAAGCCTGAAACAGTCAATGCATGTTGGCGAAACCTATGGGAAGACTGTGTGAATGATTTTAAGGGTTTCCCGACCATTGACAAAGAAGTGAAACTCATTGTTCAGGTGGCCAGGCAAGTGGGTGGTGATGGCTTCATCGACATCCTCGAGGAAGAAATTGAGGAATTAATTGAGAGCCATAGAGAAACATTGACTAACGAAGAGTTAGAGGAACTGATAAAATCGTCTACAGAAGACGAAGATGATGACGAACAGGAAGAGCCAGCAACTTGGAATCTTCATAAATTTTCTGAAGTGTTCCAAGCAGCGAAACACTTGAATGATTTAATTTCTGAATATGATCCTTCTATGGAACGAAGCCTCAAAACCGTAGTATTACGGATGATTTGAGACCGTACCAAGAAATGTTTGAGGAGCTCAAGAGACAACAGCGACAGTTGCCAATCACCGTGTTTTTAAAGAAAAACAACCAGCAGCAGCAGAGCCTACACATTCAACTTCTCTAGGTGAACCAGAGCCAACCACTTCGTCTACGACTCGCTCTCCGTCACCCAAACCTGGCCCATCGTCTCCTGGATCGACATCAAGCCCTGAAGACTCAATGATAGTGTTGTCAGGGGAAGAGGAAGACTAATCCTTGGAGTGTGTACAGTACAAGACTAGCAAGAATATCCAGGGTGACTGGTGACTGTTCAGGTTTATAGTACTGTACTGTTTTCATTCTTCTGTCTCTGTTATGTTGTTAAAAATACTGTAAAATTATATTTTGCATATGTAGTCTTTATTATATACTGTACTGTACATTGCTGTATACAATACATAGTACTGTACAGGGTTGTATACCCAAAACTGTACTTTTTGGGTGATTTAAGGGATTTTCAAGGGTCGTTTTGACTATGCGCGATTTTCGCTTTACGCGCTGACTGCGGAACGTAACCCCAGCGTAAGATGCGACAGACCTGTAGTGGCAGGATGGCAAATGAGGATATGGAGGTAGAAATTACCCCATCCAAGGTAGAAGACAAACTCAAACTGCTTAATGGGACTAAATTGAGGGGGCTGGATAATCTCCATCCAAGAATATTAAAGGAACCAGCACATGAAATTGCAAGCCCAATAGCAAGGATTTTTAATAAATCTGTAAACTCGGGGATTGTATACTGTGACTGGAGAATTGCTACTATAGTTCCTATTTTTCAGAAAGGGAACAACATGATCTGGGAAACTACAGGCTTGTTAGTTTGACCTCAATTGTATGCAAAGTCTTGGAACAAATTTTGAAAGAGAAAGTAGTTAAGGACAGAGAAGTTAATGGTAATTGGGATAAAACACATCATGGTTTTACAAAAGGTAGGTTGTGCCAGACCAACCTGATCTCCTTCTTTGAGAAGATAACTGATTTTTTTAGACAAAGGAAATGCAGTAGATCTAATCTACTTGGATTTCAGTAAGGCATTTGATACAGTTCCCACATGGGAAATTATTAGTTAAATTGGAGAAGATGGGGATTAATATGAGAATTGAAAGGTGGATAAGGAACTGGTTAAAGGGGAGACTACAATGGGTCATACTAAAAGGCGAACTGTCAGTCTGGAGGGAGGTTACTAGTAGAGTTCCTCAGGGATCAGTCTTGGGACCAATCTTATTTAACATTTTTATTACTGACAAAGTGGGAGTGTGCTAATAAAATTTGCAGATTACACAAAATTGGGAGATATTGCCTATACAGAGGAGGACTGGAATATCATACAAGACAATCTGGATGACCATGTAAACTGGAGTAATAGAAATGGGATGAAATTTAATGCAAAGTGCAAGGTCATGCATTTAGGGACTAACCACAAGAATTTTCGCTATAAACTGGGGATGTGTCTGTTGGAAGTGACAGAGGAGGAGAGAGACCTGCGTGTATTGGTTGATCACAGAATGACTAAGCGCCAGTACGATGTGTCCATGAAAAAGGCTAATGTAGTCCTAGGATGCATCAGGCAAGGTATTTCCAGTAGAGATAGGGAAGTATTAGTACTGTTATACAAGGCACTGGTGAGACCTCATCTGGAATACCGTGTGCAGTTCTGATCTCCCATGTTTAAGACAGATGATGAATTCAAACTGGAATAGGTGCAGAGAAAGCAGACGATGATCTGATGAATGGAAAACCTACCATATTCACAGGAGACTCAAAAAGAGCGTGGCTTGTTTAGCATAACCAAAAGAAGGCAGTTGGGAGGTCTGATTGCCCTCCTATAAATACATCAGAGGGCTAAATACCAGCGAGGGAGAGGAGTTATTAAAGTTAAGCACCAATGTGGACACAAAAACAAAAGGATATAAACTGACCATCAACAAGTTTTAGGCTTGAAATTAGGCGAAGGTTTCTAACCATCAGAGGAGTGAAGTTCTGGGAACAGCCTTCCAAGGGGAGTAGTGGGGGCAAAAAACCTAACAGGCTTCAAGACTGAGCTTGATAAGTTTATGAAGGGGAAGGTATGATGAGACTGCCAACAATGCCATGTAGCTGATCTGCAATTGCTAGCAGCAGATATCTCCGATGGCCAGTGATGGGATGCTAAATGGGGAGTGCTGTGAGTTACTATAGAGAAATCTTTCCCAGGGTCTGGCTGATGGGTCCTGCCCACATGCTCAGGGTCTAACTGATCGCTCATATTTGGGGTTGGGAAGGAATTTCCCCCCAGGTCAGATTGGCAGAAACCCTGGGGGGTTTTCACCTTCCTCTGCAGCATGGGACATGGATCACCTTCAGGTTTAAACTAGTGTAAATGGTGGATTCTCTGTAATTTGAAGTCTTTTTAAACCATGATTTATGCACTTCAGTAACTCAGCCAGCGGATAGGGGTCTATTACAGGAGCGGGTGGGTGAGGTTCTGTGGCCTGCGATTTTCAGGAGGTCAGACTAGATGACCATGATGGTCCCTTCTGTCCTTAAAGTCTATGAGAATACTTAGAGACTGCAATACAGAATGTAGGAGAGTGCGTTATTTCTTCTTTTAAAAAAACCTAAAGGATTATTTCCTTAAAAAACAACTTCTACAAGTCATTTTAGTCTTGATTTATTTATTTTTTCTTAAATAAAATGTACCCAGTTAGAAAAAACATCTCAGGGTGGATCTAAAGAGTTAAATTCAATGAATGACATTTAAAAACAAAATTAAAAACACCCCAAGGTGCTGTACTGCCAAATTCTGAATAAAAATAAGCTGTGGACTGTCCTCAAGAATCTGCAAATGTAAGTTAGGTCAGACACAGTCAAGAACTATCCACTGAGATCATCTGGGAACTGCTCACCTCCGACATTCAGTTTAGGGACTATTGCAGTGGTGGGCAACCTGCAGCCCACAGGCCGCAGGCGGCCCATTAGGGTAATCTGATTGCAGGCCGTGAGACATTTTGCTGACATTGACCTTCTGCAGACACTGCCCCCCGCATCTTCCAGTGGCCCCGGTTCTCTGTTCCCAGCCAATGGGAGTTGCGGGAAGCGGTGGCCAGCACATCCCTACGGCCTGACACTTCCCGCAGCTCCCATTGACCGGGAACGGTGAACCGTGGCCCTTGGGAGCTGCAGGGGGCCATGCCTATGGAAGGTCAACGTCAGCAAAATGTCTCGCAGCCCGCAATCAGATTACCCTGATGGGCCACAGGTTGCCCACAACTGGACTGTTGGCTCAGTTGCCTCAGCTGATCTCTGCTGCAGTGGTACATTCATAGGCCATAGGCAGTCTGTCATGTAACCAGGACTCAAGCCATATAACACTTCATAGATCAAAATCAAAAGCCTGAATTGCACTTGGAAATGAATAGGAAGCCAGTAAAGTATAAATGTCATTTACACTACCAGGGGCAGATCTTCAACTGGTATATATTGTCAGGAGCTATAATATTTTATACTGGCTAAGGATCTGATCTCTTCCCCGAATGGTGTAAAGGGTCCTTAGTGTAACTGAGAATCAGCACTAGTGTGTCCATTATTTTCAAACTATCGTTTGACCTGTCCCATTTCTTTATTGTCCCAAATATACTTCTCTGTAGTAACAAATAGTAATACTATTTTACATTTTATAAGAGAGAACTAATTTGCTCACCTCTTAAATTCATTTGCTTCTAGAATGGAAGGTGGTAATCCTTTAGCCGTACACAGCATCACTAAACAGCAGTTTAGGACAGGACATGAAAATTATTGTGTTCATTTGAAACTTCAGGTGGCAGGCAGAATGTAAATAAATGACCCACCCTGGAATTCCACCAGAATGCTATAATAATTCATCATTGGCTTCAGAGCAGCTTCAGTAGAGGATTCTACCATTCTATTTTAGACTAGGGTATCAAATCCTGGACCCATTGAAGTTAGTGGCAAAACTCCTATTGATTTCAATGGGTCCAGGATTTCACCCTAGGATTCTAAGACTACTGGTAGCTATGGTTAAATAGGGAGGCCTAAAAGCGTCCTGAATTGTTTAGCTGTGGAACATAGCATTGCTATGCAGAAGTGGCAGACAACATTGGAGGTTCTAAAATTTTGGCCTAAGCCTGCATGTTCAGTGAGTCACTTACATCAGCTATCAGACAGATGCATTCAACAGTGACCATTTGCATGAAAGTTGGGAGGTTTTTGTTGTTTTAGAATTTTTGTGGTTCCACTGTCTCTCTTATTTAGTTTAAGGATTCCACCATTAAAGCCATGTTTCATCCTCAGTTAATAATCAGCTGATGAAATTCTTTGGTGCTTTATTGTAGTGAGTCAGAAGCTTATGACTGCTCTTCACTCGGCTTTTCATTATGCCTCTTGCAAACAATGGGAGAACCTGTCAAGTCCTCCCCTTTTACCTTTTTCTAATCTTCCCAGGATGATTGCTTCCACTGAGAGAAATGTATCTTTTTCAGGAGCCATTTTAATCACAATTCATTTCTTTGTTTTCCAACAAAAAAACCTCAGAACACTGGTTGAAAGTACAGGATAACAAATTCGACACAATTTTGACCTCTGCAACCAGCTTATTTGGACGAGTAAAGACTGCAACGTTAGGTTACTGCTATGCTGTATACATGGGATGGGTTCATGGTTTAGCTGGAGAAAATTTGTTCTTTAGTTTATTTTATCTATATTTCCTCATACAGACTATATGTTTATCCTGTGCTCAAACCAGTCTATTAATTTTAATAAGTGTCCTAGAGATAAAACTGACAATGGGAAGCAGGCTCTTTGGATTGCAGCCTCTAATAGCTAGAATGCAATAAATAAACAGCAGCTATCACTATCGAGAATAGACCTGAGGTTCCTTTCTGAATAACTCCCCTGTGATCAGATTTACCAACCAGTTCGGTGTTTGTTTTTTAACAACATGCCTTGCATTCAATGACCTGTCTTGGAGATGAACCACTGTTTGTTAATCAGATATTAAATAATGCCATAATGCTTACTTTTGCTTCCATACCCATAAGATCAATTTTCTTCCTTTTACAGCTTCCCACTCAGAAAGAAATGGCAGTAGACTTCCCCCACTTTTTTTTTGTTGTTGTTGCCATTAGTCAAGACTCAAGTTATCTTTAGTGCTGTCCCAAAATAATACTATGCTATTCTTGAGGGCTAGTAACATTATATGCTATTACATGCAAGCCCTAGGTGTGAAAATAACAGGTGGCCATTGTGAAGCAGAAGTTAAGAATTTATTTAATTCTCTTTATCAAAAAAAGAAGTAAAACACATGCTACAGTCCAAGTCCTTGCACTATTCTGGTGGCACAAAAGGGCTGGAAAGTTGGCATAGCTGGCTCCTATGTTTCTTTCCCTGAAGCAGTGTCTGGTATAAGGGGTGTGTCAGTGGCATGGCCAGGTTATATAAAGCTCTTGTAGTCCATAGCTGGCGGATGCCTCTTGCGAACTGTTACCATTCAAAATACTTTAGAGCAGTCCACAAGGTTCTAAAGCAGGGGTGGGCAAACTACGGCCTGGGGGCCGCATCCGGCCCTTCAGACGTTTTAATCTGGCCCTCGAGCTCCCGATAGGAAGCGGGGTCCAGGGCTTGCCCTGCTCTGCACGTGCCATGGCTCTGTGCGGCTCCCAGAAGCAGCGGCATGTCCCCCCTCTGGCTCCTATGTGTAGGGGCAGCCAGGGGGCTCCACATGCTGGCCCTGCCCCAAGCGCCACCCCCACAGCTCCCATTAGCCGGGAACCGTGAGCATTCATGGCCTGCCATACAATTTCCTTACCCAGATGTGGCCCTCGGGCCAAAAAGTTTGCCCACCCTTGTTCTAAAGTATGCTGGGGCTGGCATAGAACCAGCCTCAGGACCAGGGAGCTGCAACAAGCCCCTTTGTGGTTTCCCCCTCCTTGGGTGCACCTGAGAGTCTCTAGCACATGGACTTGATAGTATGAGGTTTTAGCATTTAATTTTTTTTAACATTGAAATCCATGATCCAAATTGATTATCTATGTATCTGTATGCCCAAATGAATTGTGATTACCTTTTGACTTTGTCTTTGAATTGCTACGATTTCTTTTCTTCTTTTTGTCATTATGGTGTTATTGTCAACTATGTTGTTAGGGATTCAAGTTGAGCTTTTTGTCATTATGAGAATTTTATAACTCTTGCCTATTTGAGTTTAACCCTTTTTGTTATAGATATCTTACTGTAACTTTATTAAAAGGGTGAATAAAATATAATAAAAAATGCATGAATTTACATATCCTGTAACATTTGAAATACTTTTGAAATACATTTGAAATACGTGTGACACACACACACACACACACACACACACACACCAGACCCTCGCTAGAACATGGGATTTGTGATCCATGCGCGGTACGGCGTTAACGCGGAGACTGCGTTAAAATGAATTGCAATTAAAATAATTAAATTTGGGATCCGTTCTATGCGAATTCGCGCTATATAGACGCGCATTCTAGCGAGAGTACGGTGTATCAGGGCCGGCACCAGCTTAACAAGCAGGTGCTTGGGGCGGCCAAGGGAGAGGGGCAGCACCTGCGGCAATTCGGGGGCGGCAGGTCCCTCACTCCCTCTAGGAGCGAAGGACCTGCCGCTGAACTGCCGCCGCCGATCGCGGCTTTTTTTTTTTTTTTGCTTGGGGCAGCAGAAATGCTGGAGCCGGCCCTGCGGTGTATATAGGTTACGGTATATGAATCCTAATTATTTTATTCCCACTGGCAAAGGTTTCAAATCTTTAACACTTATAGGAAATGCTTTTAAAGTAACAATTTTTGAAAGGAAAAAAAATTAAGACCTTTAGTTATTCAAACACGTGTAGCCTTAAAATTACAAACAGATTCATCTTACTTTAAAAATGTAAGAATTGTTTTCTTAAACAAATAAACACAACAAATAAATAAGAAAACTCAACCTGTCATGACCTGAGTTCAGCATTCTGTGTTTCTCCTAGGAGAATTGCTGACACCAGATTACCCTTACAGTAGAGCAGGAAGCTGCATTCCCTATGCTTTCAGTGTTAGTGATGTCAAGTCCTTGCAGAGGAAACATAATACCTGGTGGATAAACGAACCGGAAATATTTTTCAAACTTTGTGTTTCAAAATGTATTGACAGTATATGTAACTTTAAATTCAACCCCTGAATTTTGTTAGGCCCCAATCCTGCAAACACACATACTTACCTTTATGCACACAACTAGACCCTTTGAAGTCAATGACTTCTGTGAGAACAGGATCAGGCAGTTGAACCAGAAAGTGAAACTGTCTAGAAACAAAAATTCAGCAGAGTATTGTTTTTTTCATTTTCCAAACTGAGCATGAGGCAAAACATAAACAACCAATAATATTGGCTAGTATAGGCATTGTATTGTATTGTATTGGCATTAAGGCCTGATGCAAAGCCCTTTGAAATCAATGGAAGGACTCCCACAGACTCAATGGGCTTTGCATCAGACCCATAGTAACACAGGCAAGGACATTTGCTTTGACCAAAAAACAAACAAACAAACAAAAAAACCCCACCCCCAAAACAAAAACTTGTTTTAATCTGACAGTGTCACTTAAAAAAAAAAAAAAAAAAATGGAAAGTTCTCCAGTTTTACCTCCTACTTGTTTCTATTATCAAACAGTCACTAGTCTTATTTTAGACATGACCTTAGCGTTCTTTCCACAGTACACAGGCTGAATGACATGTTATTCAACTTCTTCTACAATATTATGATGTATCTGTTTTTATATTTAGCTGTAACTTTTACTCTCCATATAAACAAGCCCACCTAGTGCAACCACCACCTATCCAGGGAGAGTATTTCCATTCCCCTTGGTTTAATTTGGACAAATTTGGCACAGAACACTGTAGTATTTCCATAATAACATTTGAAACAGGATGCCTGCTTTGTTGACATGTGGGTCTAAAAGTGAGTTTTACCATGTGCCAGGAAATTGCATTCTTAAGGAAAATCTAGACATAAATTTTGAACAATCAACACTTAAATTTTGAAAAGTCTGGCAGTAAGCTGTTATATGCCTTGTGGGTTTTCAGTTTACTAGTCTTTTATTCGATATCAGTAATACCCTTTCTGCATTCTGATCCTCTGGTCCAACTCAACTGAGCTCACTACAGGACTCAAGAGAGGAGAGGGAGTAAAGGTGGCTGTATGCCACTTTTATGTTCCTCTGTTACTTAATGTAGCTGGAGATTGGTTTGGGCCCAGCTTAAATTAGAGCAGCCTCTGGGTTGCTTAAAATGATACCAGTTTGTACTAGCTCTATAAAGGCTGTTACACCAGCAAGGGATTGCTGGAGCTCAGTGCATTCCTGCCATGTCTCCTCCCACCCTGGCATTCTCCCTGGGGGATGAAAAGGGGTGGAGCAGAGTTGGATATACCAGCTCTAAACTAGCTAGGGATTCCCTAGGGCAGGGGTAGGCAACCTATGGCACGCGTGCCGAAGGCGGCACGCGAGCTGATTTTCAGTGGCACTCACACTGCCCGGGTCCTGGCCATCGGTCCGGGAGGCTCTGCATTTTAATTTAATTTTAAATGAAGCGTCTTAAACATTTTAAAAACCTTATTTACTTAACATACAACAATAGTTTAGTTATATATTATAGACTTAGAGAAAGAGACCTTCTAAAAACGTTAAAATGTATTACTGGCACACGAAACCTTAAACTAGCGTGAATAAATGAAGACTCGGCACACCACATCTGAAAGGTTGCCAACCCCTGCCCTAGGGGTAGTCCACTTGGAAGTGATGCATAGGGATCTGGCCCATAGGGTCTTCTTATTACTATTATTATTTATTATTTGAATTATTATGGTGCCTAAGAGCCCTAGTCATGGACCAGGACCCTCTTGCGTTAGATGCTGTATAAACAGAACAAATACATGGTCCAAGATCTGTGAGGTAATGAATGTCTCACCTTGTGAGGTCCTTGAGCGCTTTCATTTCCTGGGATCTGAGTACAATCAGCACCTCACAGAAGGAACTCAGCATCGGGTCCGTAGACTGACGCGTATTTAACTAGGAAGGTTAGGTGACTAGTGCTATGTACAAATTTTTATTGAAATTTGTATTTGCCTAACTATGGCCCCAACAGTATAACTTGCTGCACTTCATGAGGAGCTTTCACCTCTCCTTTTCAAAGCATGTCGAACCTCATAGACAGCAAAAAGAGGGCATTTAGTGAAAGATTTCACCCAAACCAGTCTGATTTGTATTGCTAGGGGATTGTTACAAAACTGGCAAAATTCATCAATCTCTTTGCAAAACTCACAGGATTTTTTGATGAATTCAATAATGTAACCAGCCAGTTTAATTAGTGATATGCTGAGCTGGATTTTTTTGAGAGGTGGGGTAAGAATTATAGGGTATTACACAACCATGGAACTCAAAGCAAAACTAAGGGATATGAAACCATGCAAACTTAATCTATCAGGAGAGTTTTTTTTGTCAAAACTTGTGCCAATAAAAATCATACAGCTCTATAAATAGTTATATTTAATTTGTGTGTGAGTTTGTGTGCATGCATACGTACATGCAAGGGGTCATGATGATTATGAAAAAAATACAGTTCTTAACATTTTAAAGACTTTTTTTCCTAGAGACAGTACATTTAGGTTCTCTCCTTAAGGCCAAAGACATGTACTCTCTGTCATGAGGAAGCTTACAGAAAAAGGAAGGGAAAGTATTATGCAGCATAGTGGGACTATAGTAACCCTTTATCAGTGATACATGGCCAAACAAAGACTGCCATAGAAAACTGAAAATGTATTAGGAGCGGAAAACATGATGTGTGAAGTGTTTCCTTTTCCCTCTACATGTTTATGACAACCAGACAAACAAGAGATTTTCATGGAGTGTAACTTTAACCTTTTACATTTTACAATAGGATGGTACCGAAGTACTGGGTAACATGCACATTATGTGCAGTAGCTTGTGGGATAGCAGTTAGGGGACTAACCATTCTTACTAGTTCTGCTCCTGTAATACCTGCATTTATTCGGTGGTGTGTTAGAATACCATACTTGCTCACAAATTGAATGGAAAAGCAGCTGAATGCTTTGGACAGGAGGGTTCTAACATAGTAGAAATGGGTCTTACCCTAAGTGGCAGCTAATTTAGAGTATGAAATGTTTATTAGTTGTATCTAAATAGTTTGTGATTTAGGGCCTGACTTTCCATTGACTTTTATGAGGTTTGGATCAGGCCTATAATGATTTTCAAATTATGAATTAACTTGATCTTTATGAACAACAATCTTTTTAGCAGAATTTAGAAAACAAACAAAAGTACCTACATAATTAGTAGTTCCACTTTGTTTCAGGGCAGAGTGGAATTCAGGTACATTCAACTCCTAAAGCCTAGGAATAAAAAATGCATTTGATCTTCCTTCCCCTATTCATTTCAGTGATTATGATAACATTAGTACCTTAGTAAATGATGTAATGGGAATTAAATCAGGATGACAAGCACAGACCAATAGTTGTGCATGTTAATATTTGATGTAGCATGCTAGGACCCAGTCCTGCAGTCTACATCCATGCAATCAATCAATGGGAGTCAAAGTCACTAGAGACTGCAGAACTTGCACTTTATAGGATGTATACTGTATATGATGTGCCACCAGTGAATAATGTGCATGATCACGTTTATAGTTTGGTTCATGATCTCTTTTAATGATGAAAAAAATTCCAATAACTATTTACTAGGGTTAGATTCCCCCCTGTGCAGAGGTCAAACACAAGTTCAAGGCATCATTTAAATTCTCAAAATGAATAAGTGGGATATAAGTGATATTTAAGCCTGGTGCTGGCCCTTTCCGTGTGTGTGTGTGTGTGTGTGCGTGTGCGTGCGAGCTTTACATCCCCAATCTGATGATAATCTGGATAGTCACTTAAAATGACAGTAGTAGAAAATATTAGTTCAACAAAGTAAGAGTTAAATCTGTAGTTGCTTGTGCCATTAACATTAAAGCAGGCATTCTTGATAGCCATATTATATTGATTTTATTTTTGTTTTAAATCGTCTTGACCCCATGTTCTTAAATGGGTCTGCCATTTCCTGCAACTTAAAGCAGCTCCTATGTTAGTGTTAGTTCTTCGCTAGTCTCCTATTTTTTAACAAGAGAGTTATATGAGAAATGAATATTGTCTAACACAGACCTGTGTGTGGGTTATCAGATATATATATCCCCTAATAGAAATTCATAGGAAGAATATGACCAAAAATTGTGTTGTAGAAGGGACATAGAACTGAGTTAACTCTATCCAAAGTGTGAGCCATACTTTGCCTGAAAAGCACAATTTAGTCCACAGCTTTTGTTAAGGAGTGATGTTGGGGTATGACAAGTTGTGCTGGCTTGTGCAAAGGGGCTTGTTAGTTTTGGCTTCTCTTTAGAGGCTCTCATAGATAACAGCACTAGACTTGCATGGTCCTTGTGTTTCCTGAGCATAAGGACTGTGGTTGGGGCCCAGGCTTTACTCAGGGGTATGAGGGATGAAGACTTCTTGTACTCTGTCTTCTTCACCTCATAAGCATGTAGAGCCAGCCACACTCAAGTCGCTTTTTCCCACTTTGTACATTTTAGTCACTTTGTAAGTGGCAGCAGTAAAAACTGAGGTTATGTACCTGGATCTCTCATCCATTAACTGGCCTAAAAAAAGAGAGAAAAGCCCTTCTCCTAGTGAGAGCTAATGGTAATTATGCCCTAAAGTTCAAGTGGTAGAGATGAGTGGCTTTTTTGGTGTAAAAAATTGCGAGATCTATTCCCCATGCGATATGCAAGCAGTTGGTTAAAGACCATACTGTATGTGTGTACATATATATGACCAACGATCATTGCAGTTTAAACAGGTTTTCCTGTTATAAGTTAGATTCAGTGAAAATCTATTGCCATAGGTTTTGTACTTTTGTCGATAAAAGCAGTGCTATGCTGAGAAAAAGCAGACATATTTTCTTTTTTTTCTATGCCAACTGTAATTGAACATTTAAAAGCACTGTACATTAGTAATTCACTTCAACAGGAAAAGGTTGTTAGTCCTGCATAAATATTTGAAATTGCAAAACTCAGGTGTTTTTATTTTTCTGTCACATGACTTTTCAGAAAAGAAAAGTATCTTGTATTTTATTATGGCTATAATCCAGATCCTATTTTCAGTCAGAAGAAATACTAGTTAGATATCATTTGAAGGTTGTTTTTTGGAAATGAAATGCAAAACTTACAGGAAAGCAGTTTAGTTTTTACTTTAGATGTGTGTGAGTATCTTTTTAAAGAGACACTATCAATTTAAAATTATCACAAGTAATCTGAACCAGTGATCCTCAACCAGGGGTATGTGTACCCTTGGGGGTACTCAGATCTTCCAGGGGGTACTCAACTCATCTAGATGAATATTTATCAACCTGGGGATAGGCCTAGGGGGTGGAGGTTGCAAGTGCAGGGCTGGCATTAGGGGGTGGCAAGCAGGGCAATTGCCCGGGGCCCTGCAAAGCTAAGTTACGCGTGCTTCAGCCCCGGGCGGCAGGGCTTTGGCTTCAGACAAGGCTCATGAGTGAAAAACAGGCTCAAGTATCACACTGAAATGTAAGTACACTATTTATAGTCCAGTTGATTTATTTTATAATTATATGGTAAAAATGAGAGAGCCAGCAATTTTTCAGTAATAGTATGTTGTGGCACTTTTTTGTATTTCTATGTCTGATTATGTAAGTTTTTTTAAGTGAGGTGAAACGGGGTACGCAAGACCAATCACATTCTTGAAGGGGATACAGTAATCTGGAAAGGTTGAGAACCACTGGTCTAAAATGTTTCAATTATGGGTGCCATAAGTAACACCTAAAACTATTATAATGGAAAAAGATAAGAAAAATATTTTTCTCTTTTTGCCCCATTTTGCTTATTTTGTGTATCTGATAGTACTCTGTATAAAAATGAGAGAATTTGATTGTAAAATCACAACAGGTGTATTTTAATTTCAAAATGACTTGTTTTCATGTAGAGAATGTCCATCTTAGAAGTCTATGTACATCTTAATTCCAATTTAGGCTCTCAAAATACGGCTTACATAAACCTGAAGCCCTACATAGGCCTCATGCTGGCCCTCTGTACAGCAGTGAATTTCTCAAGTGCTCTTTTACTATGCAGACACCTTGGAATGCCAATTTTTCTCTCCTCAGGAATGTTAGTTAAAATGTTTTTCCTTTGAATTTTAAAGTTAACAGATGAATTTAAGAAAAATGTAACAATGTAAATAAGAAATGTGATTTTTTTTTTTGCATTTTAACTTCATTTATTTGTGACCTCCAAAAACAAGATAGAAGTACTATATTAATTAATTCATTAATTTAAAGACTCTTTAATTTCCACCCCTCCTCTTGGCCCAGTGTTTTCTTGCCAGTGTGCACATCTTGCTAGTCTTTACTTAGTCCCCATTGCAGCATCTGAGAGAGACCTCCACTGTTTTTAGCTGAATGTTGGGATGCACTGTACAGACATGAGAGATCATTCTCTATTTTACAGAATGTTTGGTCTACATCTTAAGACAGTTGAGGTGTTAATCAAATTCTTTGTAATGGTAACTCTACAAAAATGAAAGAGTGCTAACCAATATGGTGGTATGACATTTACAGAACGACAAAGGAATCTTCTTAGTGTGTCAGCAAGTGAACATAGTTAATATAAGTAGCAATTCCAAAACGACAATGTCGTTATGGATTTTTACAGCTTGTGATGGACCCTGTAACCTGAAAAAAATGTACAGCAGCCAGGGCTTTTACTTCCTACTTCCCTTCCTTTCTTTTGTGCGGTCAGATAACCACCACCATGAAAGGAAATGAATGGCCTGGGCTAGCATCTTCCTGTTAATAAATTATAATACAAATTGTGAACTGAAATCAGTTTGGAATTGATTTTGCATAATGAAAGATTCTAATTTTCTTCCGGTTTTCTCTTGTTTCTTACTTTGCAAGTGCTACTGAAAGCCTGTGTGGTGAGAAACAAGTTGTGCTTCATATTCTAGAGCAGTGGTCTCCAACCTTTTTATGCCCAAGATCACTTTTTGAATCTAAGGGCAACCCAGGATCTACCCCACCCCTTCCCCAAGGCCGTGCCCTTTCCCCAAAGCCCCGCCCCCTCACTCCATCCCCCCCCCATCACTCGCTCTCCTCCACCCTCACTCACTTTCACCGGGCTGGGGTAGGGGGGTGGGGTTCGGGGCTTGGGCCGAGGGGTTCGCAGTGTGGGAGGGGGCTCTGAGCTGAGCCTGGGGCAGGGGGTTGGGGTGCAGGAGGGGTTGGGGTGTAGGAGGGAATGAGGGGTGCAAGCTCTAGGGGGGAGTTTGGGTGCAGGAGGGGGCTCCAGGTCTGGGCAGAGTGTTGGGGTGCAGGAGGGGGTACAGGGTGCTGGCTCTGGGAGGGAGGTCAAGGCTGGGGCTTGGGGTGCAGAAGGGATATGGGGTGCTGGTTCCGGGCTAGGGGTTGGGGTGCAGGAGGAAGTTCGGGGTGTTGGCTCTGGGAGGGGGCCCAGGTTGGGGTTCAGGGTTCAGGAGGGGGTTCAGGGTGCAGGAGGGGATATGGGGTGCTGACTCCGGGAGGGGGCTCAGGGTTGGGGTGTGGCCTTCCGCCAGGCAGCTCTTACTTCCGGCGGCTCCCAGTCAGAGGTGGGCGCAGCGGGGCTAAGGCAGGCTCCCTGCCTACCCCGGCCCCACACCACTCCCGGAAGAGGCCAACGCACCCCTGCGGCTCCTGGGGGAGAGGGGGCACGTGGCTCAGTGCGTTGCCCCTCTCTGCAAGCACCGCCCCCGCAGCACTCCTGACCAACGGGAACTTCGGGGACGGTGCTTGCAGGCAGGAGCAGTACACAGAGGGAGACCCCTGCCCCGCACCGCGGGGCCATGCTGACCGCTTCCGGAAGCGGCGTGGGGCTGGGACAGGGAGTCTGCCTTAGCGGCAGCCACGCTACACCACCAGAGATTGCGATCGACTGGTTGGTGACCAGAGAGACTCAAATTAATGTTCTAGGTTTGTAGGGAAGTGCAGTTTATTTGTGTGTATTTAGCATATCTATTACACTTACAGGATGACAGAGCTGTGTGTGTGTTTCGCTATCTCTGTGTCTGTCTCCAAATGCTATCCTCAAATGAATGGAATGTTATTGTCAAATTTATTCAATTGCGTGGATGCAACCTACAGAGCATTTAAGCACGAAAGAAGAGAAGGGTGGAGGAGACATAAAGAAGAGGAAAGAGAACCAGCTGATTTTCTGTGTTCAATGGACCCAGGAATATTTTAAATGGAAAGATTAGTAAATTCACTCAAATGTATCAGGAGGCCCTTGGTTATGAAAGCATTTAATTTGATTGTTTGAGGTTATTCTATTCACCTATGTAATACGAGTTGGATTCAGATTTATGGCTAGATTTAAGCTTCAAGTGTATCGGGAAGTGTACGGTGATATGCCCCCAAAGCTTGATTTGGATGGCCAATCCACACGCAAGAGAAAACCTACCAATAGGGGCTTCAGGAGTTTTGACTTGATAGTCACTTCTTTTTATAAAAAAGGAGCAGGATACTGACACTTTGGCAGGTGACCGTTGCCTGCATGTATGTAAATAGATAGCCGATAGATATGGTACCAATAGATGGTGCTGAAGAATATGAAGCATAGTTCTTGGGTTTTGTAGCACTGATAAAATGTGTTTGGGCATTGTAGATGGCTTCTTCTGTGCAGTTCTTTACATGGAGCTCATAACGTCAGTTGAGTAGGCCATGGGACCTGAAGTTATGCAGTCTTGGAGCAACAAGAATATCACAGCTGCAGTGGTCACCGTTATAATTCTGACATTTTCTGTTTGTTTTAAAGTAATTAGTGTTGTTACCATAATATACCCAGTACTAAGCATATACTGGAACCTCTTACTCTGAAATTCTCATTACTTACACAATAAGTAGAAATATTGTAATGGCTGCCAGCATAGGCCCCAACTGCTACTCATAGTCAGAGAAATATCAGTGTCTGTTACCTGCTACCTGCTATGGGGACTAGCTTCCTCATGCTCTTCTGTAAAGTACTTATTTTGTTTTAATGACTTTGCAGTTGTTATGGGCATGATCCAACTTCCATATGACTCCCAATGACTTTAGTGCATTTTGGGTCAGGTCCTAAGCCACCGTGTCCTGCTTGCTGTGCTCTTGCAAATTCAAGTGTACGAGGTTTCATAAGTGTTCATTACGTCACTGACAAAGTTAATTGCCATTTGAGGAAGGAAAGCTTCTACACATATAGAAAATGGTGTAACTTGAAATTGTTTCTTTAAAATAGATCCAGTGTGTTAGTAAAATACACGTTTAGCAGTAAGGTATCCATCCATATTTAGTTGTATGCATTTTAATGGTCAATCTAAATTAGGCCACAGGGAAAGGGTGATTATGTTCTTTCTATTTGTGTATTTACTACATACCTGCTAGCATAAATAGGGATATTTGGGAGGAAAGCAGGTACATAATTAACTCCATTGAACTAGCAGAGGTCTTTGAAGGGACAAAGTAGAAAAACAGTGACTATTATGCTAAAATATAGGAACTGTTCTTCCTAAACTGGAATATTTGGCATATATTCTTGTTATATTATATACAATCTACTTCTAGAATTAAATTTTCAGAACATGGTCTCCGTTCATAGTCATGCACATAGTCACTTGTAGACACAAACAGAATTTTACATGCAACGTCCCTCTCCCCTCATGTTCATTTTGTTTACACACAAACATAGAATTTTTTGCATGTAAAATGCTATTATTTGTGTGCAGAGTGGCAGTGTACAAAAATCACATGTGCAAGTGATTTTTTTTTCTTGTGTGCAGGTGGAGGCTGGATTGAAATTCCTCTGAAAATTTGGGACCAAATTCTGTGTTGGCAGAACTCCAGCAGTGGCATTCTGCCAGCAGAGAATTTATCCTTTGGTCCTTAAGGTACTTCTAGTAGATGTTCTACTTCTGATTTATTAGTAGCTTTTGATACAATTGACAGGATATTTATTTAACATCTGTCCTCCACATTTGGTATCTAAGGGTTTGCGCTAACATGGCTGACTCATACCTCACTAGTCAATTGTTTCAAGTTTTTGGCGATAAGAGTTTCTTTGTTCTTCCAATTAGCACAATGATGTTCTGCAGGATTGGGAGTTGGGCCAAGTGCAGTTTTATTTACATTGACTGCCAGTTGGTGCTTTGATTACATTTTTCTGAAGACTGTCTACACATTTCATGATATTTAGCCACTGTCTACGACTGGACTCTTAGAATATTTTTTCTGAAAAGTGAACTAGAAATACATTTTTTAAACTAAATAAATATAGAAAGGTGTTTTGATAGCACCAATCATCAACAGTATATATTGATTTTTAAAATAATAATTCAGGTTTTAAGCAACATATTTTAAAGTTGTTTCCTGCTTTATTTGTCTGCCAGTACATGAATAGAGAGACTCAAATTTCTCAGGGGAATGAAATGGTCGCTAATTTATAGCTGTGACTTGTTAGGGTCAGCCACTTGCCAGTTTGCTTAGGGCAACACTGCCACTAAATTTGGCCCAGCAGAGGCCTGTATTTCCCCTAGTAAGAGTTACTAAAATCACCAACACCTAAATCAGTGTAAGACATGGGCAGCTACTGGCACTGTTTGGATGTTAAAGACCCCATCAGCACTTGCACGAGAAATTCAGTTCCCTGACTCAAGTATTAGCAATTTAAAAGGTTTTCAGTCCACCTTAAAATATGGACTAAACTGATAATTTTATTTGATTCTTTCTTTTCTTGTTTTAGGTGCTTCCTCTCCTGCCCCCACCTCCCCCGACAGTTTATCAGCATGATTTCTATTTCAGCAGTAAGAAACTCAGTGAAAAACTTTTTAAATAAGATTTATTATTTCCTTCTTATGGGCCAGATTCTGATACCTTTACTCATGCCAAATAGTACCTTATTCTACAACTAGTGATGATCTTGATAGTCACCTCGATTTTGAGGAGGATGTTGACTGATGGGTCTTCACATGACTCCATACACCAATTCAGGAAGAACAACATTTACTGCACTGGCCACAGAACCATGTGCCTAGTTGTGCTGATTGAGCTGCGTGTTGTTTCCATACCTGGCTCTGTTTCTAGTTGCTCAACGCAATTCTTCTCCAAGTCATGGGCACCTACTCTTACGGTATGGTGCCATGCATTACTAACAATTGCTAGTGCTCAAATTCGAGTCAGAAATGTTCATTCTGTGCAGATTTTTGTTTCAGGGTGTCTTTGAAGCATTTCATCTGCCCCGCATGTTTATGATTGCCGGAGCTTACTTTGGAATATCAGACTTGTTTTGATAAACAGATATCAGGCATATGAATTACATAGCCAGGCTATCTCAATTAGGTGCAGATCAAATGAGCCTCGATGCCGACCGAACCGGCTTTCACCAAGACTTCTGTATTGGAAGCCCATTCCTGCCATTTGATGCCCAGCAATCGTCCTATTTGTTGCAAATAGAAACTGTCAAGCTTTTTAATGTGCTGTCGATAACAGGACCATGTTTCGTACCCGTAGAGCAATGTTGTGAGGACGACTACATTACAGACTTTGATATTTGCCTGCAGATAGAGTCCATGTTGCTTCCAGATTCAGTGATGGAGAAGACCATATTCAGTGCTGGCTTTTGTAATTTACGCATCCACTTCATAGTTGATTATTGTTTCATTGTTCAACATGCTGCCAAGATAAGTAAACTGTTTGATGGCTTGGAGGTTGTTGAGGAGCTGTCTGGTACATAACCTTGTTTTCATTTTGCTGATGGTGCGGCTAAAGTTACGAGCCGCTGTAGCAAAGCTGTTTGTGAGATCTTATAACGCCGCATCAGAGCACACCATCAAGGCACAATCATTTGGTCCTCTTCAGCAAGTTTCATCTCACTCCAGCACCACAATGTCAATATGATATCTTTCAAACTCTTGAGCAACCAGAGCAGTCCACCTGGCAGGATGATCAGTTTGGTTTGGATGATCAAGGATTGTAAGAACATTATACATTACAACACAGAGATAAAAAGAAACTTTTCAAGGCTTGTTTGAATTTTGACCACATGATGGGATGGCCACCGTAAGCTGGTCAGGGCTTCTTGGGATGAGCAATTTTTAGGGCACCTTTTATAGCCCCCTCCTTGGATTGTGGTCGGCTGTACTGTTCCTGAATACAGCAGCCTAGTTGATCAAGATGCAGGGCATCCAGAGTCTTGCCCTACCCGCTCGCAGGTTCACAACTATGACTCCCAGCAGTGTTCATCACCTGTTACTTTCACCATTTCCCCCAATGCCGTGGGGCTTGTTGAAGGTTGCCTGAGAATTAGCTAAAAGTAGACAAGCAGTTGCGCACCAACTTGCACGCGCTTTTGGCCAATGAGACCATTTCCAGCAGCAAGGTGAGCTGAGACAACTGAAAGACTTGCTGGCTCCAGGTTTATTTTTGGAGTGACCTTCTCGTAGACTAGTTGCCCAGGCTAATGAGCCTGGTTCCGCCTGGCTAGAGCCCTGTTAGCCAGGGTGTTTCAGAGTAAGTAGTATCACTGGAGTTGATTGGGCTATTTGAAGAATAACTACTCAGCATGAGTAAAAGTATCTGAATCTAGCCCTATATTTCCAAAAGAGTTTTTATCTGTCTACAGCAAATGCTCTAGATAATTCACAGTGTGATTATTGCAATGGCCTTCTCAGTAGGCTTATTGCTTCTTTTCTCTTTGATTTGTAAGCTACTCAGATTAGGTTACTTGCCTGTTTATTGTTGGCTCTATCACTTGACTTTTTTCATTTAGGAGTTTACACCGGATACCTCGGGTGACTTATACTGATGAGTTGAGTTGACCACATGAATGGGAACCCTGCAATCCTGTCCCAACGCTGACTCACTGTTTGACCTTAAGCAAGTTACTTACCTTTTTCCCCCTCAGTTGTTTGTTCTGGTCAATGGGAGTAATAGTTACCTCCCTCCCTCACCTGCATGTTGCAATGATTGATTGATTAATTACTGTTTGGAAAGCTCTTTGAAATATTAAAAATGAAAAGTATGAAGGATTATTATCCCCGAGTAAAATTTTCAAAAGCCCCTTAGAGTCTCATTTTCAAAAGTGATTTTAGGTGTCTAAGTCTCACTGACTTTCAATGCATGAGGCTCCTGATAGCCTAAATCACTTTTGAAAATGGGACACTCAGGTGCTTTTGAAAATTTTATCCATGGATGATAATACTTGTCATGTTCAGTATTTCAAACACTAATTAATCATCGTAGCATCCATGTGAGGCAGGAGGGCAGTAACTTACTGTACAGAAGAGAAAACTGAGGAACTGACAAACAGACAAACCAAAATAAAACACTTCAAAATTTCAAGTCAGAATGTTTCATTTCAGTCTAAAATGCTAAAACAAAATGTTTTGCCATTTCCAAATTCAAAATTTTCAAAATGTTTTGTTCTGCAATAATAATTCAACTTTTTGTCCCAATTCAAGACAAAAACAGATATTGACATGTCAGAATTTAGAATCAATGTTTGTTTGGCATGAATCAGAGTGTTTTCCCCTCAAATTTCCAGCATGTAACCTGAGGATAAATACTGAATATTATGGGGATTTTCAGCTCAATCTGGTACTTAGTATACAAATTAAAATTAATTTAAAATTAGACCTTTAAGGAAAAATATTTGCTTTGTGTATTACCTGTTTTCTGATCCTTCTTGATAACAAATGGCTGCTTTGTTATCCTTCACAGTCTCCACAGAGTTAAAATTCATTGTAAGCGAGTGATTGACATAGATTTGAATAAATTGTGGAGGCAAAAAACTTGACCTGGCTCTTTCCTTTCTTACCGCCTTTGTGAATTCAGTATGATATTATATTTGCAATCTTTCATATATTTCTGTAAATAGATAAATAACCCTGAGCCAAGAACTTGGCATTCATGTACATCTATAGTGGGGCAAAACAAATGATCAGTGAGTGTACAGACTTTGATACTTGACCAAACTACCAACCCTTTAAATTTCATCCACCAGTAATATACAGCCAAAACACTAGTTGTGAAATATATTGATAGAAACAACAAAAACAAGGCAATGCATTCTTGCAAAAAGGCAGTGGTAGACTCTAAAAGGATCCCATCTGTTGCAATTAACACTTATATTAAATGTACTATGAAACATTTTAAAAGCTGGAAAATATAGTGCATTTAGTAAGAAGTAATTTCTCCTGGAGTTTGGTTCAACAGTATGGAATAAACCCAATTCAATTGAAATGAATGAATTTTGATCAAATTAATTATGCAGAATGTACACAGAGGTCTATTTGAATGTTGGAAGAATAGAAACTGTGTACTGTTAGGACCAGATTCACTATAGGTGTATAGAGAGTGTCTAGTGCAGGGGTAGGCAACCTATGGCACGGGTGCCAAAGGCGGCATGCGAGCTGATTTTCAGTGGCACTCACACTGCCCAGGTCCTGGCCACCGATCCAGGGGGATCTGCATTTTAATTGAATTTTAAATGAAGCTTCTGAAACATTTTAAAAACCTTATTTACTTTACATACAACAATAGTTTAGTTATATATTACAGACTTATAGAAAGAGACCTTCTAAAAATGTTAAAATGTATTACTGGCACACGAAACCTTAAATTAGAGTGAATAAATGAAGACTCGGTACACCACTTCTGAAAGGTTGCCAACCCCTGGTCTAGTGCAATGGCACACCAGTCACTACTAGGATTTCTAGGCACTTCTGTAATGCAAATAATAATAATAATGGATTTTTTACTTAAGTGGAGTTATTGCTTCTTTTACTGGTCATGAATTTGGCCTTTGTGTTTTGCCTGAAATGTAGAATGAAGTCAAAGGTGATCAACATGCTGTTTAACATCATGGTGACAAAATAGCTGGAGACAGCAGGGCACCTTTTCAGGGACCTCTCTTTTTTTTGGCTTGTGATTTTTAGAACTCTGAGGTGTCGTTTATTTTGACACCTGGAGTTTTTCAGGCCACGTTTGTGTGGTTTGTGGGAAAAGCATTAAAATGTGTTAAAGGCATAAGAGTGCTGTGTCTGAAGTTTTATTAGGAAGCTGTAGTTTATTATAAGTTATCCCAAGATTGTAAATAATATGTGAATTTAGAAATTCTGACCATAACATTTTGGTGCATTTTTAAAAGCTTCACTGAGCTCAAAATGGAATTTAAAATGAGCATTTAATTTGCAGTTTACAGGAATGCTGTTGAGTCCACTAGGCCTGAATTTAGAAGTCCCAGAAACAAAAAACCTTAATTTCTACAAGAATATTTAGCTAACAGTTTCAGCAGTAATACTTGATGTCTACAGCAAAATAACAGAGCCACTAAAAGTTATTAAATCATAGCAATTGTGGCTGATTTAAATCCCAACCCATGTGGAGGCGCCTCCTGACTCTGACAGAACTCTGCAGGGGGCACAAGGGTTCACATTAACGGCTCCCAGTGCAGCTGGGCCTTTAGTACACATCAAGGTTTATTTTTCTATATAAATGGCCAAAAAGTCAGTATGATTTTTGCCTTTTAAAAATTATGTAGATGCTCAATAAAGATGAGACAATAAAAACAATGTGAGTGAGTGGACCTTTAGACCCATATGTTTCCAATAAATAAAGAATGTAAAGTGGCCTGAATAGTTTTTTCACACTGATTGACTTATGAAATTATATAACTACTACCAAATTTTAAAACATGAATTGAGTTTAATAAAACCCAGTGTACTCAAGCTTGTACAAGTTTACCAGTTTAAAACCTCAGCTTTTCACCCAGTCCTTCCTATGTTCCCCTCATTTGTGTATATACCAGGGGTAGGCAACCTATGGCACGCGTGCCGAAGGCGGCACGCGAGCTGATTTTCAGTGGCGCACACACTGCCCGGGTCCAGGGGGGCTCTACATTTTAATTTAATTTTAAATGAAGCTTCTTAAACATTTTAAAAACCTTATTTACTTTACATACAACAATAGTTTAGTTATATATTATAGACTTATAGAAAGAGGCCTTCTAAAAACGTTAAAATATATTACTGGCACACGAAACCTTAAATTAGAGTGAATAAATGAAGACTCGGCACACCACTTCTGAAAGGTTGCCGACCCCTGGTATATACCCTAACTCACATTATTATTACTTATTATTTACGGTGCTCTAGTGCAGTGGTTTTCAAACCATGGGTCGTGACCCAGAACTGGGTCGCGGAATGGAAGGGACTGGGTCACAGCAGCTCTGGTCAGCACCGCCACTTGTGCACCTCCGCCCAGGAGCCGGACATGATGCTGGCCGCTTCCGGGGCACAGAGCGGTCCGTGGTGCCAGGACAGGCGGGAAGCCTGCCTCTGCACCCTGGCTGCACCGCTGACCAGGAGCTGCTGGAAGTAAGCCTGCGCCCCAACCCCCTGCCCCAGCCCTGAGCCCCCCCCAAATCCAGAGCCCCTTCCTGCACCCCAAACACCTCATCCCCAGCCCCACCCTGAGCCTGCACCCCCAGCCTAGAGCCCTGACCCCCTGCCTCACCCCAACCTCCTTCCCCGGCCCAGAGCCCTCTCCCACACCCTGACCCCCTTGTTCCTGCCCCACCCCGCAGCTCTGAGCCCCTCCCACACCCCAAACTCCTCATCCCCAGCTCCGTTGGGTCACAGGCATCAACAATTTTCTTCAACTGGGTTGCCAGAAAAAAAGTTTGAAAACCACCGCTCTAGTGCAGTGGTCCCCAAACTGTGGGGAATGCTCCCCATGGGTCCGCAGAAGAAAGTTCGGGGGAGGCACACGGTGGGGCCCAGGCCAGCCCTCCCAGGGGGCGCGGGGAGGGAGTGCCACTCAGCCCTGCTTAGGGTGACCAGACAGCAAATGTGAAAAATCGGGACGGGGGTGGGGGGTAATAGGAGCCTATATAAGAAAAAGACCCCAAAATTGGGACTATCCCTATAAAATCGGGACATCTGGTCACCCAAGCCCTGCTCTGCCCCCAGCCCAGTTCCGCCTCCAGCTGCAGCTTCCCTCCGCCCCCAGCCCAGTGCTGCCCTCATTTCCTCTCCACCCCCAGGCCAGCTCCGCCTCTAGCCCCAGCTCCTGCCTCATCCCTAGTTCTGCCCCCAGCTTCACCGTCAGCCCAAGCTCCTCTTCTGAGCCAACTGGGCAGTAATGGAGGCACAGGATTACTGGTAAGGGGATGTGTAATAGGAAAAGCTTTTGTGTACCACTGCTCTAGTGCATACAGGCCCCAGACAAGATTGGTAGCCTATTGTGTTAAGTACCAATAAACATACAGGTAGAGACAGTCCCTGTCCTGAAGAGCTTAAGGTTAGGTCTATGCTAGAAATTTTTGGTGGTATAGTAGTATCACTCAGGGGTGGTTTTTTCTTTTTTTTTTATACTGGCAAAACTCTTAGTGTAGATGCTGTTATACTGGGAAAAAATGCTTTTGCGGATATAGCTTATGTCACGTGGGAAACTGGTAGTATAAGCTATATCAGCAAAAGCACATAACCTGCATCTACGCTAGGAAGCTTTGCTGATATAGCTCTGCTAGCAAACTTTTTCTAGTGTAGAGCTGGCCTCAGCCTGGGCTGCTAAAAACACAAGATACGTTACAGATTAGAGGGCATACAGCTGAAGAGTAGCATTGGTGTACCAGGCCCCAGCACAGAGGTTTATTGTTAAGATAGAGAGGGAACTTAAGAGTGCTAGTCTCAAAAGCCTGCAATGGGTACCAAAAGGAGGGACTGGGAATGATTATGTGAAAAGGTGTGTCAATATTCAGATATTGGTTGAGGCCTCTAGGTGTTATCTCAATCCAATAATTATAATTTAAATTTTCTCCATAACGTTATATTTAGCAGACTGGTAAAGAATTGTTTTACAATACAACCAACTTCTCCTGCGCATTCCCTGCTTTCCCCTGAAAAATGAGTCAACAGAAGTGGTAGGAGTTGTTTTGTAATTAGGTCCCTAGCTGCTTGCTGGACTGATGAAGTTGTGTTTTGTAATAATATGAAGTTATTTTGTTAGCAGACTTTACTTTCCAAGTCTTTTCCCCCTTCCAGCACCCCAAGGTACAGCTTTACTGGATCAGTTACCATCTGCTCCAGTGTTTGCATTTAGCCTGCAGGGCCTGTGATCTCAGAAATATTTCCTGTAAATGGAATCTCTCATGCCAGGCCTGTCACACAATAGATATATAATTGGATAAATCCTAAACTGGAAACTACAAACAATAATAAGAAAACGTATTGTACTGTACGTGGTCAATGAATCTCTCCAAAATGGGATGTTTGTTTACATATGAAACTTAAGTATATTTTTCTTTTCTGTTTTTTAACAATAATGAAATTAATTTAATAGCTAAGCTCAGTGGTGCATTTTTTCCATTCAGCATCTAACCTAAGCAGCTTGCTGTGTTTTAGTGGAACAGTATATTATAGCGCAGACAAATTTACCTCACATTAGATCTCAGTTCTACTCTTAGATACACAGATGGACATCTGTTTGAGCTTGTTCATCTATCTACTAAGCTTGAACACACATGTCCTGCCAATGATTTTTAGAAGATACCAGACTAGAGGGTGTCATGTGAGCATGATTGAGCCTGAGGAGAAAAGAATGGGAAAAATCCAGGCTGCCCTTGTAGTATTCAACAAAAAAATGGCTTCATTTTTTAAAAAGATTACAAACCATATGTCAATGTTTTGGGGGTTTGGTTTTAAAAAAGAAGTGATTTTTAGTCCTTATTAAATGTTACAGATTGATAGCCTTGGAGATTGAAGTCCTCTGTTTATTATCCTCAGAACTTATACAGCAGGGCAGTGACATTACAAACTTCTGCACACTGTCCCATTAACGGACCTCACCCCTAGATGGGACTGAAGGTAATTCAGATTTCATGCTGATGTTTAGATTCTCTGCTAAGACTGCCAGCAAAGTGCTAATTGGTTTGAACTCTTTGACCTGGACTGAGACCACTTATGCAGTGAGACTGGCACCATTTTACAAAAGAGATTATCCCAATTTCATGTTGTATACCATCCTCCTTTACTAATAGCTTTAGTGTTCATCTCTGCTAAGGCTCATAGTTTTCCCAAGTAGAGTGAAACTGATCTGATTCTTGTCAGTCTTACTGATTCCCACGGAATTTTTAATGGCAGTGGAGAAATGACCAATCTTAGTGATTTCAGTCTGCTGCTGCTTCAAAAAGTTATAAACCATGGCAACAGCACTAGTGCCATTTGTTTGCAGACTCAGGAAGACAGCGCTTCATTGGTTCACATTTTCAAGGCAGTGTCACAGCTGGAAACTTAAAACAATTGAAACTTAAATACTACATAAATTCATAGTTTAGATTTAGCCCTCCTGGTTAACCAGGGAAATTTTTTTCACTTTACCACAGGATGAGTGAATTATTAAGACTGTGCTCATGCTGTTATTCCAGTAGTAACCAGTTTACAAATATATTTTCTCTTTCGTTGGAGTGAGTGAGAATACCGTGCACTAGTCATAATTTGAAGACACTACTCTGAGATGCACAACAGAGCATCAAAAAAGAAATTGAATTTACCTTCAGTGAAGGAGAGTAATTGGTTTTTATACTTTAAAAAATCCCAAACCAGAAGGCTCATCTGTCTCTGACAGATAAAGGAATTGAGTTAGAATCTGAGCACCCTAATTGAAAGTAATAATAGTAATAATAAAGGGACTGCTCTGTATATTTTTCCAAACAGACTGTCATTTATGTACTATTCTAGGCTTATTTATGATAAATGTTGATCAAAGCACCAGACAGAATAAACCATTGAATCCTTTTAAATTCCAGGATAAAAGGATTAAATTTTATCAATGTAGCTCATCCGCCTAGCAGTCTATCTGCCTTTTTTTCTTGCATGGTTTTTTTTGAATTTTAAAAGCTTCTTATTTTGGATTTTATGTTTAGCATGGCCAACACTGTTAAAACTGAGGGTGAAATCCTGCCTTGATTGAGGTCAACAGCAATTTTCCTACTGACTTCAGTGGTGCCAGTATTTTACCCACAATGCCGTTTAGGCTCCTAAATCCATATTCAATCACCTAATTAAAGTGGCCTGATTGTCAGAGGTGTTTTTCACCTGCAGCTTCCATTGAGTTCAGTCTGCATTGCAGGTCAATACTGTCCTAAACTGTCTAAAAAAACACCTTAATACTTTGTGTAAAAACAGGGACAATACTTTCTCAGAGGTGCTGTATGAGGGTCAGTGTTTGTACCATACTTTAAAGATGTGAACCGTTATGTAAGTTACAATATCATTGGAGACTTTGATTGTAATATCTTACTAGTTTCTGTTAAAGTTTCTATGCAGTACTGATACCCTTTGGGAGCATAGTTTTTCTTCCTTTCTCTGTGTGTTTGTATATATTTTTTTAAAGGCTGATAGATACATAATAGTTGTAGGCAAGCTTAGGTTTTATATAAATATAATTCTCTTTTCATGTTAATGCACAAATAGGATATACTGTATTAGTAGATTTAACATTGTGTATTAAATATAAAAACATTTTAACCCCAAAGAAAACTGAAATATAGTTTTGTTTCATCTGAAGAGGTATAATTGATTGTGTTAAGAGAATTCAGTGCAAGCTTTTGTCTCTCAAGGCACTTTTACAGGCCTCATTACAGTAGTATCTGAGCACCTCATATACAAAGAATTAGCCTGACAACACCTCTGTGAGGTAAGGAAGATAACAGAAATGCTGTTATCTCCTTTTTACAGATGGAGGGCCAGATCCTCATCTACAGCTTTGGCTACTTTGTGCTGTCTCAGCTGCACAAAGCAGCCCTACATGTGTACCTGAGCATTCCCTATGGCAGAGGGCAGTCCTTAGATGGGTTAGACTGAATCTGTGCCACTCACTTCCCTGCCCCCTTCATTACAGGTTGGAGGGGATAGGACAGAGCATACACAGTGTTGTTTACAGTAGTCCCTTAAACTGCTCTACATTACTCTGGGGGCCATTTAGGCCCCTGGTCAGTCCAGGATCGGGGTAGCATCCCAATGACCACTCTGCTTAGCTGCTCTAAGGGTAAACATGGTGCATTTGAGGATGTGGTGCAGAAAATGGAGATACAGAAAAATTAAGGCCTCAGTCCTTCCACATCATGCTTCACTTTAGTGGAAATCTTAGAGTAATAAAGTGACTTACCCAAGATCACATAGAAAGTAGGTGGCAGAGCCGGGAACTCAACCCACATCTTCTAAGATCTAGACCAATGCCTTAACCACAAGATTATCCTGCCTTTACCCCCAAAAAACAAAACAAAACAAAAATCCAAACCTCCTGAACCATTTTTGTGTGTTTATTCCTTGTATCTTATGTGACAAATTCTGCCGTGGTTTACATCTCATATAACTGATTAAAATCAATGGAGTTACACAGGGTCCTAGTCATGGTACAATCTTTCTCTTTGAGTTTACTGTCAATCTATATAA
Source organism: Terrapene triunguis (assembly GCF_002925995.2). NCBI lineage: Eukaryota > Metazoa > Chordata > Testudines > Emydidae > Terrapene > Terrapene triunguis. The sequence continues at coordinate 20,319,152 of NW_020664404.1, read as the reverse complement.
TTCTATTGCTAGGACTCCTCATAAAACATCTCGCTGTGTTAATTAACACATTTATCTCTATTTAAAAAGCACTTGCCTAGAGAGAGAACTGAGGACAGATTTATGCCCCTTTAATTAGTTTGCTTCAAAACAAGCTGCCCTTGACTTATTGGTTCATAAAGAGGCTTGCATTCTTACTCCACATAGCCTTGGTAGTCTGTACTCTCTCATTCTAGTTAACATATCTCTGTATGTCATCAGTTTGGTCATTTCAATGTCTGCTTTGACTAATAATATGGATTAGCACGGCAGGATTTGTTGACCACAAATGAGCAATCAAAAATTGTGGACGAATACTTGTAGTTGGATATACCCAAGTATGAATTTCGAACTCTGAAATACACAGTGTTTGCTGTTCTCTCATTTTACCCCCAGCTACTTAATACATTTGACGTAGTTTCTAGTCAGTTATATTTGTAATTTATATATGCATGTGTGATTACTGGTACAGAAAGCTTGGAAAGTACCTTTTGCTAGTACTTCACATGGTTACTAAACAACAATGTAAGTGCTTAAACTCCTACTTGATTGAGAAACTCAGTAATAAGGGACTAAATGGTGACTCGAGCTACATGCCTGCACAGGGAAGTGAGAACTAGGTTCTGGGCACACAGGAGTAGGTGGGGGCTGCTACCCATCTCCCCAGAATAAGGATATGGGGAGCAGGCAGGGCACGGAATGGGCAAAGACTCTGCATTCCTTGTGCTTGCCAGTATATCTGAAATAGCGGCGGGGAGCTGTAATTTGCTGTTAGAATAGGCCAGTAGCAAAATGACTGCCCTTTATTACTCCACCTCAATGGAGCAAAGGGAAATAGGGAAGGAGTTGTGTCTCAGCCAGCATAATGCTTTCTGGTGCTACTGCTAGTGGGTGCAGTATATGCACCACCTATTGCTCAAGGCACAGTCCAGCCTTAATTGAATCTGAATTTGGAGCCACATCCTGCTCCTATTGAAGTGAGTGGGTGTTTTGTCACTGGCTTCATTGGAAGCAGGATTGAGCCTCTAAACTGTGGAAATATTGTAAATTTTATGCTTTTACTTACTATAAATTAGCCTCTGTAATAAGTGAAAAGTCCAGGAATAAAGGGATATAAATACTTGCAATTGTGAGCAGTATCATTTTCAAGAGACATTTAAGTGAGGATTTTAGCCTTCAGATTAACATTACCACTTATCTCATCCTTCTGGTTATTTTCACTGCCCTTCTAACTTGGAGATAAAAATTCCTTAATGGTTTTTTCTGTGTTTTATTTCTTTTTCCATGATAATCAGATCTGTTCTGACTGAAAATGAAGCCAATTATCAAGAACAATAAATAAAAAGAATTGCATATTGCTTTCTTCCCACTGGAAGAAAAAGGAATATGTTGATACAGAACAAAGTTGGTTGCCAAGTATGAAGTACCAAAGGCAATGAGGAAGAACACAGGCCCCATCCTAACTGAAGAGCTCTAAGCACAATGAAAACATGCAGTACTGATGTCAGACATTAAAATATTTATAATTGCACAAAAAGAATTACAATGGATTGAAAATGTTTACAGAATATGCCAATCCTGTGAGTTAAAGAGGAATGGAAGCAAGAAAAGCATTTTGTGCTCAATCATTGTCAGTGGAAGTTTTGTAATTAATGTCTCTTACATAAGGTCCAATCCTGCATTATGATGAATATTTCTGATGTTGTATTCAGTTCCTTTAATTCTGAGGCCTGTGGGGGTGGAAATCATTTAGCACTTTGTAGGAGTATTCACTGAAATAATTATTCCCCGACCTAACATTTAGGCAAGGACCAAAGCAATGCTGTGTAATTGGAGATGCACTACAATTTGTTAACAAGGATAAACTCTGTGTGACCAGTCTAAAGGCTTGGCTGATGCTTATGCAAAATGGTATTGTCTAGGAGACCTGGATTTGGGAGTTCTTTTAGCATTTCATTATCTCTGACCAGCTAAGCTAAGAGCATCATAGACAATATACTTTGGAGAAAGTATCAGTCATGAATCTTCATTTCCACCCAATCTGCTTCCATAAGCCACTGGCTGTGGAACCATTATAGTTCTTAGGAAGTAATTCATCTAATGGGAAGACTTTGTATTGGTCCATATTCAGCATACATAGCTATTGGAGGAGGAGAAAGGGTTATTAAGAGAATGAGAATGGCAGTTTAGCATAATAGAGGTGGGTTAAAACCCTGTGATCTTTCTTGGATAGATCTGCCCTCTACAAGATGTAGTCGATTAGAAGAAACCCTTTAGCATTTTTACTTGGATGAGACATTGGAAAAACCTGTTATCTATCACAAGTCCCATTCAACAAAAAGAGTAAGAGAATAATAAAGAACCAGATCTTTGACATAGTCTTATGAAAAGTGATTTTGAAAATGTCTAAATATAATACTGGACCTATTTTTTAAAGCTGGACTCAGTGCATGGGTACCCTGCATTTTGTATCTTCTGTATGCCTCACAGCCAGCTGCCTAAATAGGAATGTACTTGAATGCATACGGTATCCAGGCCTCCCCAATAAATGGGCACAAGCTTTTATCTAATATGCACATTTTAATACCTGTTTGTGGTGTAAAAACAGATTATTTTTTGTCCGCTCTTCACATTTGGCATGGCTTACTCATTGTGTGAGCCATAAAAATGTAGCCCATTATACCTTCTTCGTTTTGTTTCTATTTATATTTCTGGATATGAATTACCGTGTTATTTATTGCCTAAAGTGCTAGTGAGATCAATAAGAAAATAAATAAATCAGAAACCAAAATATAACAAGGCCTTTCTAAACATATTTTTGGTATGAAAAGAGCTCTATGGCAGTTTTTGAGCTGAATATGAGGCGTCTCGTGATCTTAAATAACAGGCTAACATTTCTTTGAAACAAGATCCAAATTTATTCTAATTTCTTCTAGATTGGTGTATCAAAAACTGTAAATGTCAACTCCATGTCATACAGAAACTTTCGTGAATGGAATTTTAACTGTCCATTGATCTCCTGCCCCCCCTTTCCTGTAAGCTCGACATTTCTGATGGTTTTATCCCTAAAAATGTTGGAGTTACTATGTCCTCGTGTTTGACTGAAATTGTTGACCCAATGGAAACAACGCACTTGAATGTTAAAAAGGTGGCTTAGATGTGAGTGGCGAAAGACCGCTGCACATGCACTTTTTGTGCCTTTTGCCAGGCTCAAATGATCTGATGTATCATTTGTGTATGTTACTGATGGGTTTTGCAAGTGTATTTTGATCCTGTGAGCGTGCAGGTGATGGCATCTCTTACTTGTGTGCACATAGGTGACACTGTATGAAAAGTGCATTTGCAAAGTTGCACATGTACCTGTGGAAGCCTGGTTAAGGTCTCATTGAAAATCAGGCCCAATACATATGTATTTTAGGGAAAGCTATCAGTTTAAAAAAAAAAATCAGTTGTCATATTTGCTTTAGTGACTTTTATACTGGTGAAAGTTGCTGGATTCATACCTTTTCAGATTGAAATGCTCTATTTATTCACAAACTGTATACAACACAGGCAGTGATAATTCAGACATCCCCATACTTACCTTCCACTGGTCCTGAACCTGGACATAAAAGGACCATTTCCAGGGTTTAGTGGCAGCTTAATTTGTATCTCTGTTTAGCCCTTGGCATCTTCATGAACTGTGGTGATGGTTTTGTGATGAGGACCCTTATCTCCTTAGAAATTAACTGAGACCACCAATTTGCATCAAAAGGCCAGCAGCAAATAACATTTGGTCTGTGCTGACCCAGGCCAGACTTGAATTGGGACCCTGGAAGTTAATAGTCCCACACCACACTCCCTGAGCTATCCTGGTTCCTCATCATATCAATTACTAATTACAGAAATGTGTACTTCGTGTTTTTTTCCCCATTCATATAACCAGTTACCCTTTATGTTTGTTTCTTTTAATTTGTGTACCACAGTGAATAAAAAGCCCTATACCATTTTAAAAAAAAAGAAAAGATGGAGTCTTTTACAACATTGCACTACACTTGTGCAGAGAAGAAGAGAAAGAGGAGCATTTATTAGCAATTATATTAATTGTATTTATATAGCACCAGAAGTGTAGAGGTATAGAGTAATACACGCTCCCAGGCTTGAAGTACTAAAGGAGTACCTTATCCACATGCAGTGTAAATGAATATTTTGCCACTCACAGTATTTAAACAAGAATTTAGAAATTAATTTGTCATCATCTGACAGGGGAAAAAAGGGCCAATATAGTTTTGGGCTGCTTATGTGGAGGCATGAAAGGCAATAATCTCTTCCTATAAAGGTGCTAGTGCAATTGCACTTGGAAAATGTCATTCACTTCTTGGCACTTCACTATCAGAAATATATAAAGCAAAGGAATTATTTAAGGTGGTTGCAGGAAGTTCAAGTAGGAGTGATGGGATGAAATTAAGATAGTAAAATTTAGGCTGAAAACAGGAAAATCTTCACCCTTTGGCTGAGATCTCTTAGGCTGTGAAATTGTCTCTCAAGGGAAGTGATGTATATCACAGCGTTAGGGATATTTAAAACTAGATACAAATGTCTTGGATGGATTATTATTTTAGTGTCTCAGTCTTGATCCCTTTCCTGTCCCTTAGCCTACTGCACGCGAATATCAAGACTCCGCCTCCCCTTTTCCAACCACTGTCCCTAATAGGATCATTGCTTTTAAGGAGAACAATGCTGAACCATTGTGTAGCTATGTTAGATGGTGTAGGGGAAGCCCAACACAAAAAGAGAGTTCAAGAAGCAAGACCCATCTATCAATCTTAGCTACTTAGATTCCCCCATTACTATAAAATCTGCATACCTCACAATCTTTAATGTATTTATCCTTACAATAACCCTGTTAGGTAAGGAAATACTTTTTTAACCCCATTTTACAGATAAGGAATCCTCAAAGATCTTGAAAGGTAAACTCCCTAAGGAACTTGCCCAAGGTCACACAGGAAGTTTTAACAGAACTCCTGAGGTCTCCAGAATCAGAGGCTAGCACCCTGACCACTGGGCCATGCTTCCTGTCCTTACCTATAAGTGGCAAATGGGGCAAGCAAAACTCTGAAGCATTATAGGGACAATTTAAAATGTTTGCATTATTATTTCACTGCTGATCATGTTATCAGCAACAGTATCCAGCTATTCTTGGATCGCTGGTAGAATTTAAGTAGGGCATCACCATGTTTTCATCCCCCTAAGTCAAGTTTCTCAAGTCAATATTTTTAGTCAAGACTTCAGCTCTGGACAGATACAGCTGGTTTAATATAAGATGAATGAATTTGTGTGATTAGTTTATTATAGGATGAACACATTTCTACAGTGCAGTATTCAGTGATTGGAGTTTAGTGTGAATATAGATTGACTACATGGGAAAATGCACTTATCCTCTAATAATTTGAGGCCTGATTAGTTGACAGATTACAGAACAGGTTTTAAAGTAGACATGAAAAGAATGCAAATTTATCTTTGCTGGCAATAATCGCTGTAGAATGAGGTTGGCAGAGAGCAGCTAGAACTAGTGGTAAAAGAAAAGTTCTAATGACTGGTTTCTCTAATCGTGTAAAAGGAATGTTTTATGATTTTTTAATTTGCTACTTTTAGCATTTCCCATTTTGTCAATCGCAACATTCTGCGAGCTATTCTGGGATATTGTATCTGCATGCACTAGCCTATCAAATGCATTGATTCAAGCTGAGCTCTAGCTGTGAAAGAGATTCTGATGCCTCAGTATTAAGCGCTAACCACCCTGTTTGTGTGAGAAAGAAATGCCAGGCAGCAGATAGAAATGCCTACTAACAATTGTAAGCTTTTAAAAAGGGCTGTTTTACGGAAACTAAGTTCAGATCTGGAGCCCATCTCTAGTCTATCTCAAAGTTCTAGGGTGTTCAGATCCAGGATTTTGATCTGGCTTGTTATAAAGATGTGGGGCAGTCATGATGTTTGGATCTAGATCTAAATATCGAAAGTTCAGGAGTGTTTGGGTCCTGGGTTTGGGCCCATCCCTACTGATTTCTAATACCACTGGGAATTCAGAGGGCTTACTTTGAATAGTTTTAAAAGTGAAGATATGAATTTGCCAGTCATTGGTCCACAGATTGTTTCACTTATGAGAGGATTGGTCTTAGATCCATGTTTAATAGTTGTTCCACATCCAGAATCCAGGATGACAGTGCAGTTATCATCGTGTTTCATCGTTCTCTGTATGCACTGCTCAAATAGGGTGGATGGAGTGTAAGTGGATAATGCCGTAGTAATACCTCCCCTATTTCTCACTCCTCTGGATGAAAACAGGAAAAACTACTGGGGGAGGGGGAACATAACACTTGTGGGGCTTTTTGTCCCCAGTTCAACGTTATGGCTATGTAGAAAGTTTTTATTGTTGAAGGTTAAAGGTACCCTGTATTTGGCAGGGAGGAGGTTAAGTTGTTTATTTGAAAAGGCTCAAATTTAAGAAAAGCAATCATTCATTTTTAACAAACTCTTTTGTGCATCATAGTAAATAATCTATGATTTCAGAGGGTAGTGACTTTTAAAAAGGGCTTTCAACATGGTTTATATCATTTTTCTCTCTTAGTCTTAAAATTTCCCCAGAGGTCAATATCAGTTCTTCTGTACTTATGCCTAATTTGGATGCTTAAATTAGCTTATTTACAGAACAATGCAGTTGCACTACCATTGACATTATCTGCAATTTAATTTCTTTTATAATCTTCTCTTTTATCAATCAGTGCTCTGTAGAAAATGATTGTCTTAATAATGCTTTGTGACAGGAACAGACTAGCAGTTGTATTTCCGTGCTTCACCCCAGTGGTATACTACAATGTTTTGCAGCTATGCAAAGTAGCATCTGCCCTACATTTCTGCCAATGGTTTGATTATTAAATGATGAAGTACATTAGGAAACCCAGTTTCAAATGGAATGGCACAGGCCATGTACAACACTGCATTCCTCCTTAGGCCCGTCAGAGGAGCTAGAAGTAGGAACAGCTAGTATATCTCTCAGGAGAATAATGTGCCATATCTATGGGCTGGTCTACACTGGGGGTGGGGATCGATCCAAGATACACAACTTCAGCTACGCGAATAGCATAGTTGAAGTCGAAATATCTTGGATCGAATTACCTGGGGTCCAGACGGCGCGGGATCGACGGCCGCGGCATCGACGGCCGCGGCTCCCCTGTCGACTGCGCTACCGCCGCTCGCTCTGGTGGAGTTCCGGAGTCGACGGTGAGCGCGTTCGGGGATCGATATATCGCGTCTTAACGAGACGCGATGTATCGATCCCGGATAAATCGATTGCTACCCGCCGATACGGCGGGAAGTGAAGACATACCCTAAGTCCACTCTGCCATCACAAGCCTCAGCTTCACTCTGTAAGTGCACTCCAGAAATTAAAATAATTTACAAGCAGAAGAATACGCTGCTTTTCCTATTCAGCTTTCACTTACAACTCTCAGATAGGGGTGCTTCTGTACCATCAAGAAAACTGGAATGGTAATGTGCAAATTCTAGCCTGAACTAATTAGTAGTACCTTTATTGGTCGATCAGCACTTTGGTAAGGGAAGTATCTTGAATGAGAATGCAGTTCTTCTGCCCTGGGCCATCCTATGTTCATTTCTACTGCATTGAATTCATCCCACGTATTTTTAAATCCCAATTGTTTGTTTATTAAATAATGGGGTACATTAGAAATATTTCCTATCACTTCTGTTTATTTTTGCCGTCTCTTATATTAATCCTAATTCCCGCCATGTATAAGCTTTTCATGTTGAAGTTTGGCCCTGCTCACTCATGCCCATCTATACTTTTCTTTACTGCCTTTCCTGATATCATGCTGTTAGTCAGACTCAAAAAATGCTTGAGATCCTGCACTGGAAATCCTGCCAATGTCTATCGCTGAATCTATGTAAGTGCCTAAGACCCTGACACAAATACGCACTAATTAATCCTTGTCACCTGCTTGGAGGAATCAAAAATAGGTCAGTTTTGTATGTTCACCTTAGTAATAACACTCTCAGTTGTAGGCACTATATCAGCTCTGTAGCTACATCTTCTTTTATTTCCTTCCTTTTGTGCCACACTCCTTTTAGAAATACCTGAAACTTGGTCACCCAAAATGTTTTGTCCTACACGAGGGCCCGTACATCTTTATCAGTCTTTATGGTTCATCACTATATGTATATAAAGCCCAATCTAATTTCCATTAAAGTCAATGGAAACTTTATCATTACCTTCAACTGGAGCAGGATTAGGCCTTTATAGTAAAAACCATGATAAGATCTACTCTTGAAAGCTTTGCAGAAAGTCTGAATTTATGGACTGTTCAGTATAAAAACACCTCACTCCATAGTAGGGCAACTGGTAAAGCCTCCTTTATTAAAATTAAGATTTCGACAAAATTAGAACCTTTAATCCCATTGACTTCAGCTGGAGTTAAGGATGCTCAGTACTTGCTGCAAACACTGAGCACCATTTAGGGTCAGACATGTACTGCTTTCAGTCATGCGGCCTGTTAAGCAGTTTATGTAATAAACGTGAACCTTGCAGATCCAAAGTTTATTTTAATGTTTCTGGTTATGTTGCTAGGAAACTACATTGTACCTTACATTATGTCTGTTCAAGTGAAACATGGCTCTTGGACAAATTGTGTGTTGTAAACACACACACACACACACACACACACATTAAAATAAGACCATGCCATCAGTTACACCCCACACAATCCTATAACTCTAGCACTGTTGCATAAGTGTAATTGTGAGCAAAACTGTGTCTAGTTTCTGCTGTAGATACTTTAAAATCAGAGAATTTAAATTGGCATTATTGATTTTAGAACAAAGTCAGATTAGGGAAAATATATAAGCAACTTCAAAGCATAACTGATACCTAATGTCTTTATGTTGGAACATCTGAAGCCTGAGTTTTTGATGGTCATCATCATCATGTATCCAAAGGTGAAGTAGGGGAGGGGGGAAAAAAGAAGGTATCCTGTGAGAAAAGGTAACTATAACAATAATAAAGCAGATGTGTGGGAGTCAGTGTAGCCGTAAGTGAATCCAGACGCTTTTTTGTACGTAGGGACATGAAGGGAATGTTCCAATAAAATTCACATAATAAAAATCTGAGCCCTTTTTTTTTTCTTGGTTAAACTTGGATTCACATGTGTAGGATTCCTATGGACTTTGATGTGGCTTGACATTAGCACCATACAAAAGTGGACTGGGAAAAAGATTTTTAACAGACTTGGGGTTCTGGAAGACAAACGATCTTTGGAAATCTGCAACTTTTGAATAGGAAAAACACTTGCTCAGTCTAGACTTCAGAGAACCAGATATCTTAATAGTATGATCACTCCAGTGCTTTAAGTGTATTGCTCTAGGAAACAGGATAGAGTAGAATGAAAATTTAATCTGTCTCTTGTCCACTGCTGTAGTTGAGATTACTGTACATTGAATCCATTTACTCCTGGCAATTTCTTCTGCATAGTAAAATATCATACCTTTTGTTTTTGTCACATGCATTCTGTAGTGCAAGCTGCACTCTATTTTCTTTTATTCTATCTATTTTTCAGATACATCTACTCCACTTGCACTAGAGTAGATACTTAATAGGTACGGAAGGGGTTTTTACATTGTTGTAGTAAATCCACCCTTTTGACAGGCAGTAACTAAGTTGATGGAAGAATTATTCTGTCAATTTAGCTGGGTCTGTATTGGGGGTTAGGTCCAGATAATTGCATCGCACAGGGCGTAGAATTTTTCACAGCTTTGAGCAATGTAGTTAGGTCGACCTAAGTTTTAGGTGTAGACCACACCTCTGTGATACCAAACACTGCCTCTTGTCTGTCTTAGGGCAGCTTAATCCTCTGTGTGTACAAATACAATTTCATTGAATAAATGCAAGCACAGTTTGTATGCAAACTTTGTTTCTCTTTCCTAGGATATATTGGGAACACTGATACATTGTCCCAATGAGCCATCTGTAGTGTTTGCTTGTTCCTTCACGTTATGTTCTTACTCATTCATCAATAAGTCCCTTCTCAGACACACTGTAGAGGACAATAACATTTTGCCACAGAACATTTCTGGCTGTTTCTAATCAATGTGGTTATTATTCCTGAAGTGTTCAGTGGGCACTAGGCTTATTAAGGCTGTATAAGTTACAAATCATGCTATAAGCCAAGGAAACCTCATTCAGCATCTGTTCAGAATATGCTCATTTTAATAAGGCAGGATGAGTGTATTTGATGAGACACTACATAACTCATATCAGGCTCTTTTATGAGTCTGTGTCTGACATTAGACTGTTTAATTACTCAAAACTCCGCCATTTACAATAGCGTGTTTATTGAATTGCATGGCTGACTTAGGGTACGTCTACACTTACCTCCGGGTCCGATGGCAGGCAATCGATGTTCTGGGATTGATCCCGGAAGTGCTCGCCGTCGACGCCGGTACTCCAGCTTGGCGAGAGGAGTACGCGGCATCGACGGGGGAGCCTGCCTGCAGCGTCTGGACCCGCGGTAAGTTTGGACTAAGGTACTTCGAATTCAGCTACGTTATTAACGTAGCTGAATTTGCGTACCTTAGTCCGAAGTGGGGGGGTAGTGTGGACCAGGCCTTAGAGAAATGGTAAGTTCTTTAGGGCAGTGGTTCTGTCTGTCCTATGTTCTGTGAAGCACTGTGTACATTTTCAGATCTAGATAAATGTTTAATAAATTGTTTTGTTAAATAATAATTTTTAAGGTTATGAAGTCCCTGTTCTATAACTGTCTGTTTTTAGTGGGAGGCAGGAGCCTGATGGAAGGATGGTTATTTGTATTATCTTGTGTATGAGGGTCTCAAAATTGCTATCAACCACTCAATACCCCTGTGAGAGATGGGTAAGACTCCCTGTTTTCCAGATGGGGAAAATAAGAGACGGAGAAGATAAGACCAACATTTTCAAAAGTGTCCACTAGTTTTGGGTGCTCAGTTTGAGATACCTGAGGCCTGACTCTCATATGTCTCAGTTAGAGTTGCAAGTGCTCAGTGCCTCTTTCAGCTAGACCATAGGTATCTCGTTTTGGGCAGCCAAAAACTGAGGTACTCAAATTTAGTGGACATGTTGACAATTTTGGCCTGTTTGTTTAGCCTGGGCTAGAACTCAGATTCCTTTTCTTTGTACTTTAACTATAATATTGTCCTTCTATGCTTTAGGAAATTCTGACTTTTTTTTATTTTTTATTTTAATAGATCCATCCTAAAGTTACCAGTGAAAAGTTAGTAAATTTTGTTTTCTAAAAATGTAGCTGCTTTGGGATGCAGCCATTGCAGGACCGTATCCAGCTACTGATGATGGCATGGATAGTGGACGCTATTTCCCACCTATCTTGCAATTCAGCAAGCCTCTTAAGCACATGCCTAAAGTCTAAGCATGTGAGTAGTCCCATTAAACTTCAAAAAACTTAGGGCACATGCTTAAGTATCTGGCTGAATTAGGGCCCAAGTCATTTCACACTCACTTTGTGCAAGTGTAAATGACTATGCAAGAGTTGAGACAGTGGAGAAGCAGGCCCAGTGTATGTGTATATGTCGCTTTTGGTTTATTGTTGGTGACATTAGTATCTATAAAATTTTACAGATGGGGAAATGCAAGCAGAGAGGTTAAGGCAAAATCCAACTTAAGACCAGCCATTCCCCCTGAGGTGTGGGGCCTCAGCCTTTCAAAAATTCAGGTCCATTGACTGTCAAGTTGGACACCCAAAATTAGAGGCCACATTTGAAAATTTGGGACTAAATATCTATCAAGGCTACGGCCCTCAGCTAATTCTCCTGGACCATCCTGCCCTTCAGTCATGCCATGATGGAAGTATAACTCTTGACTGCTGTACAGTTTGTGGGAGAGTTACACAGGTAATTCCTATTAATGCTGAAGGGTGTTCTGCAGATAGCTTCCCCATGTATCAAATAGGGAATCAGTCTCTAAACTTTTTGTCTCGTAGATCCTATCTGTTTTTTATACTGCTGACCATCACACAGTATCCGAGTGCTTTTTATATAAAATTAATAGCAATAGTGAACTCCCTAGTGGACTTCATGGAGTCAGGCACACTCCCCTTTCAGGGTCAGAACTCTGCTTGGAGTAGGGGATTTTGGAGGGGGGGGGGTGAGAGAACAGTGGGGTTGGTAGGAGTTCGGGAATAAAAGGGGTTTTCAAACTGTGAAAATCATTTATAGTGGCCCTGCAACATTTCCTGAAGCTGTTAGACTTTGGATTTTCCTGATCTCTGCTGGGAGCTTATTCCCTAGCCAGATCCCCTCAGCAAGGAATGCTTTGTCTCAAGCTCTTACATGCTTTCTTCTGGACTTGCCCCAGGGGAGCACAGTGACATGGGGGTTGAGGGATTGAAATTTGGTCTTTGATGTAGCGGGGGCTTGATTTATTAATTTCTTTGAAAATTAGGACCAATGCTTTAAACTGGCATCAGAAGCTGACTGGGCACCGGCAGAGTGACATGAGCACAGGCCTGGTGTGCTCACGGGGGGCCTGAGCCATGGAGAAGTGGGGCAGCCACATTCTGTACCAGCTGGAGGCTATGCATAGATTTCATGTTTGGTTTCAGAAACAGCAAGATGTATAGTTGAGCGTAATCAGTCTATTGTTGGAAGCTGTGGCCATGGTGTGTGTGCATCTGTCTGTCTCTCTCAGTAGTCTCATGTAGATATTGAAGAGAAGTGAGGATAGTATAGATCCCTACAGGCCCCCACAAATGAGGGCCTTCGGAGAGAAGGAGCAGTTAGCCATCACCATTCTCTGATGCAGAGGAACGAATGGAACCACTGTAATGTCATAGAATATCAGGGTTGGAAGGGACCTCAGGAGGTCATCTAGTCCAACCCCCTGCTCAAAGGAGGACCAATCCCCAATTTTTTTTTTTTTTTTTTTTTGGCCCCAGATCCCTAAATGGCCCCCTTGAGGATTGAATGTACAACCCTGGGATTAGCAGGCCAATGCTCAAACCACTGAGCTATCCCCTCTGCCTGCTATGTCATGTAGGTATGTAGTATTACCTTGTGGTCCACTGTGTCAAAGGCTGCAGAGAGATCCAGCATAGAGATCTCACCTGTGTACATGGCCATGAGGAAGTCATGTTTTAATACCACTAGAGCTGTCTCTGCGCTGCATCTTGGTCTGACCCTGGCTGGTGAATCATTTGTAGAAAAGACCAAGGATGTTCAAGAACAAGTTATAGAAGTTATTTTGTTCTCTATATGAGACAGAGAAAAAGAAAAGTAGAATTTTATTAGGCAAAAGAGGAAAACTAGGCTATTGAAATCTAACCTGCATAGAAGCTATTTAATAAGAATGACATTATTTTTAATAGCCACTGTGACTAATTAAAGAGGATAATGAAGATGTAAGTATTTATACACATCTTTGTCTTAAAAAAAGAAACTCTGACCTTTCTGTACAGGAAAGGACAGGAGAAAGAAAGAGAAAAAGAAGAAAAAGAAAGAAAAGTCAGAAGTTAGTCCCAAGAAACTAAATAGGAGACATGACTAGTACAATTGCTTCGTGTTTTTAAGCAATAGTAAGCCCCGACAATTTTTTTTTTTTTTTTTTTGGTTAGTGTTCATAGCCACAAATATGTGTATTATTTCCTTTTTGCCCACAGTGTACTAAGAATCATCTTTCCAATGCAGAAGTTAATCCCGAATAATCTCATCACTCAGAACAGTGAAAATGCCATGTTTTACCAGTGTTTTATTCACTTTGTACTGTTGTTCATATTTTAATAGAATGTACAACTTTTATAATTTTAGAACTTTTCATCATCCACACTGCCCTACTGTCCTATGTAAACTATTTGCTTTCATGATTATTCACATTTTTGCATTTTACATCCTTTTTATAATTATTGCAGTATATTTCATAAACCAGACATCAGAATACATATAATAAAATAATTATTACATCACAAAGGAAAACAGTTACTCTCTATATAACATAATGTTTTCTGTCAATCTTTGTTTAAATAGATAAAGGTTTAAGAGCCTCCACATTTTCATTGCTTACATATAAGGATAAAATTACTGATGATGTGGGGGAAAAGTGGTCATACACTACACATAATCACTAACTCCACATTACAATTAAAAAGATCAGCAGTGAAATAATTAACAGTGTTATTTAAATTCTCATCAGATTAACACAGGAGCTGTCTTAATCTGTCTGGCTGTAGTTTCAGTATCACATCAAGCCGCAGCCAAAGATTTGTTTTGTAATCCTAAAGTTTAGAAACTTAATTTTTAAAACAATGAAATCTTAATCTTTGAGACCAGCAGAGAAGAGCTGCTGTGGAAAACCACTGCATTCCTGCTCAATTCAAATTCTGATTATATATTTTACAGTGAGGTTTTAAAGTTGTTGTTTTTTAATACAGATTGGGAAAAACCCTCAATTCCTTCTGCTTGTGAAATCAAAGAACTAACAAGTAAGGGAGCATAAATTGATACAGGGTGCGTGCAATTTGCCATTTGCAGTATGAAGGTCATTTTCATTTACCAGCTGCTAATCCTAAAATCTAAAATGTTCTACTTGAAATTAAGGCAGAGCAATGTCATACAGGCATAGAATGCCTTTGCTTTCAGTTTTAGTAATTGTTTTTTACCCACATGGACGCTTATCTGACTTTATAATACTTAAAGAAGAATCTGCAAGCTATACTGAACCTCCCAACCAAATATTGTCAACTGTTTGTTATTAAACACAGAGAGACTTGTACATTGGGAATTACCCAGAAGAGTAAAATCAGTGATAAAATAAATATGAAACAGTCTGGATTTTGATAGTCTCTTTGTTGACTTTCTGGTTTAAGGCACCTGTCATAGAATCATAGAAGATTAGGGTTGGAAGAGACCTCAGGAGGTCATCTAGTCCAACTCCCTGTTCAAAGCAGGACCAACGTCAACTAAATCATCCCAGCCAGGGCTTTGTCAAACCGGGTCTTAAAAACCTCTAAGGATGGAGATTCCACCACCTCCCTAGGTAACCCATTCCAGTGCTTCACCACCCTCTTAGTGAAATAGTGTTTCGTAGTATCCAACCTAGATGTTCCCCCACTGCAACTTGAGACCATTGCTCCTTGTTCTGTCATCTGCCACCACTGAGAACAGCCTAGCTCCATCCTCTTTGGAACCCCCTTTCAGGTAGTTGAAGGCTGCTATCAAATCCCCCCTCACTCTTCTCTTCTGCAGACTAAACAATCCCAGTTCCCTCAGCCTCTCCTCGTAAGTCATGTGCCTCAGCCCCCTGATCATTTCCGTTGCCGTCCGCTGGACTCTCTCCAATTTGTCCACATCCTTTCTGTAGCGGGGGGCCCAAAACTGGACGCAATACTCCAGACATGGCTTCACCAGTGCTGAATAGAGGGGAATAATCACTTCCCTCGATCTGCTGGCAATGCTCCTACTAATGCAGCCCAATATGTCGTTAGCCTTCTTGGCAACAAGGGCACACTGCTGACTATATCCAGCTTCTCATCCACTGTAATCCCCAGATCTTTTTCTGCAGAATTGCTGCTTAGCCAGTCGGTCCCCAGCCGGTAGCGGTGCATGGGATTCTTCCGTCCTAAGTGCAGGACTCTGCACTTGTCCTTGTTGAACCTCATCAGATTTCTTTTGGCCTAATCCTCCAATTTGTCTAGGTCACTCTGAACCCTATCCCTACCCTCCAGCATATCTACCTCTCCCCCCAGCTTAGTGTCATCTGCGAACTTGCTGAGGGTGCAATCCATCCCATCATCCAGATCATTAATAAAAATGTTGAACAGGACCGACCCCTGGGGCACTTGATACCGGCTGCCAACTAGACATCGAGCCGTTGACCACTACCCGTTGAGCCTGACAATCTAGCCAGCTTTCCATCCACCTTATAGTCCATTCATCCAATCCATACTTTTTTAACTTGCTGGCAAGCATACTGTGGGAGAGCGTATCAAAAGCTTTGCTACAGTCAAGATATATCACATCCACCACTTTCCTCATATCCACAGAGCCAGTTATCTCATCATAGAAGGCAATCAGGTTGGTTAGGCATGACTTGCCCTTGGTGAATCACGTTGACTGTTCCTGATCACCTTCCTCTCCTCCAAGTGCTTCAAAATGGTTTCCTTGAGGACCTGCTCCATGACTTTTCCAGGGACTGAGGTGAGGCTGACCGGTCTGTAGTTCCCTGTTTTCTCCTTCTTCCCTTTTTTAAAGGGCACTATATTTGCCTGTCACTGTGGAATCAGAGAGACTTATTGACAAGTGTTGCCAACTCTTGTGATGTTTGTTGTAAGTTTTGTGGTATCTGATAGTTTTCTTAAAGCCTTAGCTCTTGGAGTCATGTGATTCTGTGAGAATCCCAACTTTGGTGGTGGTTGTTTTTTTTTAAAGAAAGTTTCTAGCCCTCATGGTTGCAAGGAAAAGCTTGAAAATGTGACCCAAGTGCAACCTCTAATAACTCAAAAACCAGAAGGCAAAGAAAAAAATATTCTTTTTAAGCCAAACTCATGATTTTGGGGGCCTAAGATGATTTTTGAATGCCTGGGGTTGGCAATACTGCACTGAACATCTAATTGTGTGGGATTCTGGCTAATGTGGTTTAAACTCAGCGCGTGATCCTTAATGGCTCACACAGGTGTTCAGTGGGGCTCCGGGAGGGCGGTTTCCAGTGAGAGGGAATACAGGATAACTCCTCTAGAAACTTTTTTCCAAATGACACAGAGTGTCAACACTCTGAAGCCCCTGTCTTACTACGGGGTCTGGGTGGAGCCTCTTTGCAGTCAATACAGTCACACCAGTCCAGGAATTTGCACCAGCAGATCCAGTTTCAGGAAGAGGGTCTAAATGTCCCATGTAGATAAAAATCTTGAAGTATTTTATAAATAGATGACCAGCCTTTCATAGAATCATAGAAATGTAGGGTTGGAAAGGAACTTGGGAAGTCATCAAGTCCAGCCCCCTGCACTGAGGCAGGACCAAATAAACCTAGAGCATTCCACAGCCTCCCTGGGAAGCCTGTTCCAGAGCTTAATTACCTTTGCAGTTAGAAACTCTTTTCCTAAAATCTCTGTTGCTGCATGTTAAGCCCATAACTTCTTGTCCTACCTTCAGTTTGGTTGCTCATATAAAGGATTTGCCCCTGTTGATGTAGGCAGAATCAAATCTTCTAGCAGCTCATGGTCAATCCATCACAAAAAATAAAAATGGAAAAGTACAGATTTCAGACAACTAGAACTACAGAAGAAGGCTTGTTTCTGCTGTATTAAGTTTTTTTCTGTTTTTCTTCCCCCTTCATATTGCTTTAGTGATTAAATTTAAATTGCTGTGTACTGTACATGATATAGTAAAGTTTAATTTTTTCCTAATAATTTTCTGTTAACATCTAGTGACTGTTTTTGTTTCTTTGTTATGGAGAATATTTAAGAAAAATTAGGGATTAGAAACTGAATATTGTTTACAATCTGCAGTCAACAAATACAGTACAGAACGTTACAATATAATCCCTATATAATAAGATAGAGCTGATATAAGGGTCCTCCTGTTTTTAGTAGCTGGAGTAATTCAACTTCTACACTAACGTAGTCCTGTGATTCTTTAGACTCCTTCTCTGAGTGACATTGTGGCCTAGTAGTTAGAGCAGGGATCTCAAACTCAGATCACCACGAGGGCCACATGAGGACAAGTACATTGGCCTGAGGGCCACATCATTGACACCTTTTCATACAAAGATACAAAAGCCCCCCCCCGCCACCAGCCCCGCCCCCACTCCACCTCTTCCATGAAGCCCCACCTTGCCCTGCCTCTTCTCCGCCTCCACCCCTGAGCGTGCGGCTCCCTGTTCCTCCCTCCCCTCCCCCCCCCGGTCTGGAGGTAGGCAGAGGAGCGGGGATGCGGCTCGCTGGGAGGAGGCGGGAGGTGAGGGGAGTTTGGCAGCCACAGGAAATAATTCCGTGGGGGACGGGGGGTGAGGGGAGCTTGGTGGCCACAGGAAATAACTCCTGGGGGGCAGGGGAGCTTGGTGGGCTGCAGCAAATAACTCCATGGGCCGCGTGTTTGAGACCCCTGAGTTAGAGCAAGAAACAGGGAATGAGAACTCTGCCTTGTGACTTTGGGTCAGTCTATGACCCTGTGTGTAAACTCACCTGTAAAGTGGGTCTAATAATATATACCATCTTCCAAGATCATTGTGTGGCATAATTCATCAAGATTTGTAAAGCACTTTCATGTCCTTAGGGGAAAGATGCTAAGGGTGGGAAAATAATTACAATTATGTATTTTTCATATGATTTAGCATCTTGGGAAGAAAAATATCAGCAAAATTTTCCACCGTAGGCTAGGCCTGTCTTATCTCACTTTCCGCTGCAGCAGTCAAGAAAGATTAAACCAGTTCCAGCCCATGTACGATGTAATACAAGTATTCAGAAGTGGGCTTTTAGTTTAATAGTTCCAGCTGGTTGGCCTGTTGGCCCATTTATTTGATTAATCTTTGGCTGAAATAGATAATTGCTCCTCTTCCCCTTCAAAATTTACTTCCGATTTTTTTTCTTCAGATATGAAGGGTGTTGAATTGTGTATATGTTTAAATATGACTATATTGTAGAATAGATTTATGCCCTTGAACACTATTCAGACCTCATAACTCACTTCATATAGAAGTGGAAAATGGATTAAAACAAGAGTACTAGACAAGAAAATCCAGGCCTTATCCAGTGAGCTATGAGTCCTTTAATCCCCTCTCCTTGAAATGACAGTAGTATCTCCCTTCTTTTTATTGTGATTTCATATTCTTTGTTAAATTCTATGCCTCAATGAGAATCCATAGCTTTCTTAATTCTGGCTATGATTATGGAGCTACACCCATTTAGGTTAGTTGAGGATCTGGCCCTACGTCTCTAAAGAACCACTTGTATCTTCATAGAATGGAGCCTTTTTCAGTCCTTAACTCAAAATGGAGAGGGATTGAAGATTTTAGTAGTCTGAGCTCTTGGACTTGCTATATTCAGATCGGGACCAGTGTCAACAAAGCAATGCTAGAGCAAAGAAACAGTGACGGTTTTAAGGTCTAATATCTCATAAATCACTAAGGCTAGAAACAAATGCATTATATCGTTGGAATGCTGAGTCAGTTGAGTCAATCAAAGTCAGTTGTGTTACTGTTCCAGTAGGGTAAGGCATTTGTTTCTAGTACTGCTGTATCACAAGATACTGAACCTTAAAATGTATATATTGATAATGATTGTTACTTCAGATTCAACATGATTATGAGGATCACTGTGTCAAGAACTGTTAAATATATTAACTAGTTATTTATACTATCTGAAAGTTTGCATGCCTAGCTTTCAAGTGACACACAGGAATACTCTCATAGTCTAATGAACCTTTAGCTACTGGCTGCTAAAATCATACTTTAAATGGTGGTGGTGGCAATCCAAGATATTATTCAGTATTGGATGCGACTAATGCTCATTATTTTTGGCAATACCAAGGCTTTCAGGACTAGTTAAGTTTCTCAGACATTGTTTAAACAAAAATAAATAGTGAATCCCTGAACTGGTGTATACTCGATGACCTTTCAAGGTCCCTTCCAGTTCTAGGAGATAGGATATCTCCATTAATTCAATTAATTCATTTCCTTTTTCTAGACATCTTTGGTTTTCAGTGGCTTCTTTTAGATTTTTACTACTGTATTTTTAAGGAGTTAACAAAATAGAATGGGGCTTTCAGGTAAAAAAAAGCATCTTTCTACCAATGTTTTATCTTTTCACAGTTGTGTGTAAGCAACAAACCCTCTGAACTCATGTGGTCAAACTCTTATCAATTTCACCTATTCAGACCTATTGATTGTATTGATTTATGGTCCCCAGTTTTAGAATATTTATCATTAACTTTGATAGATATTGTAATGAACCCAAGACTGGGTGAAGCTTTTATGAAAGTGTATGTTGCTCAGAAAGCCATTCAGTCTTAAATCTGCTCACATATTTTGCTCCAGTTCTATAAAATCAGAATAATGTCTCAGCTGAGTACTACATATTTTTTTAAGAAGTACAGTTTGGTGTCAATTTTCTTGATGTTTCACAACTTTAAGGCAGCTCAGTCATATTTTGCTTATATATTTGCAATTCTAGAAGCATTTGTTTGACCTTGTTTTTGTAAACAACAAAATCTATGAAAAGCATGACATGTCTGACATAGGCCTTGGTACTGATTGATTTTATAGGTCTGTTGCCCTCAGAATACTTCAACTTATATTTCTCACAAACATACAGTTGCATTGCTCTTGCTGCACTTAATTCATGTACCCTGATACTTTTAGCTCGGAAAATAAAAAGCAAAAAATAATTTAAGAAACACATGTTTTGAGAAAAAGAGTTCAACTGAACTATTTCCACAAAAGATTAAGGGCACTCTTATGATCCACAATGTGTGGCTAAAATATACAAATAATGAAGTACATCTTTTCCAATACATTTAATAGTATAGATTGTCTTAAGCTTTATACTCTTTTGTGGCAAGGTTTTATCACTTAATACGAAGAGAGATCATAATCATAATCCAAAATTTAATATGGTGATGATCTGGTTTTATCTGTCTGTGAAGAAGATTACATTCCAGATGGTGGAAGTTATAATCCAAGCCTGTTATAGTGCCCAAAATGTACCAAATAACTGAATAGAAAATAGTTTAACCAGAGTTATTTATTCAGGAACACAGCTGATGTTGTTGTCATAAGACATTCAAAATATCAGAAGTATATTAAAAGGGATTTGGATAATCATGACTGGAGTACACAGAGAATAGGCTGAGGAGTAGCGGTGAGGAAGTAGACTGCAATGTGATGCAGGCCATTTTCCTATGTCGTAATATCAAACTAGCTTTTGCGTCACCTTCTTATTGTCTATAAACCATACTCGTTTACTCTCACATATCAGCATGGAGCAATGGCTATGAAAAAGTACACTGAAAGAGGCATGGCAAGTAGTAACACATCATGCTTTGCCAACTGTATTGTGGGACTCCACAGGGGACATAGACAAAAAAAAAAAAAAAAAAAGAAAGAAACAAGGCAAACTTTATAGCTAGTCCATTGGAGAGACTGCAGAACCTTTTGTCCTATTACACACAGGGCCGGCGCTTCCATTTAGGCGACCTAGGTGGTCGCCTAGGGCACCAGGATTTGGGGGGCAGCATTTTGCCGCCATAGGCGGCAATTCGGCAGCGGGGGGGGGGTCCTTCCGTGCTCCGGGTCTTCGGCAGCAATTCTGCGGCGGGCCCCACCCCCTCCCCCGTCCCCCGCCGCCGTGCCCCGAAGGCCGGGAAGGGCGACGCCCCCCCCCCCCCCCCCCGCTGCAGAATTGCTGCCGACGACCGGGAGCGCGGAAGGAACCCCACCTAGGGCGCCAAAAACCCTGGCGCCGCTCCTGATTACACAGATCACCTTCAGGTGACTAAGGCTTCAGCCTCACCAAAAGTATGGACTACACTATTTCCAGGCCCTTAATTATTTAATAGCCAATCAGGATCAGGGCCCCATTGTGCTAGGTCCTGTACAGACTCATACAAAGGTGCAGTTCTTGTCCTAAAGACCTTGCAATCTAATGTAGATTGGTGCATACGCTTTCAGCTTTTACCTACACTAAAGATTTAGTGAAACCTGATTATACAGTAGTTTATGCAATGCTGCTTAATAAAAATAGGCTGTGACATCCCTTTTGAATCACATAGGTTTATATTAAAAGATCAGCTGCTCTCTTTATATGAGTTTATAATAAACATAACAGCCGATTCATGCTGAATTTATTAATTTAACAGTGGCATCTGAAATTAGTAGCTTGAAGTATTCCTTTGCTACTAGTCAGAAAGAGATTTCAGTTAACGTAATGCAGAAATGACGTTTCAGACAGCATTGATTTTAGTGCTGCAGATAAAACTCACATATATGCAAAATATGTGATCATTACTAAGATCTCAAAGCACTGAAAAATGTAGGTGTGTCATTATTCACTTTTTTCAGAAGGGGAAACTGAGTCACGTAGCAGTTAAAGGACCTACCAAAAGGGACATTTTATCTCACATTGATGGGACATGTAATCTGGGAACAGAAACCAGGTCTCCTGATTCCCTTATGTCCTAGCCATCTCAGCCCCTCCAGTCATTCCATTATGATCCTTCTCACTCAACTGCAGAGATTACCACTAAACAGTTACTTCAGATAGTCACATGACAGATGCCTAAGAATTTTTTTTTTAAAGTATGATTTAATAATAATCACTTTTGGTTATTTTGAAGGACTAGCTGTGCTTAGGTGATGTTAAACCAGTGATTATTCTAAAGTTCTGTTTTCAGTGCATTCTCTCTGGATGGTTGCTGATTTTGTTCCATTTAAAGCGTTTTGTGGCATGAACTCACTTTGTTTCTGCCCACATCACTGCATTCCTGGGATGTTTTTCACAGGCCTTAGCAAGATCATCTGACAGCAACCAGTGAGGTCAATAAACTTTATACACAGCTAAATGCTTGAAGCTAGGAGAATTAATTATTATTTTCTGTACAAAATTAGGAAAGAATACTCAGTATGTTACACTGTTATGGAGTAAATGTTGTCTGTTGTAACTGAACTAGTTTCACATGATTTAATGCTGAACAGAGAAAGAAAATGTCTGCATCCTTTACATGGGCCTCACAGAACAGTCACCACCCACACTGTTTATTCAGACTCGGAGCTCTGCCATTCACTGTTCAAGCCAGGGGAGGAGAAAAAAGAAAAAAACCCTTCATGAACAGTACACACTTGAAGCCATGTATTCTCTGTGCAAAGTGGAGTTTTTAAAAAAAAAAATCCAAATAAGGGATTTTCAATTGCAATAGTTTCAAGATGTAATTTTTGCAGAACATCCAGCAACATAGATTCAGCCCACTATTCCAATTCCCAAACCATCTCCTCTTTAACTATCTGAGAATTTGATGCTGCCACTAAAATTCCCAGCACAATACTCCCCTCTTCTGATACCCGAAAAAGAGTTAAAGTATTTAGGAACCAAACTGATGATATAGTTCATTGAAAAGGTGCAGAATGTTAAGATCTGGGTCTTGTACTCAGGCTCTTGACCTGTGACAGTTTTATGGTCCTCTATTTTCCTAAGTCCTAGCTTTCCATTGGTATAAAGTGTTTGGACCGGATTCTCCACTCCGTTACACCTACCAAATTATTACAAGGAGGATTCAACAAGAAATGTTGGAGTTGCTGTTTTAGATCATCTTAAATCCACCTCTACACCAGTTCAGTAATATTTTAGATTTGCTAAATGACAGGGATTCAACTTCTTTCTTTGGCTATTAGAACTTTCCAGGAAAATTTTCATGATATTCCATTGATATTTTCCTTTTTTAATTTCATCCCACATTTCCTATTTAATACCCCCTTTTATTATGGTTAGTAATTCCTCTCCCTCTGGCATTTATACTTAAAAGTATTTACAGATTTAAGTCACCTCCAGTTGTTGCTTAGACAAGCTCATGTATTTGGCTTGATTAAAAATGTGTAAACCTATATTTGGGTGCATTTGTAGTCCATAAAAATGCCATTAAAATATCATTATTGGTTCTGAAGATTGCAACCAAAAAAAAAAAAGTCCTCATTGGATGCAGTAATTAAACTTTTCCTCTAAGGTGCCAGAGAGTCAAAATGGTAAGCACCAACTGGTTAATCCAGAACTGAGACTGCTCTCAGGCCTGGTCTACACTGGGCGGGGAGGGGGGGGGAAATCGACCTAAGATATGCAACTTCAGCTATGAGAGTAGCGTAGCTGAAGTCGACGTATCTTAGTTCAACTTACCTCACATCCTCACGGTGCAAGGTCGATTGCCGCGGCTCCCCCGTCGACTTTGCTTCCGCCTCTCACCGAACTGGAGTTCAGCAGCTGACGGGAGAGCGATCGGGGATCAATTTTTCGCGTCTACACTACACGCGATAAATCGATCCCCGATAGATCGATCGCTACCCGCCGATCCGGCGAGTAGTGTAGACATAGCCTCAGAACCCACCCTTACTCCCCCAACATGCACTATTCAACACATTTTCAGTTCTAAGCTCAAGATTTTGTTCTCCGCCCCCCCCCGCCCCATTTTTCCTTAATTGTTTATTCTGAATGAACTGAGCCAGTGGATTCCCTCAGAGAAACAAATACTCAGCACAAAGAGAAGTACTTTTTAGGATTACTAGAACACTTCGCTTAAAATTTGGTAGTACTTTAAAACATTGCAGGCTAGCCCCTCCGCTGGTGTAAATCAGTGTAGCTCAATTTATTTAAGTGGCATTATGCCAAACTATACCAGCTGAGGATATGGTCTCTCTCATTTATCTGCTTTCCCAGTAAAAACAACAAGATAAACAATAGATAGATGTACTTGCTTTTGTTTTTCCTCCATGCAAACTATTATTTCTATAAGCACAGTTCTGCTAGTCTAAACCTGAAGATTCTACTCTTTGTTCTCCAAGTTCCCCTTTTTTATATTTAGGCCTTGTAGTGATTACTTAGTAGATTTTTCAGTGACCAAATTACTAAATATGTGTATTTATATACCTAGTAATTATATTTAAACACTATGGCCAAAATTCTCTTTGGACTTCAGTGGGAGCTGAACATGCAACATGCAGGGGGTAAACTTTGGCCAAATGACTGGAGTAGGAAGCTTTAAAGCACATAACATTGATACATAAAGACTTTCACTCACCGTTTCCTTCTTATTTAAAACATTTATCAAATGCTCTTTAAATGCAGCAGGCCCTGTTTATGCAGTATTTGTACTTCAAGAACAGCATTACTTTCTTGAGACGGTCCCTTAGTTTCTCTGTGTCTCTTAATTATATGATGTGGGCATTGCTTTTCACCCACCAACTGATTAGTGGTGTCCTCCCCCCAAGTGGTAAGTAGGTGCTAGAATTATTATACCCTTAATCTCCACAGTAGTTTAATTTGCTACTGCTTTAAAAACTTTGAACACAATAAACTTTTTATCTACAATCTCTCCTTTTCTCAGCAATTTGCCATTCTGATATTTGGAACCATGTCTTATTTGATCTTGATCAGCATTCTCAACCTCCCATTCCATCCTTTTTCTCCACTCCAGATGTATTTGTCCTGGCTTTGAATATCAAGCTAATACCAGACTGAATTAGCAGTGATGAGAGGAAGAAAAATCTTCTGTTAGCTTGTAAACTGAGCAAACTGATATGGAACTCGCTAAGAGAATAAATATCAGGTTTGCTCAGTTTAAGAGTCAAAGGATGATTTTTCTTTCTGCCAGCCCTGGAGTCTGAATACTAAAACTGTCTTCTTTCTGCCTCACTCTCAGATTACCATCAGCCATAAAGATTTGGGGTGAAATCCTGGTCCCCTGGAAGTCAATGGGAGTTTTGCCATTGACTTCCTTGGGGCCAGGATTTTATGCTTAATAATTAAAATTTACCTGTCACTCTTGTAGATGATATATGAAACAGAGTATAATCCGACTTGCCCCTCCATAGCTTTGTGGAGTAGGTAGTGCTTACTTTTATTTTTGTCAATATAGTAAGCTCATGTAACTCAAACACATGAGCAGATATAATGAGTTAGAAAGTGCCATTTTGACACGGTCACTTTTCTGTCCATAGCTGTACTTTAAATTCTCCTCTGTTTGATCATGGGTCTTTAAAGCAAACATTTCCCAAATGTATAAACTCAGAGACATCGTTTTTGGCCGAATTGATTACCACCCGGTTGTGTAAAAGGCATCTTTTTATTGTCAAGGTAGGGAGCAGTCTATGCAATTCTGCTGGGCTCATTGCTAAATCCTGACAGCTAAATAGCAGCAGAGACCAGAAATGCCTTTCTTCCATCTTCAGCTAGACTCCTTTGTTTTTAGATGTGGACTTGTCATGCTAGTCTGTGGCTTTGTCACCTCTGAGCTAGCTGCAACCTTGGATTGACTGGGAAGGCCACTCAGAAGTTTCTTCCATTACAACAGGCAGCAACCTAGTTTCTTAGAAAGAGAGTCACCAAAGACAAAACATAATGTTGCTCTGCATCATACACTGGCCCCCCACACAATACAAGATATGTTTAATCTCCATGACAATCTCACTGCACTCCTAGGGCTTGTGTACACTTAAAATGCTGTAGCGGCGCCGCTGTAGCGCTTCAGTGATGACATTGCCTATGCTGATAGGAGGGTTTCTCCCGTCAGCGTAGGTAATCGACCTCCCCAAGAGGGAGTACCTAGGTTGACAGGAGAATTCGCCCATCAACATAGCACTGTCTGTGCCAGGGTTTAGGTCGGTTTAACTGCATTGCTCAGAGGTATAGATTTTTCACCCCTTGACTGACAAAGTTATACTGACCTAACTTCCTAGTGTAGACCAGGCCCTATTAAAATGCTGTAATCAACAGGGAAATTATTGCTGATGGAGCCCCAGGTGAATCTCTTAGGGGATGGAATCAGGGCATTCTTAACTGAGGACCTTCAGCTGTGGAATTCTGTGTCACTAGAGATTAGAGTGAGTTTGAGTTACGCCAGTTCAGAGCACAGTGCTTAAAAATTGCCTGTTGTTGTTCTCTTTATGTCAAAAATAAAGAAGATTGGATATAATCAGATGGCTGGATAACTCCAGTTCATTAATACTGCATTGTTAAGAGTCTAACTCCAACCCAGAAAAACAAGGATAAAAGTTCAGGTTAATTCATTCAGTTAAGCATAAGAAGAAATCTCTAAATTTCTGCCTTTTCCCTGCTTTAGAAGCTACTAATTCAAGATTCTCTGCTATAGAAGCCCCTAACTCAATATCAGTGGAACTATCCCAGCTAGTGAAATGTCTAAACAACACAGACTAATTGGGCCCAATTTCAGACCCTACTTCATCCATGTTTCTCCACTGAAAAAGGCGTTAGCAGATTCTGAGATGGCCTCACCAGATTAGAGTCTTTAATAGCAGAACAGAATGAAGCAGCTACTGCTCCTACCTAATTAAGATTTGGCCCAATCACAGAGTTCAATGGGACTATACAACTTCAGTGGGAAATAAGCCCATGCTTAGAGCTTAAGTTGCTTTTCTGAATAGGGAGGCTTTCCTGCACTGTAGGCTCTGTGACTGATTTCCTCTTTTATAAATTGGGGGTCATTGTAACACTGTTGTATTAATTTAAATGGAATAAATGGGCTGAAGATGTTAACATAACCCAGTCACTAGTAACCAGTAAATAGTGTTAAAAAGGATCAGAGTTTGGTATACAGAGACCTCAGCCTGCATAGTATTATGGCAAACACACCGTTAAAAATCTTTTAAACCTTTTATTAAAGATAAAGAAAAGAAGGAATAAACAGTTAAAGAATTTGAAATGTAAAGTATTAAGTCTGGTTTTCATTTTAGCAACATCCCTTGTTCCCTTTCCCCTTATCTGGAGAGAGAGTTTACAAGCAAAAACCCATTGTTTGACAGTCTCTTAGACGGTATTAAAGATGGTAATAACTGTCCTTTTTGGAGAAGTTAGTTGAATTGGGCTGGAGATGTCATTGTTAAAGTCCAATCCCATTTCATCCCAGGCGATGTTACGGATTTAGCTGGAGCCAATAGAGGTGGCAGTGTTGTCTGGGCAGGGCCAGCTCCAGGTTTTCTGCGCCGCAAGCGGCGAAAAAACAAAAAAACCGATCGGCGGTACTTCGGCGGCAGCTCAGTCGCGCCGCTCCATTCTTCGGCAGCAGTTCGGCAGCGGGTCCTTCACTCCCTCTCTTCCTCTTCGGTGGCAGCTCAAAGAGAAAGAGAGGGACCAAGGGACCCGCCGCTGAAGACCCGGACGTACCACCCTGTAGCAGTCTTGGCCGAGGTTCGGCCCTCAGCGGGGCTGTGGGGTAGCCCACCGCCTCGCTACAGTCAGAAAAGAGCCCCGAGCCCTCAATCAGGGCGGGGCAGTAATCACACAGTCTGGAGCTCCAGCCCTCAAGCAGGGGCTGAGTCAGTAACTCGGAAACCCAGGCCCTTAAGCAAGGACCGAGGCAATGTCTATAGCAGCCCAGGCCCTAGGTCAGGGCGGGGCAGCAAACAAATAGTCAAGCAGGAACCCAGGCCTTTAAGCAGGGGCTGGGTCAGGGTTTGTAGCAGCCCAGGCCCTAGGTCAGGGTGGGGCAGCAAACAAATAGTCAGTCAGAAACCCAGCCTCTCTAGGCCAGGGAACAAAGGGGGACGCAGGCCCTCCCACTCCACTGGGTCCCAGCTCGGGGCCCTAGCAGCGGCGGAAACTCGCTGCTGTCAGTGGGGATCCTGGCCGCAACACACTGACATCGGCTCTGGCAGTGCAGCAGCCAGACTGGGGTCAGCTGCCCCCGGGCTACTTCCACACTCCCCCTCGGATGGTACCTGGGCCGTCCTAGTGTTGTCGGTGCTCTCCACCAGCATCGGCTCCTCTGGGTAGGTAGCGAAGGGCAGGCTCGGCTCCTCCTCGGGGTAGCAGGCACGGGGCAGGTTCGGCTCCTCCTCGGGGTAGCTGGCACGGGGAAGGCTTGGTTCCTCCTCGGGGTAGCTGGCACGGGGCAGGCTTGGCCAGTCCTCCTCAGGGTAGCTGGCACGGGGCAGGCTTGGCCAGTCCTCCTCAGGGTACCGGGCGAGATGTAGGCTCGACAGGCCTGGTAAATCAGCAGGCCGGGCGCGGCCTGCGGCTGCCTCCCAAGCGGGAGCTCGGCCACCGACGTCTGCTCTCTCCGCCAGCCTGGGCTCCACTGAGCTCTGCAGGCGGGCTTTTATACTTCCAGGTCGGGGCCGTGACCTCTGAGGGGCGGGCGACGGACCCGGTGGCTCCACCCACGTTGGTATTGGGGGAGGTTCGGCCCTCAGCGGGGCCGTGGGTAGCCCACCGCCTCGCTATACGCCCCAATAGCGGACGGAGTGCCGCCCCTTTGTATTGGCCGCCCCAAGCACCTGCTTCCTTAGCTGGTGCCTGGAGCCGGCCCTGTGTCTGGGTCCCTCTCTCTGGCCTGTTATGGTCCAGACATCTCTCAGGATCACGACAGTGAAGGCACTGGGTCCCAGGAGAGGACGGGGGTGGCAGCCATGATGGTGAAGCTCTGTCCAGTAGCCAGTTTTTCTCCCCAAAATCTCTTTAAGGACCCACAAAAGGAGTGGTAGGTGGAATAGCCCATCCTCTGATTATTTTGTTCACCAATTAGGCCTAGTATCCAACACACCAATTTTGGTTTACTGATTTTTGGGTCCACACTTTTCTTGTTTACCAAGCATGATCGTAACACAGTCCTCGAGTTATGCCAGTAGGCCTTTTTGTTTGGACTAATGTAGTCTTTCTGTCTCCCTGTTGTACCGTTTCCCATTGACATCTTATGAACATACTCACATTTTACAGTTGAACTCACAATTAGGATACATCTGTAGGCCCAATTATCACAACACTTCCTTTTTTTCACCCTTTGTCTGTCCTGTCTATTTAGACTATAGCTCTTTAGGGCAAGGACTCTTACCTTATTACTGAGTTTGTACAATAGGGCCTCTAGACACTACTCTAACCCCAAATTCAATAATAATAAATGGTGGAGACATTGCAGATTCCGTCAATTAAATAGACACATGGAGAAAGAACTCACATCCCACGGGAGCAGGGCTGGGACACTGAGGCCCAGTGGGGTGAGTTAAAAGATTGAGTTCCAGACTTCAATCTGAGAATCCTTAGTTTTGGGGAGTTGAAGACCCTTAAAAATATACAAACATAGTTTTTTGTGGTTTAATGTGTACAACAGTCTGAACTCAGTACTTCTGTGGTTTACTGAGAACTATGCTTTTCTAAGAAAATGGTCTCTTCCTGGTGCATATCTAAGCCAAGGCCTTTTCTGTGTAGGATACAGTTCAAAATAACTATTTGGTAGTAATAAGGCTAAACATTTGCCCAATTCACACGACAGGTGACTTCAACAGAAATCATATTGACTAAAGCAGTATTAAGCATATGACACCAGCATTACAGTTGAACATTTGCCAAGAAAAACCTAAAGGTGGCTGAAACTGGCTGCAAGGACAAGGGATTAGCCTGTACTTTTGGGTTTGTAAATAAGGTTCTCAGACACACTTTTCATTTGAGAACATGAACACAGTCTGTTTATGGTAAAAGAAAATAAACCCCCCCCTGCCTGCATAGAGTAAGCACAAATCTATATACCTGCTATTCACATGCCCTGCTTCAAATATGTGGGTTGTTTGGAGTTCTGTGCAGATCAGGAGTGCAGCTATTCTTCCAAGCAGTGAAAGAGCACAAGGATTTTAATTCCAGCACTATTTGCATGCTGTTTTTTGTAATAAAACATATCCTAAGATAAACTGACTGATCAAAACCACAGAATAAATTAAACTTTTAAAAACTTCCCTCACAAAAAATTTCCTTTTACTCATGTTCGAAATGTAAAATTTTCTTAAGAGACACGGTGACACATTTTCTTTTAAATTGCAAACCAGTGGCTCTTGTAATTAAATAGATTTTTGGTAAGTCTAGACTAGACTAAGGAAATAAAGGGTGTTTACACTATGATGTCGTATGATTTAAGAGAAACAAGTTTGGGTTGCCAGAGTATTTTGGTTTCAGTGTTAGTAGAGTAGCTGAAGAGTTTATAGCATAGTTTGTTATGACCGCATCAGCAATGCAGAAATACATATGACTGCCAAACCTAAATAATATCATTTGGTATCTTTAATGCTGAGGGGGGAAAAAATCATATGTTGACAATCCATTGTATGCATTTAGTAAAGGTCTAAAACCTGCTTCACAATTGAGTTGATCTAGTTTTAAGCTGCTGCAATTCCATTGAAATCCATCCATACAAGGGATTGTCAATATATGATTCTTTTTATACATTTTGTTGTTTACAGTTTTTATAGTGAAGTGCTTGCTTGTTTTGAAATCAGTGGAGTTACACTGATGTAAAACTGGAATAAACTTCCAGGCTTGCATTTCCACACTGTCCAATCAAAGCTCAGACAGGATTGGGGGAGTTGGAGCGAGCTGGTTGTGCTTCACTGATTCAGAGCTGCACGGGGTAGCCTTAACGTCTGCCACTGGCATAAGGTTTGCCAGGGTTCCAGTGCCCATGGAGTATCTGGCATGCTAAAGCTCTGCTCCACCATGCCCCCTTAGGCTGAGAAAGTTCTCCATTTGTTATCTCCAGCCACCTTTAAGCAGTGCTGTGAAGTGCTGGATGGCCTTGGTTCACACTGGGTGAAATTCAACCCTGTGTGGAGACCAATACAAAACCTATGTACCACTTAAGGTCCACATAATTCATATTGTGAGGACTTACAAAGAATTTAAGTGGTGCACAGACCTGGGTTGGCCTCTTGGGCTGGGATGAATTACAACATTAGGACCCAATCCTGCAGTCCTGTGCATCCAACCTGCTCACTTAAAGAGCTGTGGGCCCAATCCTGCTTCCATTGACTCTAGTGGTGCAAGATCAGTCCTACTGTGAACATACTCAGTGCTTTCCTGCTAGGATAATAACATTCCTTTGCTTTCTCATCTTTTCACTCCTATCTGTTTATAAAATTGTGAATTTCATAGTGAAAACAGGCACTTCGGTTCTAGTGTGTCCAACCCCATAGAAACACCTAAGAGAGACCTGGGTTCTATTCCCAGCTTTGCCACTGGCCTGCTGGGTGTCCTGGGGTAAGTCACTTCACTTCTCTGTCCCTCAGTTTCCCCATCTATAAATCATGGATAATGATACTGGCCTCCTTTGTAAAGCACTTTGAGAGCTACAGATAAAAAGCACAATATAAGAGCTAGGTATTCTTATTATTTGAGAGGAAGATTAGACAGGCAACCCAAATAAAACATATGTGCATGCTAGGATGAGTACATGATGGCAGTTGGAGTGATTCATCAATGTTGGGGGTGCTCTTCGCACTGTTAAATACATGATTTCAGTTCAAAAGGTGGTTCTGACACCTGATGGGCAGGAAAAAAATTATATATAAAAAAACCCAGAAACCACAACAGTGCCATGGGGAACTCTGCCTATTTTTGATACATGTAAGAGAAGAGGCTGCTCCTCCCTGAGAGATTGCTGCTTTACAAATGTGACAGTGGAATGGGTTACAAGCTGCCCTTCCCCCTCACTCTCCACGTAATCTGCATATCCAAATGGGATGGGGGTCAGGCACCAGCAGCCTTCCCCCAGAGGTCTTAATTGCAGCAGAGCTTGTTATTTCACACCCAGAAAAAAATCTTTCCATTATAAATAAAGTTTCACTGTAACAAGAGTGAAAAATAGCCCATCTGCTTCACCATGGGAACCTGTCTTCACTTCACTTTCTGCCGTTGCATTGGGGACTGGCAGCTACATTAGGATTTCTGGGAATTGCCATTTTCACTTTTGATGGGAAATAGCTACTGGTATAGTAAGTCTGGCTCCTCTTCCCTCCACACTGCAAGCAGCTGTAGCAAAGTCCGGGACCAGGAATTCCTCCTTACTCTTCACCACACAAGGTAGCGGCAGCTTCCATATGGTAATCTCCTGGGAGTGTGCCCAGTGTTTAACACCTTGGTGCTGGATATCCCCAAAGGGATTAGCACAGTGGAACCAAACTGGAGTGAAGATAATATTTATAGTCCATTGAATACACTGAAGCACTTTGGGACTTTCACTCCACCACACTAAAAGCAGAGTTTCACCTTTACTGAATGCACTGCAAGCAGGTTCCAGGGTGTGTTGCTAACCTATGAAAACATTATATTGACAAATGCAGAGATATCTATAGATCTCTCTGATCTATTTGGTTTCCCGTCTCTCTCTAAGAAAAGTACGTAATAGCTAAAAGTTAGGGATTCCAGTGAAACTGTGAGTTCCATTGTACTATATTTGCTCAGTGAGGTTGTAGAGCCCTAACTCTAAGAATACCGGTAGTGGTATATATCTACATTCTAAGAATTCAGGGAGGTGAGGTTTGTACAGAATTAAATCATCCTGTCACATCTAAGAGGCTTCCTGCAGCAAAAGGAAAATGTCTGATACAGAAATAATTGCACGTGTTTCACCAACGACATCATTTCTAAACTGTAACTTGATAGCACAGCCAAGCAGTTAGTGTAGGGAGCTTGGATCCTTGTGTCATTGCTCATAGATAGGGCCCTAATAAATTCACAGCCATGAAAAATGTGTCACAGACAGTGAAATCTGGTCTCCCCCCATGAAATCTGTATAGTACAGGGTAAAAGAACACAAAAGACCAGATTTCATGGGGGAGACCAACGTTTCTCAAACTGGAGGTCCAGAACCAAAAGAGGGTTGGGGGGAGGATTACAAGGTTACTGTAAGGGGGTCATGGTACCCCCTTACTGCTGCACTGCCTTCAGAACTGGGTGGCTGGAGAGTAATGGCTGCTAGCCGGGCACCCAGCTCTGAAGGCAGTGCCCCACCAGCAGTAGCGCAGAAGTAAGGGTGACAATACCATACCATACCACCCTTACTTCTGTGCTGCTGCCGCTGGCGGTGTTGCCTTCAGAGCTGGGCTCCCGGCCAGCAGCAATACCACGACCCCCCCTACAATAGTCTTGCGGACCCCCTGCCCACAACCTCTTTTGGGTTGGAACCCTTACAGTTACAGTACTGTGAAATTTCAGATTTAAATATCTGAAATTGTGAAATTTATGATTTTTAAAGTCCTATGACTGTGAAATTGACCAAAATGGGGTCCTACTTATAGAATCAGCTCTCTATTATAGAAAATAATACATGCCATTCAGCATACCTCTAAAAGGGGTAGCAGGGAGGAGAGCACAGACAAGAGAAATAAGATTTCAGACCCATATTTAGTGTTACTTTTACAGTAACCAGGGTGTGCTAGGTGATTTACAGTGCATATAGAAGGATATGGTCCCTGCCCCAAAGAGTTTACAATCTGGTTTGAGATATGATGTGAAAAGTTGGCAGTTTTACTCCCACCCAACATGAATTCATTTTCTACAAATAGTTCCCTTTCCCTACTTCTTGGCTGCATTGTCTGCATGCTCTGCATTATATGTTTATGTGCATTTTAAAAGAAGCAGATCATGCACGCAGAACTTCTTACTGAATCTGTTCTTACATATGTGTGTATCTTTTAACCGGTCTGTAATTAAACTGGACTTCATTTTAGTGTAGCACCCTCTCGGAGAGAAGAGGCAGAGGGAAGGAAGTATGTAGAGAAACAAAGAGGATGTGTTCTCTGCTGTAATGTTTTGAAAATATTACTTAAGAAGCTAGGATGGCTCAGGTAATAAGATGCAGAACCTCTCAAATCTAAGTCACTGGTTTGTGTCGAGCCCAGTTCTTAGTGATCTAAACTGATTACAATCTGAGTGAGTCCTTGTGAACTGAATTGATGGCCTTGGTCAAGTTCCATATGGCTGGCTTTCCATATCACGGAGACCTACACAGCATACTTCGTGACTCTCTTAACACAGAGGCTAAGGACCAAATGGGCATGAAGACTGACCTGCCCCTGTCATTCCTTATAAATAGTCCCTCTACGTAAGGGTTGAGACTCATTGGCAGGGCAGTGGGGGGAAGCTGGGACTGTCGGTGCTTGACCTGATCGGTGAATAAAAGACTTAAATCTCCAGGACTGTTAATCCAGCCCCTCCAGGACTGTTAATCCAGGACTGTTAATCCAGAATTAAATAAACTCCATCTGTATAAGTATTGAATATTGTTGCCAATATTTTCCATAGCATGTATTTTCCCTTAGTGAATATAATGCTAATCTAGGGACCTAGATAGACAGCCCTGGGCACTGACGTCCTGTTGTCCTAAAAACAGGTACAGCATTAGTGGGGGCAAGACAGGCCACCCAACACTGTTCACCCAGTATGTCTAATTGGCTGACATGGCCTCTTCTGAAACTGCTAGAGCAGGGTACTAGTTATGATGTAAACATTTGGCAGCTAGGAACTGGATTGAACTTGCCTAGCTCATGTCACACAGGACAGTCATCAGATGGTTAAAAGCATGAGGTCAGTACTGACCATGGCCAGATTTGAACAGATGATCTTTATGTCAAAGACTCTGTAACCCAGTTCACCCTGTCTGCCACTTCTGCCTCTCACCTGTGCCCTGCTCCTCAGAGGGGGGAGTCTAACCTCACAACCGCTCTGTGAGTTATTGTGCTCTGACTCTTTAGGTATGTCTACACTGCAGTTAGACGCCCGTGCCAGCTGTCTCAGGCTCATGGGCCTTGGGCTTAGGGGCTGTTTAACTGCAGTGTAGACATTCGGGCTCAGGCTGGAGCCTGGGATCTAGAACCCTGTGAAGTGGGAGGGTCCCCTTAGTCTGAGCCGGGCAAGCCCAAGTCAGCTGGCACGGTCCTGCCGTGGGTGTCTAATTGTAGTGTAGACAAACCAATAGTTGTCCATGTAAGCGGGAGGCTGGTGACGAGGGTGCTCCTTGGGTGCACTCCTATGCACTCACTCAAGGCCAGATCACCATTTAGCCTTACTCGTGTGTACTCTGTGGAACTACAAGGAGCTCTACGGTATGATATTAAACTCTGTGGGCTGTGTCTGGCTCTGTGAAGCACAGCATTTATCAGTGTAGATCTTGGAAAATTCACTGTTGCGATTCCATGTACATTTACAATAGCTAACTTTAAAAAAGATATAACGTCTAGTGTTGAAGGACAGGATCAAGGCTTAAAGATGTAATTATATTAATCCAAGTTTCTGATATAGGTGCCAGTGATTCACACTTTTAAACCTGGAAGCTTGTTTGGATTGTAATTTTATGGAGCAAAGTCACAGTTATTCAGGTTGTGGCTCATTGGGAACTAGAATGGCAATTTCTGTTCTCTTGAGACAGACCTATTTCACGTCAGCAAGGCTCTGCTCAGTCAGAAGTAGTTGCATGTTTAAGCGAAACTAAAAGAATGGTACATGTTTTATATATTGTGTTATTTACAAAAAGAATGTGCTTCGTTAAAGTCAAAGTTGCAGTCAGCAGAAGGTGGGAGATTCAGTTAATTTATACAATAAGTAATAATATTATACAAAAAGGCACATTCAGCTCAGGAGGAACTGACACTGCGGTAAGCTACAGCGAGAGGATCCAATAGTTGTTTTTTTTTTTTTCTAATGAGAGGCTGGAGGGGAGTTTCCAGGTCATAAACAAGACCAGTCACAGGGAAACTCTCACTGCAATTAGACACCAGCAAAACATTACTATCAAAATAGGCCAGGAATCATTGGGAAACTCTTTAAATTTGAAAGTCCTAGGCAAAGTTTTAGTATTGGGGAAAGCATATACTGGTAGAAAACAATGGTTAAATGTATTAAAAACTTTCAAAGTTGTTAGTATTGTTCCTATTAACTCCAGATGGAACGGAACCAGCCCCTTTGCGCTTTGACTAGGATAGCCTCTTCTATTTATGCTTCTCTGCTAAGCACCTCTTTCCTTTTCAAGCTACCCAAAGCAGTTACCCCTCTTGTCCCATAACAAATTCAGGTTCCACCTGTGTTTAATTAGATATTGGATAACCTGGATTATTGTATTAAGCACATCTAGGGCAATGGTCTAGGAAAGCTAATCAATCTTTAAGTCAAAGTTCATGTCGTTCCAGTTTTAAACCAAATGAAGCAATAATACGTATGGAGCGTGAAAATTAAAATGCTCTGGATGTAAGCTAATAAATAGTTTAAAAAAAACTATTCATACCCATTGGTTCATAACATATGTTTGTGATTATAAGAAAAAAAAAACGAGTTCTGAGAAACATGTTTAAAAGATTAATTCTGCATCAAGTTTTCAGCTTATTTCTATTTTTTATTTTAGTTCTGCCATGTTTGTCATTTATCACACATGTTTAAGGACCAAGACCATGTATTTTGTCTATACCAAGCTTTAGGCATGCAAGATATTTCATATTTGTAAAAGCATATGATAAATTGACTTTTTAAGGCCTTTATAGCTTTTTGACTACTTTCACGGTATGGAAATGAGATGAAGACAAAACGTTTTTAATTATTTGGGCCTATTCTGCACATATCTTTATATTAACAACTCCAATTTAAATTATAGCAGGTTCTTCAGATAAGATTTATTTGCATAAGGAGGAAAAACAAAAAGGAGTAAAGCAACAGTGAGAACAGAGCTCTGTGACTGACCACACATAAATAGGGTGATTTTTACACTTTTAATGTCAGTTGAGCTAGTTTTATGTCTGGCCAGCATTTGAATGCACTGAAGTTCTGTAGTTTCCTCTGTGTAAAACAACATGGGCATGTGTATATACTATATATACCACCAAAGGATTTCTAATGGGTTATGGT
Organism: Terrapene triunguis; assembly: GCF_002925995.2. Classification (NCBI taxonomy): domain Eukaryota; kingdom Metazoa; phylum Chordata; order Testudines; family Emydidae; genus Terrapene; species Terrapene triunguis. The sequence goes on along the minus strand of NW_020664404.1, from coordinate 20,281,746 downwards.
TTTTATCACATTTATCTTTACTTATACATTTTGAGATTAAGAGGTTGGATGCCACAAAGGGCCAGAACTTCTCATTGCAATAAGCCTAGAAGTCTCTGTTGTGGGACCCTGTTCTTAAGAGTACAGAGAAGGGATTTAGGCTAGATGCAAGGAAGTTGCCAACTTAAAAGACCTCCATGCTCTAGGAATCCATCCCGGTACCAGCATGAGGTTATTAATGAACAGTAGCAGGCCCAGAAGAGCCCACGCAATCTTCACAGCTGCCAAACCTTCACCTCGGTTACAAAACCCCCTTCACTTCCCTAGCTCTCAACTGCCAAAACGTATGACTTTCCCTGCCCCCTGAAAATTAACCCAGCTTCTTCCTCCCACAGTGTCTGCCAAACACTGCCTACTCACAGAAACCCCGCTCTTGTCTCTGGTTGCCAAAACTCTCCCTAGCTCATATTTTCCTTGGTGACAGCAGCCCCAATCCCAATTATGGAAACTCTGAAGTGCTTCCCTCACAAACACTTCTCCTAGTAAGTGCTCTAGCTACTGGACTATTAGGTAGAAGGGCACCTCATCATCTTCCTCCTCCTCCTCCAGCTGTGTTTTGTGTGGGGTCTGATCTGGTAAACATGCTCTAAGGCAGCCTCTGAGCACATCTTCCCAATCAGGTCCCACAGGTGACGTTGGCGAGGAACACCTATTTTGTGAATCCTGCTAGGGGTTAGGCATGAGATAGGTGCTGAACTGCTCAGAGATGTCAGGACTGAGACAGCTGTGTGTACCCAGTGGCAAAAATTCAGGTGCCATGGGTACTCTGCCTGTGGAAACCCAGATGCCTAGGGAGTTGAGAAAAAGTTTTTTGAGAATCTATAATTTAGATTTAAATACCCATGTCCCCCTTGTGAATCCCACCTCCAGTAGCTAAACTCTCCTTTCCCTACAGCATACTGTGTGAGTAAGTCTGTTTGAGGGCTCACTTATCTTCACACAGAACCTTGTAAAAACAAAGCAAGCTCTATTTGAATGTGCTGTATTGTTAATATCTGTTTCATTCACACTTTCAGGTGTGTGCGCATATTTCCTAGCTCCCTCTTCAAATTAGGTCCTCAGCAGTACCTGTGAAACCCCATTGTCTTCAAATTAGTCCTGCAGAGATACCTGTCCAACTCCATTGCCATCAAATTCTGCCTTCAGTAAAACCTGTGGAACTCCTGCATTGACTTCAGTGGAACTTGGTTAACAGTTATGGTTGTGAGACAGAAAATGGAATAGAATTTTCTGCGTTGCTGTGCTTGCTTTGCAGTGCTGATAGGATTAAGAAGCTGTTAATATTGATTTTAGTTACTAAATTCAATAGCTCTGACTTGGAGAATGCAAGGGTCCAGATCCTCAACGGATGTAAATTGGCATAGCTCCAATGGTAATCAATGGAGCTAAACCAATTTACGCCAGCTGAGAATCTGGTCTGAATAGCAGATGTCTAAAAAAATTTTGCTCTCCTTACAGTCACTTTTGGAGCAGAACTGCATGCTACAGGCTGGAGGGAAGAGGGTATGGGCTGACCTATAAAATACCCTGTAATCATGATAGTCAGCAGTTCAACACTGCTGATGGTTTTGAAATGCATAGGGCCCTGGAAGCCAAAATAATAATACAGCTTTGCTGCCAAAGAAGTAAAACGATTGTTTTGCAACAGTTTTCACCTGTAACAATCAAAAGTTTAAACAAACAAACAACAAAAATCTAAAAAAAAATCCTAGACTGAAATCCTGTGCTGATCCAAATCTGAAATGAACTCAGTGTGAAACTGTGGAAAAATGCAGCTGTATGTTTTGAGACTCCATGGTGGGGCTTTGAACAGTCAGATGAGTGTTAGGGAAAAAAATCTCAGTAGTTTAAAAATAACAGATCTACTGCACGGCAGCCATAAAAGGAAATTTTAGGGAAAGGAATAGAAAATCATGCCAGACTAGCACATTAGGAACAGCAGTTGTTACACCATATACAACTAGCAGAAAGTGCATGGTCAAATGAAATATATGATGACTTTACGCTTTTACCTTTTTTTAATGTTGTAAATATATTAATAATAGTATTCTCCAAATCTTGTAATTATTATAAGCCATTGCCAAATCTTGTTGCTGTTTCTCATCTCTCCAACCAAATCTACAACATGGGGCAAGGTTTTAGCAATTCTAAATGAAATAAACCCAAGAGATTCCCTTCCATCTAAACAACTGCATTCTTCATAAGGGCATCTGTGATAGGAAGAGCTTGAATGGTGAACATTTGACAGACAGTGTTCTCCTCTTCTTTTTTGTTCAGTCTTCATATATCTTTTGTATATATTAAGCTACTTAATGTATTTTAATAGAGTGTCCCCCCCGCCCCCCAAATATCTCCTTAGTCAGAGCTCCAATTTTGCTTAGTTTATTGCTGTGGATCAGGCATTCCACCCAGGGTGGTTAAACTAAGATCATTTAAATTTTACTCTTTGTTTTGTACTCGCCTCAATTTACCCAAATATATTCCCAAGCTGCTAGAACATGCTATTCCCAAAAGCACAAGATCTGCAGCAGGTTGACTTGTTCTGCAAAATGTTCAACCTGCCATAAAAGCCCCCCGAGCCTTCGCAAAAAACCCAGCCCATCTTAAATCATAGTTTGCCAGCTGTGCAGATACGAGGTTTCTTTGTACCGTGAACATATACTTAGGGTGACCATATTTCCCTAAAGTGAAAACAGGACACTGGGAAATGGTGTCGCCGCTTGCCTGAGCCGCCTGGGGTCACCGCTCGCCCAACCCCTGCCACACAGAGCCGCCCCGAGCCGACATCATGGACGTCACAACTTTTGGGGCAAAACTGGGCATTTGTCCCATTTTCTCTTGCCCAGCGTTCCTTTGCACCCCCCTAGGGCAAGAGCAAATGGGACAAATGTCCAGTTTTCCCAAAAAAGTCATGACCTCTGGGTCAGAGCTTAAAAAGGAGACTGTCCTGGACAAAATAGAATGTATGGTCACCCTACAAATACTACTGCAGCTCTAGGCTGCACAGATCTGATCATCCACACTGCCTTACAGCTTGGGGAGTCATTCTTTTTATTTTTATCATTAAAAAAGCAGTGTATATTCTTTTAAAGGCTAGGGAATCACGAGTCTAGCATAACTGTATAAAGGGCAGCCTTCACAGGCTATGTATGACTTTAGTGACAGCTCTTAACAAGAGAGGCTGAGTGAGGTATATGCATGGTAGAACAGCTGTTTCTAGGAGCCCTGGCAAGTAAGAGTGGCTGGGTAATTTGAGAAACATTTTGTTTTTTCTATATGTGCAAGGATTTTTTTTTTTTTAATTGCTCGTCTTTCTTCAAGTTGACCTTGCCCCAGAGGTGAAATCTACCTGCATGACTACAACTGGGACAGTCTCTGGAAAGTTTTGCCCAAGCCAATGATGGGGAGCCCTTCAGAGCAAGTTTACAGACTGTCTAATCATACTGCATGTTCAAATTCCCAGCTACATCCCTCAAAGGATTTCCCCTCACTCTGGCTTTGAGAATCTCCATTAGTCTCTGTCATTGTGGAGCACAGGACCACTGCAGAGTTACTATAGGCAATCTGCCACATTGGCTTATTTTTGCCTGGAGAAGGTCCTTTCTTTCCCAAATTTGAGCAGAACTTTAATTTTGGCCTATCAGCCAGCCATTGCCAGATGAGCAGAGAACTGTTTCATTTTTATATCTACAGGGGAAAAAGCTAAATTATTTTGAGGGGAGTCCTTTATGGCAATGCTTAAATGAAAGATTTTGATTATCCCGTGCAGTAGCTCACAGCAAACGAAGCATTTTCACGGAATGTAATTGGCCAGATCCTCAGTTGGTGTAAATTGGCATAGACCCTAGTGAAGTCACTAAAGTGCAGGGGCAGCTCTATGCATTTTGCTGCCCCAGCACAGCAGTCAGGCAGCTTTCGGCAGCGCACCTGCGGGCGGTCTGCTGGTAACGCAGATTCGGCGGCATGCCTGTGGGAGGTCCGCCGGTCCCGCGCCTTCGGCGTATCTGCCGCCGAATTGCCGCCGAAACCATGGCGGCGGACCTCCCGCAGGCATGCCGCCGAAGGCAGCCTGACTGCTGCCCTTCGGCGACCAGCAGGGCACCCCCTGCAGCTCCCCGCGCTTGGTGCGCTGGTGCCTGGAGCGCCCCTGCTGAAGTGGTGCTGATTTATACCAGTAGAGGGTTTGGCCTGTTATTTAATTTTAAATACATTCAAGAGTTATCACAGTGCAGATTAATAATTTCCACCCTGTGTAATAATCATTGCTTTGCACTGTGACATGCAGTTGTTTACGGAGATTCATGTTGCTCAGAAAGATCTTTTAAAGCTTTTCTTTCTGGGCATTTATTTTGCTATAAATGAAAATTAAAATGGAATTTTGGTGCTGCTGCTGGTGCTTTTGTCTGATGTGTTATATCCCTCATTTTGGAGGCAGAATGTGATATCTCAGGAAAATAACTTCCATTTAGTCAGTGCCAATCTGTCACCATTCAATGATTTTTTTTTCCCCTTCACAATGTTGAGATAAAAAACATTTCCTATCCTTGGTCTTATATATGCAAGGCACGTCAGCCAAAAGCCTTTTTCCAAAAGGATTAGAGAGGTACTTGTGTCACGGAAAAAAACGTAGTATCTGGATATGTATAAAATAAAGAGGGGAGATGCAGTGGATCGTACTTAATTGAACACTTAACTGGTTCAGACTAGCCTAAGCTTACATTAATTGAACCACCGAGCCCATCCATGCTGAACAAATGTCGAGCATGCTGCATGTGCAGTTAAATACACGTAAGCATAGTGTTCTTTACTTTGTAAGCAATAACACGGACTGCTTATGCAGTCTCATTGAGAGTTACACGCACACCATGGATACTCTAAGAAGTAACTATATTAACTGTTATTTTGAAGAAGACATACCCTAGTCTCTAATACATTGACTAGAAAATAAATATTTGGCTGGCCCTCAGCCTCTAAATATAGTCAAAGATGATCATGGGCATTCTTCTCTCAGTTCAGGTGTTTGTACTGACACTCATGCTTTTGAGGGATTTTTCAGGCTGTCAGGATTTCAGCTATATGCTTCTTCCTTTTATGGAATCCAAATGTTGATATTTGAATTACTTTCAATACTATTTCCTGCAATCAAGAGGCCTAATCTTGACCAGTGCTGTGGTCCAGATCCTTAAAGGTATTTAGGTGCCTCAACTCCCCTGGGACATAAATGGGAATTTCAAGTTCTCAGCACTTACCGAGTTCAACCCCTTAGTTAGCAGTGTGTAGGTCCGACTTATTAAAATCAGGATGATTGACAGTCTTAGCCTGAAGCAAAGTTTGAGCTCCATGAGCTGAGGCTGAAGTTAACAATTTTATAATCCTAGCTGAAATGTGCAGCCTGACTATTGGGCCTGATTCTCTTCTCACTTACACCAAAATAGATCAGCAGTAACTCTACTTTTGTTACTAGAGATGCGTTAGTGCAAGACGGGTAGTAAGAAGAGAATAAAGCCCATTATGTTTATATTAAATCAAAATGATTTCGTTTAAAAAAAATAATTTTGCAAACATTTCCCTGGCTCTTTTAAAATTATTTTTTTCTCATGGGCATAGGGACAATGCTTGTGATAGGGTGTGCCCATAACACAATAACAATCAGTACAGTTAATATACACACAAGCTGGAATTGTCATCAAATTATGCTGATCCTTTATGTTTCATCAGACTTATAGGCTTAACTATGGTAATTCTTAGTGTATCCAATGCAGTTTTGCCCGAAATTTTGATACTTGTGAAATTAGCAAGAAAAAGTTTGATACGGAGGGCAAAAATATTATTTATTACATTTCTTTTGATAGGGTATAAACCAAGAACAACTTTCCATTTCTATTGTGTGGAAATTTAGTCCCTGATCTTGCCTTGTAATCTTTGAGGTGTACTGCTGTGCCTGAATGAAGTCCAACTGAGTTCAGTGGGGCTCATCACAGGTGCAGCAGCCCACAGGTATGGATCAGAAAGCATTGGGGATTGGGGCCTTAGATTGTTTAAATTCATAACCTCTTGCTGTGGGAGTCATCAGAGAGGTAGACGTAGCCTCATAGCAATCAGGCAGGTTGCATTTGAGCATTATGTCCTGTGTACTTTGTATACATTTCACCAGCACCAAGGAGAGTTAGCTAATAAAAGACATGAACCTGCAAGAGGCTAAACACCTCTGAAGAACTCCCACTGAATTCAATTTCTCCAACAAACTGAATTGAAATTATTTTTGAAAGCAATGGAGGGGCAGATTTGGGGTCACTCTGCATTTCTCAAAAGGTTTGGGCACAATGTGAGAGGTATTTAATGTTGGATAATACAGCGTATACACTAAACAGTAAATGATCATGGATATAAGGAGACCATGTGGTATTGAGGTACATGAGACATAAGTTAGTGTCATTTTTTTCTAAGCAAATTTATGTTATGTACAACTTGGTGGGCACCAGCTCTTTTGGAGTTTGCATCTGGTGGTTGCCCCAGAGTAAACATGTCCATGCAAACATGTATAAAGAAGTGTACCAGGTTTTTTCAGTAGGCACAGATAAGTTTAGTTCTTTCATGTCCATTTACAGTGAGTAAACCCCCACCCCTCCAATGGAACAGATCTCAAAATACTCTTCTCCAGGCTTGTTTTTTGTACAGTATTCCACCAAATTATTATATAATATAAATGAGGGAAAGTACTTTTAGCTTTGCTAAGAAAAACAGACAAATGAAGCAAACTTGTATGGAATATTCAGGTAGAGTCTAATTTCCAGTTTGTACTAAAAACAGATTCTCTTTTTCCATTATTTAAAATTACTCAGCTGCTGTCTGAAAGAAAACAGAGAAGGCAATTGAACACAGCCTTGGTAATGGAACTAGCTCTTGTATCAAAGGCTGTTTCATACTAAATGTTGTCCTAGTTTTTCCTGTACTAATTACTACAAAGATCCCATTCACAGTTAATGGAATTCCAGCTAATAAGGGTTGGAGTGGGAGGGGAAGCAGGCAAAGGAGCAACACATTAGTTTACTATTAGTAGTAATACATGAGTATTTGCATAAATTTTAATGTTTTCTTGTATCTAACAAACCTGTAGTTTTATGCTTTTTATCTGCATTTGGCCATTCCCAATTTGACAGTTTTACTGGGTTATTTTTAAAACTTCAGACTACTTCTCTGTAAACACACTGTGAGTAAGAGTGTGTGTGGGCAAACTGAAGTTCAAAGGGTTCATTTACTGAAGAGAAGGTTCAGCCTAGTTACTCCAGATGTACACAAGTGTAACTGAGAGAATAATTTGGCCTGAAGTCTCTAATACAGAGGATATTTTTTCTGCCTTAAATCTTTAATTTTCCAAGTACAGACAAAGGCACAGGTTGCTAGGTATTCTCATTACACCTTATCTAAACATATTGATCAGTTCCTCCAAACTCTTATCTGTTTGCTCAGCAATGAGTCAGTTTCATTCACACTATGAGTGTACAGTAGCTGAATGGATACTACAATATGAATTGTATCAATGGGCCATTTAAAACCTTATGACACCTTGATTGAATCCTCTTTTATTTTTCTAAGAGGTTAAAAAGCTATGTGTTTGACATCAGCAGCCTTTTTAATCCATTAAGTCAGTGTGATGGACAAAACATGAAAAAAGTAATCTATATGCAGTAGGGCAGCATAATCTATAAATATAATAAATGTATGCTGTGATCATTGTGTGTGTGCACACAAGTAAAATGCAGACTGGAAAATTTATGATACAAAAGGGAAATCTTAAAACAGTCAGAAGCTGCTTTCAGTTCTGAAACTCAGATTTGATTCTCCCATCACCTAATTTTTCCAAATAAACAGAGAATATTTTCAAAGATAAAATACCCTTAATTAGTGTCTCTTGGTAGAGTCTTATAATGGGCTGAAACCTATAGTTAAAATATTATTTTCCGTGCATAACACAATGCATTTGAGAATTACTACATTTTCACCATTTTTACACTGGTAGAACTGATTGTCCCTGATCTTCTGCTGTTAACACTGTCTGACTGATGCAAAGCAGCCTTGAAATCAGCATATCCAGCCATGCAGTATTACTGTGTGGCATACGACTGGCATAGTGGTCCCTTTTCCTTCCACATGCTCCCTGTCGTGGGTATATGGGATGTGGCTGGGAAAAAGCATGGCCCGGGCTCCCCTAAATCACTGAGATCACCAGCATACAGTGGTCCCATGATCTAGTGAGCGCGAAGTTCTTTTAATTCCATCTTTGTCACCCCACCCCCCAATGCACTCCTCTGCCTCATTTTAGGATTAGGACCATTGATTTTAGTGGAAGTACTTCTGATTTACACTGTTGTGAAATCAGAATCAGGGGCATTGTTTTGAATCAAGCCAAAATTAGGACAGACTTACTTATGCATTGAGCAGCATGTGCCGACTGGAAATATTTAATCTTTGTAAACACTACTCTGTACTAAACATTGATCAGAGAAGACCTGAGTGCACGTTAAGCTTGTGGTGTACAGCAAAAGCCTCATTTTAGAGAATCAGTATGATGTTTTTATCCTACTTTACATCATGAACTAGTTCGAAAGAATTCTTTTTTGTGTTTAAGGGCTGGATTCAATTAAAACTTCTGGAGCAAGTTACACAGCCTTCCACAATCTAAAATGTTGGGCAGACTTTTTTTTTAATTGAGTCCAGCTGAGTGGCTCTAATATTGTTAACAATGATACTTCCTCCCCTCAACATAGTATAGCATTTTAAGTAGCTAAAATGCATGTGGGTCCAATATAATCTTGTCCCATCCTCATTCCTGCTGGGTGGGTTTCCCCTTTTTTAACACAATGTGCTATATAAGTAGCAAACAATTGTGAATATAAATATTGTTTGTTACTTGCTTATATGACATATGTAAGCCTTGCAGGAGGTTCAATGGCGTTTGTTTCTAGCTTAATTGATTTTCATTGTTTGTTTGTTTTTTAAATTCAGTGCTCATGAAAGATGTCAGATTAGCAACCCTAACCAGGTGACAGGGGAAGGGACACGATGGGTCTCTAAAAAGAGGGCATTAACCTCACATACCTTTAGTGCTCCCAGATGAAGTGGAAGTGTGATGGTGACAGGCAGACAAGACTCAGAACCAGAAAGTAAGGCATGAGGATTGGCCACACTAAGGGCTAGTCTACACTAGAAGTGCTACAGCGGCACAGCTGCATCAGTGCAGCTGAGCCGCGATAGCACATCTGGTGAGGATGTTCTAAACTGACAGGAGAGAGCTCTCCTGTCGACTTAATTACTCTACTTCCGTGAGAAGCAGTAGCTATGTCGGTGGGAGAAGCTCTCCCACTGACATAGCGCTGTCTACCCTGGCGCTTAGGTCAGAGTAACTTACATCACTCAGAGGTGTGGATTGTTCACACCCCTGAGCAACATAAGTTATACCGAAGTAAGTGGTAGTATAGACAAGCCCTTAGATGCTTGGGCAGACACAAGCCATCAAAACTAGGGAAATGGTAATGATCGCAAATAGTAATGTTGTCTGCTGGCTAAAACAGGAGACTGAAAGTCAGGGCTGCAGGGTTCTATTTCAAATTTTGCCACTGAATTACCGGGTGACCTTGGGCAAGTCACTTAACCAACCTCTTTGGGCTGCTGTCTCCCTGTCAGTAACTGCCTGAGGTGTTGTGAAGACTAAATAATTCATCTTTACCAAGCATATTAGTATTCCTAGATAAAAGGTGCTAGGAAATTATTTATAAGGACACAGTTAAGACCCACTTTGGAGTGGTTTCTTTCTTATGCCATTCTTTCAGTATCTAAGTGCTTTCACGCTATTGTGTTCAAATGCTTCTCAATGCAGCAAGGACATTTAGTTGTAAATTAGTCGGTTGTTGTTTCTTATTAATCCTCAATCAGGGCCTGATCCAGAGTGCATTGAAATTAGTGGGAGTCTTCCATTGACTTCAATGAGTTTTGGAGCTGGCCAACATTACATTGTTTTTCTGTAGTCTTCATTCAATGGTTTCAAATGTGTTACATCCGTATTACTAATATTAAAGTTTATCAGCTGTTCTTTTCCTCCTCCTTTATTTCTCTATTGTTGGATGGTTTTCTTGGATGATTTCTCCCCTCCTCCCCAAACACACATTCTGTAGAACTGGCCATCTAATCTATATCCTCCTCCTCTCATTGTGAAGTCAAATTTAACCAACAATATTATGGCAGGAAAATCAGTGCGGTGAGAACTGTTTTTATTTACAAATCTAGAGTTATGATCACTCCGCACCAGTACGTACCAACTACAACACTAGCAGAGCTGAGAATGAGTCATTTTTTTAACATTGCTCATACAACATAGAAGTCTTAGAAAATACCCACATAATTTGCTTACACTTTAAGTGCAGCTCCCGGAAGGGGGAGGGCAACTTATGTGATGTACAGGTTGCAAATGTTGCCCACATGACAACTGGAAAGCACAACAGTCCACATCAGAGGAAATATGCAAAAACAAGGACAGAAACATGGGGCCCAATCTTGCTAACACTTATTACATGTGCTGCTGCACAGATAGCCTACTGAAGACAAGAAAACTTATCCATGATAGTTAGCACTAAGCTCAGTGGTAAGTGATTGCAGGATCAAGCTCAATGGATATAATAGTTCTTCACCCATGCAATATTAGATCAGATTAACATCTTGTTATGTACTAGTAGTTATCTGCATATTGATATAGTTGATGACTTTGTTTAGAATAAGCAGAAAATGTGTCCAAGATGTGAATCTCAAAATACCCATAATCCCTCAGTCTCTCTCTCCATCAATGTGACATAACCCACATGTTTTGAACAACAACAACGATAGATCAAAGGAACCATGAGTGATTTAGCAGTGCAGGATGGAATAATATTTTGCTTTAGAGAAACACAGTGGCTATATTTACAAGGTAAGAATTGCCAAGGGAGTCCAAGGCTGTGCTTGCTTACTAAATTGGGTCCAACTCAGGGATTTCACCAAATGCAAATGAACAATGAACAATATGTGTGACTCAATATATCCGCTATACTTTGTGCTCTTAGAAGGGTGGTATAGCTGACCTTTTAAAGTGATACTTTAAAAACCACATTGTTATGATCATCAGAAAGACTTTTGTGTTCATTTTAGAATACAATATTTGGACCCAATCCCAGTGAATAGTCTCAAATATTGTTTTAAGACACAGTTCTCATCTATTATAACATACAGCTCCCAATCAGATAGAAGGAATGCTGTACTTCTATTTACATAAGCATAGGTTGAGACAGTAGTGTGCTCTCATTTCTTTAAAGCCTGTTGCACACCTCTGGAATACTGAAAAGTAAGAATTATGTGAAATTGACCAAAATAGGTATTATCAGTTTTTGTGAATCCTTCCTGAGTGCCAAAAATAGTCTCCAAGAGCAATACAAGAAGATAAGTATGTATTACTCTTAAACCTCAACTTCCCCCATCTAAAAGCTAGTTTGCTCTCAGTTACACACGCTTAAATCCACAGTAATTCTATTGACTTCAATGTAACAGAGCATAGTCTGGTGTCAGATTTGTACAACTGGTTGCATAAAAGACAATGCAGAAGACTGGACCATATTAACTTACATTTATATTCTACTATGATGATAACAACACTCATACAGATAACACTAGCATAACTTATAGGATAGCTCAAATTATGTGTCCATAAGACCGTAAGTTTCACCAGAGACAGCCCTCTAATGATAATGAGGTAGGTGATTGTTCTAGGCAGACATTTCCTCCTCATCCCCTATCAGTTAAGCCAAAACAAACGGAAAAAAAGTTAAAGGAAATTATGCAATGTAGCTTCATAAAAAGTTCTCATTAGTTGAACTATTAAAAATGAATACTCAGGGCAAGATTCTCCCCTGCTTTGCACTCTGGCATAGAAATGGTCACCTGTGCAAAGTGGGTGTACAAAAAGCTACCATTCTGAGCAGGTAGTGTTTACACTCACCTTGAACAGGTGTAAATGGATACATAAGGGGAAAGGCAAGGCTGAATAAAACCTACTGTCTTTTGCTCTAAACAGGACTATTATAGTTTGGACCAAACAAAAGTTAAAGTAAAACTTTAATCATCATTAATACTGAGGTTTAGAAATAGGGAATGGGGGAAAGAGTTATGCTTCACAAATAAAATCATTCTGTCTTGGGTTTGTTGCTTCTTTGGATGCATGTCAGACGTGCAGGCGTGGGAATTCCCCAGGTTGGTTGGTGTCAGTTTGCAAATTTGCACAGTTTCATTTTTCTGACAAATCAGCCTTTTTATAATCATCCCATCTTGAAACTAGAGGGGAAGGGAATGTAGAGGTGAATTGCTAATATCAGTGACTTCTGGAAATTCCCCTTGTACGGTCTCTCATATTTAGTAACTGTACTTTTTCTGTTTGTGTTAAAAAAAGTTATTTGACAATAAAATAACTTGGTCTATTCTGGTAAAACTTGCTTCACTTACAGTAAGTTTGAGAGAGTCAGTATTAAACAGTACTGGTATTTTTGACCTACTCTTATGAAAAAATACACATTTTATATCTAATATATAAGCAATGTTAGATATGTTTGCATGGTAAAAGGTAAAATATTTTTTCTTTAAGATATGGTAACCTGGTTTCAAATATTACTTAAAAGTACTATGTAATAATAGTGAGATGTTTTATTTTAAACAATGTTATGAAACTAGTTTTAAAATCTGTTTAATAAATATATTGCCTTGCCACATATGAATTTAAATCACATCCATCTGGATATGTTTACCAAAATTAAAAATAATCCATGTCTATTATAAGCCATTTGCTGCCATTACCACCCGCTGGCCCCTGACAAACACCCACCCAGTTACTGACCCAGATCAACAAATATCCAGATTAAACAGATGCATCTTGCTACATACCCAGTTCCGTCCTATACGATACATTGTTTATAATGCAAAATCTGGGAAGCTTTTTATGATTTTAGTTACTAATTTTGTATTAAAGCTTAAAAGGGCTATATTAAAAGAAAAAAGCAAGGGTTAAAAACAAAACAAAAAAAAGCTTAAAAAAGAAAATAAGCTTGAAACAACAAATAATGGTAAATAGGAAAAAAAGGATAAAGAAAAAAATATTGTGTAAGCTTCCCATTCTTATGTTGTCTGTTTATATTGTAATTTCTTTGGAACAGAATCTCTCTTCTTACATGTCTAGGATTTGCCTGGAACACTTTTGGCGTTATAGAAGTAAATAATAAAAAAATCAAATTTCTGACAAGAGGATGTTATTTTCTTATATAATCAGCAATAGTGAGTTTTGTAGGATTTTGATGAGAGTTGAGTCAAACCATTGAAATGCCCTTTGGGTCAGTTGAAACGATAGATATTAAAAAGCCAATTAGCAAATAGGCGCTTAGCCAAAGGGTGTTAGATAGATTGAGGTATGTAAACTACTTATTTCTCCTCCTTTTCATTGGTGTAACAAAACCCCCAGAGAACCCTGGTGCAAGAATATGTAAGGGCTGGGGTCTCCTTCCCAATTCTGCCCCAACCCCTCACCCCATAGCCCACAAACAACTTTCCCCCAGCCCTTCAGCCACCACCCCGGGTCCTTCCTGGTCACTCACTGGAGCACTTCCAGCTCAGCGCTCTACTCCCATCCTGCCTATGGTGGCTCCTCCTGAACCCAGCTGCCCAGTGGTTCTGCTTTTTCCCACTTTCACACAGTGTGAGGAGTGGCATTACAACCTGGTGCATGGGGTCACAGTTCCACTCAGGTTTGGCCCACCTGCTCCTCTGTCATGGGGTGGGGGTGGCCGGGCCAATCCTGAGTGGCGATCCCTGGGTGACAAGTTTTAGTTCCACTCAGATTTGGGAGGGATGAGTGGCATTTTGATCCCATGCACCAAGTGAAATGCCGGAGCACCACTCCATCTCATTGGGCCTCTGTAACCTCATGGACCCTGGCATGACTGCATCACTTGCACCATTGTAACTACACCACTGCTCCTTTTCCCAAAGCAGCACGTAAAGAAATGTTGTAGCTATGGCAACTGAAACAAGCAGTAGTTTGGGTAGTGAATTAACAACATGCTCCCGCACTCCATTCCCACCCAATTTTTAACATACCTGTAAAAATACATGTGTTTTTTAGATGGAAATTCAAACATACAAAAGTTTGGTAGTTCACTCTCAGCTCATCTCTACTTTAACCCTGTCAGTGATTGTGTACAGATATGTGGCATTCTGTATTTGATCAAATATATTACAATTAAGTGTCTTTTTGTTATCCCACTTTATTGATAATTATAGGGCCTGATTATCCTTTGAGTTACAGGTTTTAAACTAACATAACTCCACTGCCTTCAGTGGAGTTGCTCCTAATTTGTACTAGTGTGTGCAAAAAGTAACAGGGGTACCCACAGAGTTTTATTTTATCAGTCTCTCTGTACCTACAGGTGCACACAGTATAAATGGTGAAATAGCCTTCCTTGTAAATGGTTAATCGTAGTCAAAGAAAGCCAACAATGTTTTGTTCTCTGCACCATTACTAATGGGGAAGGAGGAGAAAGACTTAGTAAAACAAATACATCTTTTGTTTTAAATTCTTTGGAACAATTCTGCCTGGCAGATCTTCCACCCTCCCTCCGTTCAGTTTTTCTTTGTTATTTCCCTAATTAAAATTCTGCAGTGCCCCCATCAAATTGTTGTCAATTTGAGGTCATAAATAGCTTTTGTTCTAATGAAATATGAATTGTGTTCATTAATTGAATTGTATAGTTAATATATGTTGTGAGGGTACTGACTCCACATTGATTCTTAATATACAGTGAGCATTTTATCAGGCTAGGGAATGTGTGGACACACAAAATGTTGTCGATCATTCTTTGCCATACAGTAGGGTGATTTGATTAAAAACTGAAGATTTTAGGAAGTATTTATTAAAGACAAGAATTGCATAATCTAACAAGGGCAACTTCTACCAGACATGAGCTCAGCTCTTTAATGGTTTAGGGCCAAGTCAGGGTCCAATGTAAAATGCACGTAAACTGGTTTTATGCATGGGAACGGTACAAGCTTTGAAAAGGTAGGAATCCTCCAGGAACTATACAGAATGCCTGCAAAGCCCCCTCCAAAGTCAGCGTTGCAGCCTGCTATCCATGTGTTATTGGCCAACTGGTCCTCAGAATCGCACACCCACTGCCCATGGGCTGGATTCGCAAAGAAATTAGGCATGGTGATGGCATCTAGAAAAGCACTGTGATTCACAAAGCCTAAGTTAGGTGCCTAGGCTCCCTATACAATGAATGGGGGGGAGATAGTCACCTCAGAATGGGATTCAAAAAGGCCAGCACGTGAGACAGTTCCTCACCTAATCTAGCCAATGGGAGATGCCCGTTCATTCTCTCCTGTTGAAGCTGTTCCACTGTGGCTACAAAAGGGAAAAAATGTTGGGGGGAGGAAGGGGGAAAGAGAGAGAATGAATGAACGCAAGTAGGAGAAGGATGCTGTAACGTGGTGGGTAGAGCACACACGAGATGAGAGCCCCAGGATCCAGTCCCCCTGTGCCAATGATTTTTTTTGAATAAGCCAGTGGAACAGCTTCAAAGAGTGAAAACTGAGAGAGCCCCACCTCAGAATATCCTATAGCCCAGTGATTAGAGCACTCACCTGAGAGGTGGTAGAGCCCTGTCAAATCCTTTCTCCTGCTCAGGTGGAGGAGGGACTTGAACCCATGTCCCTAGAGGGGCCCTATCTTGGAGGTGAACTATGAGTACCAGACTGGGCCCCACATGCACATTAGGTGGAGGAACACCTGCTCTTCCCCTGGCTTGTGTATCTCACTGGGGCCCAGGTGTCCAGATGCCTGGTGTGGGATACAGTGCACATGCTCGGAGGCAGAAACATAGGGAACTTTCACTGCAAAAGCTAAGGCGTGAGTGTGTTTAGGCACCTGCAGGACTCAGGGGCAGCTGAGCAGAGGTTTTGTGAATCCCACTGGGGCCTGATTATGGGATTCAGATATCTAAAGTGGCAATTAGGCACCTAACTTCTTTTGTAAATCTAGCCCCATGTGCCTATCAAGCCCCATTCAGAGCTGCACTGGAGAGGATGCTCTGCCTGACCTCTTCAGCCATGACTCCTTAAGGGCCCGTCCCAAAGCCTACTGAGACAATAGGAATCTTCCACTGGCATCAATGGACTGTAGATCAGGCCCTTGATGAAGGCCCTGGCCATCGACTCAAACGTACAGGATGGATATAGCACAAGTCCAGCTAGTGAGCAGTGGACTCTGCTGATTAGTTAAATAATTTCTAGTGGATAATCACCAACTGCCAAAAAATGTCACTAGGAACTGAATTTTATTTCTTTGTAATGTTCTTGATGTCTGGTCTGCCTCCTACTACACTAATATTTAGTGTTTTTTAGTTTTGCCTCTGAGGTTTTGTTTACAGAAAAACTGTTTTGGGTACCGTACAAAAGCTGATTTATATTCTAAATCAGACTATAACACTCCCTAGTCATTCTGTAAGGTGGCAGGTGTTGACAGGCATCTATTGTTCTGTCAATAAATGGTGCATACATGGATTGAAAGGATAAAATAAGTCATTTAGGACTAGGCCACAAGAACAGTCCTGTAACATTCCAGTGAATTCACCAGATACCTAAGAGATTGAAGAATATTTGAGAAAAATAATGAAAATTTTTTTCTCATTATTTTGTGTATTCTTAGAGTCTGAAGTAAGATGATACACAAATGTGGCTCAGACTTTTATTTTCTATAGTAACCAAGTGCAGGAATATAAAGCTAGATAAAGTAAAAGACGAACTAAAATTGATTTGCTGTGAGCAACCTCTTTCTGTAGTGACTATGGAAGGAAGAATCCTTCCCCCAGATCTGAACATGGATGGATCTCAACCCGCTTGTGTGGGGGTGTGGTGAACTTCCCCAGGGTGCATTCTGGAATTGGGGTACTGCTGAGCCCTCTGTCTCACTAGCCTGGGGCACTGTGATGCCGTAACAAGCTGCAGATCTATCCCAGTCCTGCATTCACACAAACATTTACAGGCAGGGACACACCCAGCTGAGGTCCATGAATGCTTTTGCCAGCCATCCAGGAACCAACCATAGAGAGGTTTCAGCCAGTTCCCCCCCAGATCCCCAGCCTAGGACCCGAGAGCTGAACTGTCTTTCCCTGGTCAAAAGCCTGACCACTGTAAGTTTATTACCCAGTTTGCCCCTCCCTTAGTGTGGAGAGGACAATGCATCAGCCCCCGTTCCTGAGCAGATTGCCCTTTGCACTTCAAACAACACTGTTTTAGGTAAAAAATATAAAACAGATTTATTAACTACAGAAAGCTAGATTTTAAGTGGTTATAAGTAATAGCGTACAGATCAAAGTTAGTTACCTAAGAAATAAAACAAAATTGCAATCAGGTCTATACACTAGACAGGATTTGAATCAAGCAGTGTCTCACCCTGATGGTACAGTCCACCAATCTTCCATAAACAGGCTAGAAATCCCTTCAGCCTGGGACCACCTCCCCAGTCCAGTCTTTGTTCCTGAGATGTTTCCAGGTGTTGAGTTATGGGGAGAATGAGGCCAATTGATGATGTCACTTCCCCTTTTTATAGTTTCTTCCATGCGGAGGGAACTTCATTGTTCCAAGCAAAGACTCCAGCACCATCAGTGGAAAAGTACAGGCACAAGATGGAGACCAGTATCACATGATCTGATCATATGCCCTTGCATACTTCAATGAATCATAGCAGGGGCCATTACCTATATTCTGGGGAAGTCCATTGGGTGGGGATAAGCTTCTTCTAAGACCTATTGTGTTTCTTAATGGGACGTTATCTTGAATGGTTCATTCGCAATGTGCTGGCTAGACTGGATGTAAACTACTTTGTGGGTGTTACCTAGGAACAGACGCATTTGAAATACTGGTACCTAGTCAATATTCATAACTTTACATACAAAAATTATACATACATACAAATGGGGTAATCATATTCAGCAAGACATAACTTTTCCATTGATACCTTACATGACATACTTTGTATAAAACATATCATAATCATATCACCATGGTAAATATGAAAGTCCCAGGGTATTGCATTGGGGTACAGAATGTCACGGGGGGGGGGCGGGGGAAGGGTTAACAAATCCCACTTGACTAGCCCCAGGGTTGTTGTAAGTAAGGCCCAGATCCTCTGCGATATTAAGTCTCTAAATACCTTTGAGGATCTGGGCCTAAGGACTTGACACAAACTCACACAGGAACTCGGAAACATGTAACACCAGGAACACATGCCACATCTCCTGACAATAGGATTTCCAATCCATTGCCGTCATCGCTCTCTTTGCATCTTCTGACCCGAGAATCTCAGACTGAGCATTGACTAAAGTCCCTATCTGCATCGGGTGTGAGAGGTGGATAAGAGGGGTGGGTGTCTGAAAGAAATGGTTTGATGAGAGCAAGGCTGATAAAGTGACACTGGCGGGCTGAGAGTGAAAGTAGTGGGTAAGGTGTGAGAGGTGAATGACTGGTGGGTTAGTGGTCTGAGAGAAGTGAGTGAAAGTATAGAATGGATGGAGAGGGTTGATTGGGAGGCAGAACTGATTATGAGGGAGAGACTGAGAGATATTAACAGTGGCAGATTTATAGCTGGCACCTCTGTGTGCAGGATGTTCTTCTTTTCCATAAATGCCATTTTCAACCTGTGTGCACATATTTAAAAAAGAGGGGTGAGAAGTGAAATACAGGGTATGGCTACCCTGCAGCTGGGAAGTAGATAGACTTGCACAGCAGGGCTCGAGCTAGCGTGCTAAAAATAGCAGTGTGGATGTTGTAGCTGGGGCTGCAGCGCAGGCTCTCAAGCCAACCTGACACCCTCCCCCCCACCCCGCCCCCCGAGGCTTGAGAGCCTGAGCTGCAACCTGAGCTTAGCTTTTTCCTTAAAGCTTGAAAAATACAACTTCTTCAAGTGCTTGCTCATGTCCATTCAGTTGTAGGTGTGTGCGCTCGCCACGTGCAGTGGTGCTGGAAGTTTTTCCTCAGTGGTATCCATATGGGACCAGCTCTGGCGCCCTATGGAATGGCGCACGTATGCGCCACTACAAGGGGCACGGCTGGCCCCTTCCCTCCCTCAGTTCCTTCACTGCCAGTGTCCATGCTGGAATGTTCCCCTTGTTCTAGCAACTGGTTCTCTCAGTGGTTCTTTGAACTTTTCTTGTGTAAATAGTTGCAGTTAGAGATAGTTAACAGTTCCTAATAGTTTTCAGACTAGCAGCCGTGTTAGTCTGTATCCGCAAAAAGAACAGGAGTACTTGTGGCACCTTAGAGACTAACAAATTTATTTGAGCATAAGCTTTCGTGGGTTACAGCCCACTTCATCGGATGCATGTAGTGGAAAATACAGTAGGAAGATATATATATACACAGAGAACATGAAACAATGAGTGCTACCATACACGCTATAAGGAGAGTGTTAGTATACTTTAGTTATTCATGGTCCCGCGAGGGACTTAGCCCAGGGATGGGGCATGTCCTGCTCCCCGGGCTTCACGCCATGTGATTGCTGTAAGAAGCCCGTGGCAATCAGCAATCCACATTTTAGTTGTTTGAAGTGCCTGGGTGAGTCCCACATTTGCAAAAAATGCTGTATTTGCAAGGGATTCAAGCCCCTGACCAGAAAGGAGAGAGACATTAGGCTCCGTGCGCTCCTCATGGAGTCTGCTCTTGCATCGGCCTCAGAGCTGGCACATACAGACTCAATGCCGAGTACTTGGGCATTGACAAAAAGTGCCCCCGGCACTGACTGCCTCTCAGCGCCAATCCTTGTCACCGGTACCAGCCAAAAGGCACAAAAAGCATGCCGAGAAAAGGCGCTCCCCGGGGTCTTGTAAGGGTAAGCATAAGGGAGAAGAGGAGCCTAGACCAAGTTGGACCATCTCGCCATGACCAGAGTGCAGCCACAAGGCAGCCTCATCTATTGGGCCTAGTCTGCCCTGCGACCTGCCTCCTACCCCAAGGAGCGGTATAGGTACGCGGTACCATCCACCCCTGAAGCCTTTCAAGCAGAAAAAGACATCTCCCTCCCGGTGCCGCCTACTCCTTGGGAAGAGAGGCCTCAGGACCCCTCCGGCCCATCCGTTTCTAGGGAAAAGCCCTCAATGATACCCCTGCAGAAGTCAACCCCATGGCACCATACTCCAGCCCACTCACCAGGACCGTGCCAATGATCTCCAGAGCCACATCTCGAATCACAGACCTGCAGCCACTCGGTGGGTTCCCAGCACCGATTGCTGAACTCCAGGCACCGATCTCCAGGATCCACACATCAGTAACCAGATCTGCGGTACCAGGCCACAGAGGCATGCCTCCAGTCCCTGGAACTCTGGCAGTGGTCATCCAAAAGGCGCCGTTCCCCAGTTCCTAGGTGCCTCTGACCAGAGCCTCCTCAGCACTCTCCAGAGTCCCAGCACCATTCTTCAGCGATGGTCTCGGAGCCCCGATGTAGATTACTGCAGCCCTGACGACGGTCACTGGACCATCGCCGGTTACTGGAACCTAGATGTTGGTCACCGGAGCGTCTTAGACGATCCCTGTGCTCCCAGCCACCGGAGCCTGCACACCGTTCCCAAAGCAGGTGGCATCATTCTCCGGATTATTACTGTGCCTATGAGCACTGCCGCCGGTCGCCAGATACGCGGCATGGCTCAGCGGGGTCCTGATACCGCTCCCTGATTGGCAGGCATAAGACCGGCAGGCATAGTGGGGAAGCCTACCCTATGGTGGCGCTGCCGTGGTCACCAGAGAAAGACCATTTCTCCTCGGGCTCTGAAACCGAGGAGTTGATGGCCCCCAAGGACCAACAGTCACCTGCACAGCCAGCAGGTTCTTCCCAGAGCCAACCTGCAAGCATGTGGCCGAGGGTTATGGCTTGGGCCCTGGCAAATCTATAACCCATGGGCAATTCCCCAGGCTGGAGGACTTCAGGCTCAATCTCAGGGACTTCAGAAAGACCTTCAGCCTTAGTCTTTAAGGTGCCACCGGACTCCTCATTGTTTTTGTGGATACAGACTAACACAGCTATCCCTCTGATACTTCAGCCTCAGTGTCTCGACCGCCCCCGGGCTCAGATGTCGCATCAGTCCAAGGGGCCCAACAGCCACTTCCTCTGGTGGATGTGGTTCCCCAGGCAGGGGATATGGAACCCGCACTTCATCCTGGGCTCACCTCCCTCCTCCTCATTGCCTGATGAGGCAGTAGCAGGCCTGTCGCAGACTGTTCCTCATGATGATGTCAAAGCCTATCAGGAGCTGCTTAAATGGGTGGCAGCCAACCTGGGATCGGAGGCAGAGGACATGTCCAAACCCGCGGACTCCCTATTCGACGTCTTGGCAGCAGCGGCCTCGGCAAAGGTGGCTCTACACGTGTGCGATGGGGTAGTCAAAATGGTAAAAGCCCTGTGGCAGACCCCGTCACCCCAGCCCCCTATTTCTAAGGACAGCACGTTCCTGCAAAGGGGTTTGAGTACTTATATACACACGCCTCCCTTGGGTCACTGGTGGTCATGACTGCCAACGAGCGTGACGGGCAGGGGCAACCCAGCTCGAACCACAACAATAAAGACACGAAGCGACTTGATCTGTACAGCAGGAAAATTTATTCTACAGCCAGCCTACAGCTTTGCATCGCAAACCACCAGGCCCTGCTCGAGAGGTGTCATTTTAACATATGGCAGTCCACGGCCAAGTTTGCTCACTCTCTCCCACAGGATGCTAAGCAGGAGTTCAATGCCGTACTAGATAAGGGTAAGGCAATCACAAGAACCTACGGCGGAGGCTCATTCAGGCTTGAGCCGCGCCCCTCCCAAGAACAGACAATCTTTTGAGGGGATGCTCGAGGGCAACCTCCCAGCCTGCAACCAGGATCTGTCTTGCCCTTTGTTTTCCCACCGTTTGTTACCTTTCCTCCCCGCTTGGACGGCCATAACTATGGACCGCTGGGTCCTCAATATGGTGGCAGCGGGGTATACCCTCCAATTTCTTTCTATTCCTCCTTCCCGCCCCTCTTTCCCATTCCTCTTCAGGGACCCTTCTCACGAGCAATTGTTTGCCCAAGAGATGCAAGCCCTCCTGTGGCTGGAGGCCATGGAGGAAGCTCACACAGAATGAAGAGGGAAAGGATTTTACTCCTGGTACTTTCTCATTCTGAAGGCCAATGGGGGCCTACACCTGATCCTAGACCTGCAAGACCTCAACAAATATCTCAAGAAGTTGAAGTTCCGCATGGTCTCCCTGGCCTCCATCATCCCCTTCGTGGATCCTGGAGACTGGTATGTTGCCCTCGACCTGAAAGATGCTTACTTTCACATCTCAATATTTCCCGGCCACAGGAGATTTCTACAGTTTTTGGTTGGTCAGACACATTACCAGTTCGCAGTGCTCGCATTCGGCCTAGCGACAGCGCCAAGAGTGTTTACAATGGGCATGGCAGTAGTTGCAGCTTAGCTCAGGCATTGGGAAGTGCAGATCTATCCCTGTCTGGACGACTGGCTCATCAAGGGCTGCTCAAAAGGGCAGGTGGAGCACAGTATCGAGGTGTTGTGAGCCACTTGTCATGTCCTGTTGATAAATGAACAAAAATCGACATTGGCCCCTGTTCAGAGGATAGAGTTCATCGGAGCAGTCCTCGACTCTACCCAAGCCAGAGCATTCTTACCACAAGCCAGGTTCAAGGCAATGTCAGATCTGATTGCCCAAGTCACCGCATACCTGCTCACCACAGCCCAGGTCTGTCTTAGATTTCTAGGGCACATGGTTGCGTACACGTAGGCTGCGACTGAGGCCCCTTCAAATATAGTTGTCATCGGTCTATTCCGCAGCCCGACGCCCCTTGGACAGGCTCCTCATGATCCCACCCCGGTTACTTCACTTCCCTCCAATGGTGGTGCAATCCAAATCCAGTGATGGAAGGGATTCTGTTTGTGGCTCCACAGCCCACCGTATCCCTGGTGTTGGCTGTGTCTGACCTCGGCTGGGGAGCACACCTCAGTGCCCTCAAAACTCAAGGACTATGGTCACGGGAGGAACTGTCGCTTCACAATAACGTCAGAGACCTCAGGGCCATCTGCCTGGCGTGCGAGGTGTTCCTTCCTCCTCTATCTGGTCAAGTGGTGCAGGTACTGACAGACAACACGGCCTCCATGTTCTACGTCAACAGACAAGGGGAGCCCGGTCATCAGTACTGTGTCAGGAAACCCTTTGCCTGTGGGGCTTCTGCATCCAGCATGCTATCCACCTAGAAGCCTCCCTCTCCCTGGTGTTCGGAACACACTGGCAGATCACCTCAGCAAGTCCTTCTCTCACCATGAGTGGTCCCTCCACTCAGAGGTTGCCCGGATACTCTTCCAAAGGTGGGGAGCTCCCCAAGAGGACCTGTTCGCCACCAGACAAAACAGAAAATGCCACCAATTCTGCTCGCTACAAGGCCTCAACAGCGGCTCACTATTGGATGCCTTCCTTCTGTCATGGTCAGAGGGTCTCATGTATGACTTTCCGCTGATCAGCAGGGTTCTTTTCAAGATCAAGAAGGACAAGGCATGAGTCGTCATGATTGTCCAGGCCTGGTCTCACCAGCATTGGTTCGGCACTCTCATGGACGTGGCAGTGGCAGACTCGTGGACTCTCCCTGGCCGTCTGGACCTGCTTTCTCAGGATCACGGATGGTTACTGCACCCGAACCTTGCCTCTCTCCACCTCACAGCATGGATGCTGCATGTCTGAGCCCCGAGGAGTAGGTCTGCTCCACTCAGATCCAGCAGGTTCTTCTGGAAAGCTCTCCACTAGAGCTATCTACCTCGTGAAGTGGAAGCGCTTCTCCTGCTGGGCTTCGGAGCGGAATATCTCCCCTATCAGTGCCTCCTTACACTCCATCCCGTACTATCTCCTGCATTTAAAGTGCCAGGGCCTTGCCTTTTCATCGCTCAAGGTGCATTTGGGGGCCATATAAGCATTCCATCCGTGCGTCCAGGGTAGGTCAGTACTCTCAAATAAGATGATCAAAGGCCTCGAGAGGCTATTTCCCCTGGTCCGGAATCCGGTTCCCCAATGGGATCTCAATCTAGTCCTTTCCAGGCTTACCAGTCCTCCTTTCGACCCTCTAGCCTCTTGCTCTCTCTCCCACCTGTTGTAGCATTCCTTGTAGCTATTATGTCGGCGAGGCGAGTCTCCGAGATTAAAGCTCTTACTTCAGAGCCCCTGTACATGGTGTTCTACAAGTATAAAGTTCAGCTGCATCCCCATCCTCCCTTCCTGCCAAAGGTGGTGTCGCACTTCCATGTCAACCAGGACATCTTCCTCCCAGTGTTCTGTCCAAAGCCATACGCTAACAAGGACAGGCATCTGCACACCCTAGACGTCAGGCGCGCCCTGGCTTTCTACTAGGAGCATACTAAGCCTTTCCGTAGATCGAGTCAACTCTTCATTGCGGTGGCTGACAGAATGAAGGGCCTCCAGTGTTGTCCCAGAAGTTTTCATCCTGGATCACCACCTGCATCTGTACCTGCTACGAACTGGCATGGGTGACGCCTCTACCAATAGTAACTGCTCACTCCACAAGAGCTCAGGTGTCGTTGGCTCATGTCCCCACCCAGGACATCTGCAGAGCCGTGATGTGGTCGTCGATACACACCTTCATGGATTCATCACCCAGCAAGCCAGGGATGACGCTGGATTTGGCAGTCCATGAACTCCTAACTGCCTCTGGAGGTACTGCTTGGCAGTCACCTACAATGGAATGGACACGAACAAGCACTCAAAGAAGAAAAAATGGTTACTCACCTTTCGTAACTGTTGTTCTTCAAGATGTATTGCTCATGTCCGTTCCATGATCCACCCTTCTACCCCTCTGTCAGAGTTCTGTCAAGAAGGAACTGAGGGACAGAAGTGCTGCAGCGCTCCTTGTACCGGCGCATATGTGCCCCACTCCAGAGCCAGTCCCCTACGGATACCACCGAGGAAAAACTTCCAGCACCAGTGCATGTGGTGAGCACACACACCTACATTGTCTGTCTCTGACAATGGCCAGCACCAGATGCTTCAGAGGAAGGTGCAAGACAGGCACAGTAGGCAGATATCGGGTAATCTGCACCCACAGTCACCTCCTAATTCTAACTAGTTAGACATTGGCTTAATCCCTGAAGTATTAGGTTTAATATACCTTCCAATATTTTTTCCAATTAATTGTTATAACTCTGGATATTCTTGTTTTCCCTATAACCATCCAATCTACTCTTTGAGTCTTGCAAAATTCTTGACCTCAGTAGCCCGTGTCAATGAATCCTACAACCTAATTATATGTTGTGTGAAAAAATATTTCCTTTTATCAGTTTTGAATTTGCCACCTTTTGATTTCATTTTCTTGTGTTATGAGACAGGTAGCTTCAATTCTCCCTATTTAACCTAAATATCATTCATTATTTTATCAACTTGTCATGTCCCCTCTTATTCAGCTCCATTCGAAGATAAACAGCCCCAGACTTTTCCATTTCTGTTCATATGAGACTGTTTTTGCCACACTCCGAGTCATTCTTGTTGCTTTTCTCTGAACCCCCTCAAATTCTTCAGTGTAGTAGAAAATTCAACTCTAAGTGAATAGATTTCTTCAGAATTTACAAACAAGTCACATTTAAGCAAAAACCAAGCAAATTTTAGCCCAAGTGATCATAGTTTTGGAAAGTGATATGGCCAAAATTTTCAAAAATGGGAGCATAAAGTTAGGTTCCCTTGTCCTCATCCATACTGTAATTTTGTAACGTATTACTTCACCCAAGATTTTCAAACACTCCTAATGGCAAAAATAGGCACCTAAATAAGTGGTCTGATTTTCCCAGCTGCTCCCAATGAAGTCCTTTTTTGAAAGAGCTAGAGAGGACTCTGTGGTCATGTTACATCTTGGTACCAAAGATCTAGAAGAGAGGTCCTGGAAGCTAAATTTAGACTACTAGGTAGAAGGCTTACAGGTCCAAGGCCTCAGAGGTAGCTTTCTCTGAAATACTTTCAGTCTCTCATGCAGGTCCAGCGAACAGAGGGACCTTCGGGGTTTCAATGCTTCATAGAGAAAACTGCAAAGAAGATGGGTGTCGGTTTATTAGGCATCAGGAAACATTTTGAGGAAGGGGGACCCTATACAGAGGGGATCAAAATGAAACCAACAGCTGCCATGTAAAACAAATCCGGTTTTAGAGGAGTGTTTAAGAGTGGGACAGGAGCCAACAGGAATGAGAAGCACATAGTCAGATAGAAACATCTGTTAAAGACGTTGGTAATACAACAATATCTGTGTATCCAACCAAGGATAGGATGCAAATTACAACTGAACTAGAACAGGGACAGGATAAAAAACACAGGTAAATGCTATAAAACCAGCAGCATGTCAGATTAGAGTTAAATAAAAAAAGGTACCTAGACAACAATAAACCATAATAAACATCTATTAATATCTAAAGAATAATAAACATCTATTAATATCTATACATATATGTGAGAAGTTTAAAAATAAAAAAAATTATAAATTTGAATGCCTTGCAATGGATGAGGACCTTGATATAATAAACATTATGGAAGCGTGGTAGAATGACAAAAAACAATGGGATACTGCAGTGCCTAATTACACCTATACAAGAAAGACAGATTAGTCCAAAAAGGTAGAGTACCACCACTGTAACTAAAGGATTAGATAGACCAGGGGTTGGCAACGTTTGGCACGCGGCTTGCCAGGGTAAGCACCCTGGCGGGCCGGGCCAGTTTATTTACCTGCTGACGCGGCAGGTTCGGCCAATCGCAGCCCCCACTGGCCGCGGTTTGCCGTCCCAGGCCAATGGGGGCGGCGAGAAGCAGCACAGGCAAGGGATGTGCTGGCCGTGGCTTCCCGCCGCCCCCATTGGCCCGGGACGGCGAACCGCGGCCAGTGGGGGCCGCGATCGGCCGAACCTGCCGCGTCAGCAGGTAAATAAACTGGCCCGGCCTGCCAGGGTGCTTACCCTGGCGAGCCACGTGCCAAACGTTGCCGACCCTTGAGATAGACTCTAGTGAGAGAAAAAATTCTGAGTGGAGAGGGCCACATCATTGAATCGCCAAATACAAAGATACAAATCCCAAGCTATAAGAATCTAAATATATTAGTAGGGCTATACTACCAACCTCAAGATCAAGAAAAGGAAATTGAGTGCACAACATTGAGAGAAATCAAAGAGGCAGCAAACTCGAACAAAATGATAATGTAGGACCCACATATCACCTGGTTAAATGGTACAAGAGGACAAAGTTTAAACAATTTCTTGACACTTTAAATGATTGCATCTTGGTACAGCTAGTTCTAGAGCACACAAGAGGACAGGGCAGCTATTCTTGAGTTTGTCTTAACTAACAAACAGAAGTTAATTCAAGAAGTGATAGTAGCTGAGCCACCGAGTAATAATGACTAGATAGACCATGGGTCTGATCCAGTATGGCAGTTCCTGTGTTCAAAATATTAGATTCTTTATCTACATGAGGTGACATTATTTTACTTGTATCCAAAGAGACTGATAAGACACACATCTAAGAAATTTAATAGAGAGGATCAGTCCTGTATTAAAAAAAAAAAATTAACAAACAGGGAATTCTTTCTGCTTCTGTTTGGTGGGAAAAGCTTAACAAAACTTTTTTGAGAGGGATTTTTTTTCTTGTGTAAAGGGTGAGTGGAAAGATAACTGCACTCTTCTTAAAATGTTGAACAGTTTATTTTCTGGTAGCCAGATGCACAGGTGAGGATAAAGATGCCAAATATATGCTCAAGAGCATCTCCTCCATGTCAGTCTCAGAGCCTTCAGAGAACTTCTCATGCAGCTCAGCTGCTAATATCTCTTTGACCATTGAGAAGACTGCAGAATGGAAGGAAAAACCTCTCTTCAGGCAACAAGACAAATGCTCTTAGCTAAAATTTGAGCTACATGGATAGGGTGACCATACCTTCCATTTCTGCTGTCATGGTTTTGTGTTGGCTTCACAGCATTTCATATAACTGTATTGAAATCAATGTTTTAACCCAATCGCAGTTTCAATGGGGGGTGTAAACTATATCAGGAAAGCACATATAACACAAGTTTCCCCCCATGCTTCTGGCTTCTCCAATAACCTTGACTTTGTATTTTGAGTGTGCATTACACATTTTATAAACCAGTTTATACTTTCTTCACAGAGCCACATGTGGGGCTTGACTTCATGATCAAATATTATGTTAAAACATGACCTTGAAGCGTCTCATTAACACAATGCGACTCACAACTTTGCATTTGGCACAGATACATTATGTCCAGCATTGTGTCAGCTGGTCATGGTTGAAACCTACTGGGTCTAGGGTTTGACAATGATTAGCGAACATGATGCTAAACATGTCCTTGTCCTTTTCTACATTCACTGCAATTTGTGGTTGGGAGTAGCCAATTTATTAGTAGAGGAAAGGCATAACTAGTGCCTTGCAGAAATTTCCTAGGGTAGCACTGGGAGGGAGAAGGTAAAAGCGGGGGGAAATGGAGGTTAAAGATCTGAAAGAAATGTACATGAACAAAATTAAGAACAAAACCCACAAAATATAGACAAAGTATACAAAAAAGAAAGTAGGGTGCAAGCAATGAGAATTTGAGTGAGAGAATAAAGCCTAAAATGAAATGAGAAAATATAGGAAAGAGGCAGGGCAGACACGGGGGGAACAATAAAGTCTCCCACATTTTTATTATAAAATTATGGTCCCAAAATGTATGGAGAAAAGAGCTAGGCAAGATGGAAACAGTGCAGCAGAGGGTTTTTTTTCCAGTCAGATATCTTTATTATCTCCCCAATATGTGGGGGACTCTCAGAGGAATGAAGTTAATGCTCCAATAGGTCTGTTCCATCTCTTAACTACTCTGATCCTTCAATCCTGTGGCTTGTAAAAAATGCTCTCCTTTCAGGTCAAACAGACTCGGGAAACAAAATATAAAAAAATACTAAAGACTCTGTGGGGAACATTTAAAATAAAGTGTTTCTCAAATAACCAAATTAACTTAGTGTTGCAGTCACGGACTTGGTTCAGTTTGCTTTCCAGAAACAAATCAACAAATCTAACTTTAATGTTGTGGGATTAAGTAGTAGGGGAAAGGAAAAGGGTCTTTGTTTTTGTTTTATCTGCTTTCATGTAAGATCTTTTAAAGAACAAATTATAATAAATCAGTAGCCTGCAAATAATTCCTCCACCCTTGCTCCCTCGCCCCCTCCTCTTGGCTTACTAGGTCCAGGTCTGCACCAGAAAAGTTATATTGGTATAACTACGTCATTTAGGGGTGTGATTTTTTTTTCTTTCAGATTATTTATACTAGTATAAGCCCTAGGCTTTGTCTACACTAACACTTTTGTTGGTAAAACTTTTGTTGCTTAGGGATGTGAAAAAAACATTCCCCGACCGACATAAGTTTCACCGACAAAAGCGCCAGTGTGGACAGCACTATGTGAGCAGGAGACGCTCTCCTGCCGACATAGTTATGGCTGCTCGGTGGGGGTGATTTAATTATGCCGGAAGGAGAGCTCTCTCCCACCAGCATAGAACGGCTACACAGGAGACCTTACATCAGCGCAACTGTAGCAATACAGCTGTGCCGCTGTAAGGTCCGTAGTGCAGACATAGCCCCAGTGTGCACACACTTATACCGGTATAAAGATGCCTTATATCACTATAGATTATTTTGCTTCATATACCAGTATAATCAGGCCCACACTAGGGGTTGCCACTTTAACTATACTGGGATATTTAAAGCAGCAAAATTTTTAGTGTAGACAAGACCTCCATTTTTCTCTTCTCTTGTCTCCTCTTCCCTTAAACAAATCAGTCCTCCAATTTAATATAGAAAGAGTATTTTTGAATAATATTTAGTACAATTTAATCTCCCCCAACCTCCAGTCCTTCTCTATCTTCTTGTCTTGACTCATATGATAATCAGAAGAAGGGGCATTTAAAACTGTTCTTTCAGGGAATGATCCTGTTCCTACTGACAATCAGAGCAGGATCAAGCCTTAAGTATTCACAAAATCTGAAGGCCGATTCCAACTTTTGAAACTAAGGAACGATTTGTAATTGTTTGTGACTTTTTTATTTACTATGAATTAAAGAAGCAGTGATGCTCCTGGCCTCTGATGGATGAGCCTCTTACGGTATGTCTGCACTTGCAGTTGGGGGTGAGAGTCCCACGTGAGAAGACATATCCACATGGCACGAGTGGTGGAAGGAGTTAGCCACCCCACGTACATGCCTAATGTCTCCAGTGAGTATGCACTCAGGGTGGCTCGCCCATTTCGCCACCAGGCTGCCGCGGCTACACTCTACTTGATGTGTAGACATATTCCCCATGCAGACAGATACAAAGAAAATCAAGTTCAAAGTAAAACCTTGTTGGGAATGCTACAGTAGCATTTTGGCAGGCTGGTATGTTCCATTGGCTCTCATACCTGCAGCACTTTGAATTTCTGTTTTGGTTCCGCATGATGCTTGGCAAGTTTCCCATTCTGTGTTCTTGGGTTATCTGGGAACATAACCGAGCAGAACACCTGCTAAGTTTGAGAACTTTTGAGGCAGCTTCACTGGAGCTGGTTTCTGGCAAACAGCTGGCTGCATTTAGGAGCAACAGGATATTGGGTTGCAACTTCCACTGTCAGCTTGCAAAAGGTCTAACTAAATTGCATCCATCACTAGATGCTCAGATTCCACAGCAATGTGTGTGGTATAAGAACCTAGACATATCATTGGTGGTTATGTCACTTTTTCGTTGGGTTGCAGCTGTGAATAGCCAGCAGACAATGTTCTTTGCAGAGGTGAACTACCCCAGGGCATAACGCGAACAGAGACAGCTCCTGCGCCAGCCCACCTCTGATGGTGGGGGGAGAGGCACACTAGGGATGGGAGGTTTGGGGGCATGGGGCAAAGTGGGGGTGTGGCAGAGTTTGAGTGCAGGGGAGAATTGAGACCTCGATCATCTTCTTAACTGAGGCAGCCCTAGAGGGTGGCTGCCAGCAGGAGTCACCCTGTGTGCAGTGCCAGGGCCAGCTGTTGTGCCTCATTGCTGCATCTGGGTCCTCTCTTTATACCAGATGTGGATCCCAAGGGTCCTGTATTCATTTTCCTCTGTGCCTAGCTATCCTTTATGTGGAGAGCATTTGTATACATTCTTGTAGATACTTGAAGTGGCCACTTAAGACAGGGATTTGCCTTCCAGTGGTGGTTGCTAGTGCAGCGTTCACTGTGTGGGATGTATACAGAGAAGAGGATATTTTGAGTTCTCTCCATATAGAAGAATCTGTAATATTTGCAGTGATCACTTCTGGACACTTACTTATGAAAATTAATAAGAATTACATGAATAGATGTAAGGAAGCACACAGTACACTTCTCTTCTTCTCACCCCAGAGCATCTTTACCGACAGAGGGAGCAGTTACTGCATTGCCATTCATTCCTGTCCTTGGCTTGTTCCTCCATTAAGCCCAGCCTGGTTGTTCCCCGGCACACAACGTTTCGTTGCCTAGTTGGTGTTGGGCCTCTCGGTCTGAGTGACCTCAGTTGTGGTTGCATTATTTTATCATCTGTTTGTCTTCTGCAGTCCCCCATCATCGTAATCTTTTTGATTGCAGCCAATGGTGTACCCTGATTTCACATCCTGCTATCCTTCTAACTTCTACATTTTGTCTTGCCCCTTTTCCAAGGAACTCTCATCTCTACTGCCTCCAGACTGTTGATGTCTGTTTCGTTTAATGCAGCTGCTTCCAAACCATGGCGTAATGCTGGTAGTATGCTGGTTTGATACACTTTCACTTTGGTACCAAACAGTGTTTTTATCAGTCCGTGATTTCATCAACTTCTGTGCAGCACTTGTAGCTAAAGCACATCCCCTTTTAACCTCATTCTGGATGGAACCGTTAGCACTGACCTACCTTCCTAGGTAGACAGAAGATTTTACTTGTGCTACAGTACACTTTACTTGCTCTACAATACACTTACCTCCTGCCAATTTTGGTTGACAGTTATCACATTTTGAAGTAATATTAACTTCAGAAATAGAGTAACGCCTTCCAGCACAATTTTGATGTATATTGAATTGTATTTAATTTTTATTGCTGTCTTGGATGGTGGTCCTGTTTTTGTGTCCTGCTCTCCTTTTGATTATCTGAAATTTTGTGTGAATTTCCTATTCATTGTAGTAAAAGCCAGACAAGTAAATAAATTAAGCGTTTTCCTGTCGGGATCACGGCCCTCTCCTTCCTAGTGCTGTGAACTCAAGATCACTGTGACGGGTTTAATCTGACTTGTGAACTTGAATCTGACTTGTTATTCTGAGAAATTATACACCTAGGGCCTGGTTTGTGAGAGGTGCTGGACAGCCACAACTCCAACAGAAGATAAATGGAAATACGGCTGCTCAGCCCTTTTGAAGCTCAGGCCTATTAAGGCCTGAGCGTCCAAGATTACAAAAAAAAAAATGGTTAACTAAATAATGTTCCTTTTAGTTTCTATTGTGACTAACAATAGGAATTCAGTGTGCCGTGGCTGTGCTTTACTTCAGCTGTTCCCAAAGACATGTGTGTACAGTTTGCCAACAGCGGTACCTCAGGATTCAGCGGTACTTTGTTACTGGGACTCATTATTATTACTATTTATTATTTGTATTGTGATTGTGCCTAGGAGCCCTGGTCGAGACCCCCATAGTGCTAGGTACTATATGATTAAGGAACAAAGACATGGTCCCTGCCACAAAGGGCTTGCACTCTAAGCTTCCACTCTACCTAATGGCTCAGTCTAGAAAGATTCTGTGCACTCTGCATGAGCCATTGATAAATTGCAATAGGCAGCACTTCACCACGTGATCAGCTGTGTACACCCTAGCAATGTTTATGTCTGGTAAACTGGTACAACTGCATGAAAAATGTCGGAACTTACAGGACTCGTACTGGGGTCTGATTTGCAAGAGAGATTGAGCATTCACAACGTTAGCAGGAGCTCCAGGTGCTCGGCTACCCAGAAAATCATATCCTAAGTTTATGGTATAGTCAGTGTGTTAGGAAACGTATTGGTTCTCAAGGTGCATTTCATTTGCAGTGAGAATTATTTAGCCTGCTAGGAAGAGTGTGATATAAATTAATACTCAGACTAACGAAGAGATCAGTGCTTAACATTTAGTTAAATGGTTTGATTTTGAAAATAAAGATACTAATTTTTTTTCTTATTCACCTTTAACATCAGTTCAGTTTTGTGACTACAGGTATATCAACACTGCAGATAAAAACCTGCAGCTGGCCCATGCCAGGTCACTCAGGCTCACAGGGCTCAGGCTAACGGGCTGTTTAATTGCTGTGTAGATGTTCGGGATCCTGGGACCATCCCACCTCGCAGTGTCCTAGAGCCTGGGCTCCAGCCGGAATGGCGACACTGCAGTTAAACAGCCCCTTAGCCCAAGCTCCTGGAGCCTGAGTTAGCTGGCATAGGCCACCGGCAGGTTTTTAATTGCAGTCTAGGAATACCTTTTAAAACATGGACCCTTCTGCCTTTGCTTCTTTCGCTAGCAGACGTATTTTTGTACAGAGAAATAAAAATACATGTATGATAAGAAAAGTGTTACTCTCTCAAACATCCCAGCAGGAACGGTCTATTTTGAGGGAGGCTCAGCTATTTTTCACTTTGGTGCCTCTTGTTTTGTTTTGTTTAAGTCTTCATTTTTAGTTTCTGTGCTGTGGTACTTGAACAAGCCTAACTGTCGTAGTTAATGGATTACAACTATCTATGCAAATGAACTTTGAAGGAGCTGATTTGAATAACAAAATGCAGTCTCTCAATCTGTATATTAATCATATTCTTACACACTGACCTTGCCCTGGATTTTCATATTGTCCCTGCTAGCTCCTACCTGCTAAGATTTAACAAGGGCTTAACTGAGTGAACAAAAGGAATGTAGTTGTATCTGCCAAAGTCTATCTTATTAACCCGCATGCAACCCCAGTGAAGTCAGTAGGGTGGAGTGGGTGTGTGACACTGTATGGAATCTGGGGGACACTTTAGGATGAAGTGAATACGAGCAGAATTTGGTTCATTGTGGCAGGAAGAAGTTTCCATTTGTCCCATTAAATCTGTTTTAACTACTACTCTCCCATGTGCCTAATTTCACAGGACTTGTGATTTTTCTTCACACTGCTGTGCAGGTGCATGAGCCAGCTGAGTCTCCCTTTGTTTATCTCCTGGCTCCTCCAGTTGTGTGAGTCATTTATATTATGAAAAGAACAGGAGCTGGGAGCAGAGGGGAGGCACTAGGACAAAGAAAATCTACCTTCCAACCAGCTGCAGATGAGGAAACCTCCCCATCTCATTTCCCCTTATGGCTTGGAAAGACTTGATATAAGGAAAAGGAGTGGCAGCAGGGCTTTGGTTTTTGGCAATTCCTTTCCCTTGCCCCCTCACAAGTCAATCTCTTCATATAGCATACGTTAAGGCAGGAGATAAAGAAAACGAAGAAGTGCTGACATTATGTTGGGGAAGCATGGTAGAGTAATTTAAGCTCTCTTGTCATGACTATCCAGCATGCAATAATGGGGAGAATGAAGGCATCAGTTTGCAAAGTCTCTTCTTCATTACAGCAGATTCTATGCTATTCACTGTAGTGGCCTGCATAGAATCTGCTGTAATGAAGAAGAGACTTTGCAAACTGATACCTTCATTCTTCCCATTATTGCACGCTGGGTACTCATGACAAGAGAGTTTCATTACTCTACCATGCTTCCCTAAAGCCCTGCTGCCGCTCCTTATATCAAGTCTTTCCAAGTAAACTAAAATGGCTTGGGTTAGCAGTAAAAATGTGGTTGCCAAAGAACACACATGCACAAGTTCATATCATTTTTCCAAGGTGGTGGTGGAGGTGGCGTACTTGTCCAAAAAAGTCTTCTGGGCTATTTGGCTCAAGCATTCTTATGCTTGTTGCAGCCTTTTTATTACAAATATGAGTTCTTTCTGTAAGTCACTTGACAATCACAAGATTATTTTTTTTAAGAAAGTCTGCTGTAGGCCATGTGAAGAATTTGTGGCATTTCTGAAGGTGCCAGTGGCACTGTGTGAACTTTTAACATCATGTGCTGCAACAACACAGAGAATACAATAGGCGCTGGACTAGAACCCTGTAAGTTCAAATCCAGTCCTGGATAGCTATTGCTCAAGGGGGAGGGCAGGTCAGTCAAGCCAAAGGCATTTGGATCAAAACTTAATGTCTAGTTTAAACGAGAAGGATCACATATTTTCCTAAAGTGTTAAAAAGCAAAAGCTAGAGAGAATGCATGACTGGACCCTCGTGGTGTTCAGCTGATGATGCAGCCTGCTCAAACTAGTTCCATTTCGCCCTCTTCATGCTGATGTGCTTCCTTGGCTAGTGCTGAGAGCACTCTGAGCAAGTTCCTTTTAGGAAACTAATGTTCCTTGTGTGTATTTTTCTTTTTTTTAACCTCAGTCAGCACCTGCTGATTAAAACAAGCAAGGATCAAACCCATGATCCACTCTAACTGAACAGCTGTAATAAAACACCAGGCCCTCCACCTTGGATGCAGTGTGTTGATGACAATAGTTAAGGCCAAGCTACTTTGAACATGTAACAAGCAGCTACTTTCAGTTCCCATTTCTCACACTTACATGAATTAACTCTTTTGCAGCAGTTTTTAATAGGCACGCGCAGCTGGAACACACACAGGGAATGTAAGGGGCAGGTGCTAATATTTTTGTGTATTACTACAGTGCTCAAGGGGAGCCCAGTTTTCAAACATGGGCTCCTGAATTACGTGGTCTAGTTCCAAACTGACAGGCATCTAACATGAGACCAGCATTTCAGTGCTTAAGTTCAGAATTAAGCACCCTAATTTCAGGGGTGCTGGAACAATTTTTTTTATAGTGGGGGGGGCGGGTACTGATGATGGAAACCATGTATTTGGTGTTTGTAATTACTACTTCAAGCCGGGGGTGCAGCAGCACCCCTCATTCCAGCACCACTGCCTCGTTTAGGCCTCAACCCCGTAAACTCTGATGGGACCACTCACAGTAGTAAAGTGTTTGCAGGCTTGGACCCTTACATACTCAAGTTTGAAATATGGGTCCAGGCTGACTTTTTCAAACTCATTTTGTCACTTTTATTTCTATTTGTAAAGTGATTTGTAAAGAGTTGAGAATGTAATGACCAATAAGGCATCTAACTTCTCCACTTTGAAGGGTATGGCATTTTTCAACCTGACATTTAAAGGTCCTAGGGATGTTCCGGTTGGAAGTAGAAATCGATGGAGTCTGGTATTCTCTTTGATGCACTCTTGTTTACTTTCAAGGAATATACACAAAGTCCTGCTTTGCCAAACGCAGGAGGAACCAACAACAAGAAGGAGAGGTTTCTTATTTTACAGCCCCAAGCATCTTTAAGCCAATAAACCCAAAAGCTCTCTATATAGCCTTTCCCGGGGTCACACTCTGCTCACAGGCTACTGCTTGGCTTTATTAATTTTTGCCTTTGCCTCTCTCTCAGTTCTTATCTGTTCTGAGTTTCTATGTGTTCTGCCCTCTCACCCTCACCCACAGCTGGCCACATTAAGCTTTGGAACCCCCCCACCCACCTGGTGCTAGTTTCTGGGCACATTCTGTTAGGTCTTGTTTTGAGTTGGGCCCCTTTAAGTGTTTCTTATAACTACCATAAGTGAAGGCACAGTCACACATCAGTTTGATTCGTCCCGTAACAAGATTTTACCCAGCTTCTAACCATAAAAAGTGTACTGGTACCCATATAAGATTTTACTTAATTTATGTAATGTGAAATTTCAGTTAGCAGTTACATGGAGCTTATTCCCTCCTCGCAGCTGGAACAATAGAAAATGTTGACACATGTATTTGCCTAGACTATCATGCTACACCCAATTTAAATTCCTCAAAACTAATTTTATAACCTAGTTTGGCTAGAACAGGAAGCTGGGCCTAAAGCTGAATTAATCTTTGTGGAATTGAAATGCTTGGACATACAGATCTTGCTCCCTCAGCCCCTCCCCCCCACACTCTGCTCATTTTCCAATAAATCTACTCCCCCAAATGAGCTGCACTGTAGATCTCACAGTTAGGGGGTAGACACAAGCAGCACCACTATTGTTTGTAGGTCTATGGTTTTACCCACTCAGGGTACTCCCTAAATCCAGTGATTACTGTAATCTTTTCCATCATTTAATACTGCTCCTTGAGAAGAGGTGTCACATCATCGGATCCCACTGATTGGGTAATGCTGTTGCAATGATATTCCAGCTGGTATCCCGGTTCCAGAAGTATCTCATTTTCCAGGAATGAAAGCAAAACAAGGCAGCCTCCACTGGGTCTGGGTTTTTTGGGGGGGAATTGCAGAACCATGCGTAACTTAATGAGCTGAAAACACTAAGCCTCATTGCTTAAACATTTCACATGCTGACTTGGTTTAACTAGCATGCAGCCTAGACTGAACATTGTGTAGATTTCCGTGCAAGTTGACTTAATACTACCTTACCAATCATGTGGTTAACCAGACTGAATTAATCACTCTCTCTAACCAAGGTTTATTTACTGGTCTCTCAGAATAGTGGGTGAAATATCCCTTTTCTGATAGGCTCAGCCTCTAGAAGAGAAAACAACAACACACATACTTATTACAATACTTACTATAATTATTATTAATATAGCTCTTTAAGTGTATTCAGCACGTTACAGGGGCTGCCATGCACAAATCAAAACTGTTTCATAGATCTTGCAATCTGAGGGCCATATTTTGCAGTCTTTAGTCTGGCAATATTTCCATTGACTTAAATGGAAGTGTTGCCTGAATAAGAACCGTATGATTTGCCCCTGAGATTGTGGGGTTGTTAAGGCAGGTATTTGCACTAACAGGTAGTACAAATAAGGAACAGTTTAGCAAGGCCACCATTGTGAGAGATACTTTGTCCAAATGGGTTGAAAAGTGTTAGTCTTACAGGTCGTTGGAGGAAACAGTACACCACTGGTGGGCCTCAGGTTAACCTTTTGGGAAAGGTGAGAGAGAGTCAAATCCAGTCCAGTTCCACTACTGGAAAATAGGAGATTGGAAAATAATGCAGTGCTTTGATGTATTGCACAGTGGGTTGCCCAGATGTGAAATGTAGGGCATAAAAACCCTATCATCACAATGATTAACATAATGAACCAAGTCCAGCCCCTGATGCTTCCCTGCTGGTACTCAACACAGATTTTATTGCAATACAATTCTGCTCCTTTGCAGGAAGATTTGAAAAGCACATCCTGCTGGGCTGCTAACATTTCAGCGTTCCAAGTGTAAAGCTATTGGCCTCTGTAAATGTCAGGACTATGAAACACCAAAACCAGGCACAACGTACTGCAGATCAGAGCTGCTCTTATTTGCATTCGTACTCAGTCTGTATTTACATAAAATAACAATTAACTCTTCAGAAAAACAGCAAGACATTTGTCTATTTTTTCATGTTCCAGGAGCATTCTTGTTACTTGCAGAATGAGGTTTTATTTTATAAGACAGTGGCTGATTTAGACAATTCTCAATCCTTCTCCTAAAGCTAGAGATGTATGAAAATTTAGGCTTTTCATATCAAGGCAAGGGAGAAGTGAAGAGTCATTCATCCACTCACTCTCGGCATCAGCAGTTATGTCATTCTCTGTAAAGCTGTGTCATGAAAGTTTCTTCAAAAGCCTAGAATTAATGTTGTTTGTTTGTTTATTTTGGAGTCACAGAAAGGGCAGCATAAAATAGCTACAAGGCAATTCCCGTTCAGTGAAATGGAAGTCTCATAGGCACTTCATTCAATACAATGTGGCTCAAGAGGATATCCTGTCAACCAATGATAACAAGGGAAATAAAGTCACTTCCTCACCAGCTGTTTGATTCAGGTAGAAAAAGGAAGTCTTTACTTCCTCATGTTTGCTCTGCCCACCACCCCCTTACTAATAAATGCAGAGTGTGGCACTTAAGCTGGTTTTTCCCTTTATATTTTCAATGAAGAAAACTCACATTGTTAATGCATCACTGGGCTCAGCATATGGGAAATATTTAGTTCTACACAGCCTAAAAAAGCTGGGCCCAGCCTGAACTGTACGAGAGAGGCAGATTATGTAGCAATGATACCGAGCCTTTATAAATTTGCAGCGATATTACCCTTCAATAATGATTGGGTGGCGAAGTGGAGGTGACTGGTTATTGGGGGGGCAGATCCTCTCTCCAACTCCTGTGGGTGTGTATGGTGGAGCAGAACTGTCATGGGGAGCCCTCACAGGCTGGCCATGTAGAACATCATGGCTAAGACTTCCATGCAGCTTGGGCAGTTTGGTAGTGATGTATACACAGCTCCATAGATCCACCAGACAGTCCTTTTCCTACTGTAGAAGAGAATGCAGCAGGTACATGAGGATTCCATCCCTCCCTCACCACCCCCTTCCCTTATGGAAAAGTCCAACATAATTTAAACTGATTAAAGTAAAAGGGTGGGTTTTGTTATAATAGGAGTGTAGTAGGGTTCTATAGAAATTACTTTCAAAAACCTATAGAGTTTCATAGAGAAGGAAATTCTCTCTCTAAGGTTTTTGAACTGTCCTAGAGAATTCTATACCGGGGCATAATTTTCTGTGAAGTTCTATGGAAAATAAAAACGTACAAGAGTTACCATTCTCTCAAATTCTACAAGCCTTTTCAGTAAACATGGCAGCTTTGCAGAGGCCCATCAAGCTGTACACAGGATCCAGGCTCTGAGCCTCTGTGTGGGTGCAAAGCATTTTTACCTAGGGAGAATATTTCTGAGAGGGCTTCAAATGCTTCAGGCAGTTTGTGTCAAGTCGTGTGTGGGGTTTTTTTATACAGACACTTATTTTATTCAGATCAATTTAGATTACAAAAATCCAATTACAAGTACTAATGCACATATACATTGGAAGAGACCTAACTTATGGAACATTCTGTATACAGTTTAGAGTTCTCTTGGCATTAAAAGCAGTTTTCACTAGGGAGGGGGGGTAGGCCCCCCTCTTCTGTTGTTTTAATACATAAAATGGGCATGTGTTTATTTAAAACAGGTTTGAAACTTAAACAAATAGTGACAGGCTGTTCAAACAGGCTTCGGAAATAAGCCTAATCAGGATGTTTGAGAAGGCAAAAGCGCAATAAAAAGGCACCCATAAAGTAGCTACTTGTAATATATAGTACAGAAACCATAAGGTTGGGTTCATCTTGTTATTATAATAGTCTCAATAACAAAAACTATTTCATGCAGAACGTTTTGTGCTGACATTCCTTTTCTTGAACCATTAGTCAGGGCTTTTGCGTTGTGTTAATGCATCCCTCTCATCTACTTTCATGCCAGGCACCAAGAGCTCTCTCTATTGGGTTCCTAACAATAGCTTTTGTAATAAGCTGGGCTGAGCATCCTCTAAACCTGGGGGATGGGGGTGGGTTGATACAGGATATGTTTCTGCTTCCATTGGTGTAATGGAAGTAGGATCAAGACTGTAGAAAGAGCGTCACTGAAGTTTAACATTAAAAACTTTTCATGTGACTTGAATTTTCTCAATACTTTTTTTTCTTCAAATTTCCTCTATTCTTTCCTATAGTTTTATTGTTGTATATTGAACTTTGTCCTTGTCGTATTTTTATAAGGCTTGATCTTTAACTGCTGACACTGACAAAATTCCCACTGAAATCAGTGAGAGTCTGCAATGGGGATTGCAAGATTCAGCCCAGTCTGTAATATTTGCTTGCAGTCTGTGTTGTCTCATAGCCGTAA
The DNA here is from genome assembly GCF_002925995.2 of Terrapene triunguis. Lineage (NCBI taxonomy): Eukaryota > Metazoa > Chordata > Testudines > Emydidae > Terrapene > Terrapene triunguis. Next base: position 20,240,796 of record NW_020664404.1, on the reverse strand, counting down.
GGAGGTGAAGTAAAAGGTGCTTTTTGAAAAACAGCACAGCAAATGTGTTTTACAACCCAACATAACACAACAAAACATTAAGAATGGCATTATTAACCTTGTGTTTCTGAAGTTAGGTACTCAAATAAAAGTGGCGCCATTTTCTCAGCCCTCAGAGCTTCCATGGAAGCATAATTGAAAATCAGACTTTTATTTAGGTGCCTATATATGGATTTAAGTACCTAACTTCAGAAACACAAGTTTGAAAATATTGGCCTAAAGGAACAAAATGTCAAAAAACAATATGAAGAGAGATGCATTTTCTGCACACAGTCATTCTATGGGCCAACCCCCATAGCTCTTAACTCAGGCAATACACCCACTGAAATCAACAGGAGTTTTGCCTCAGTAAGGGGTGCTGGATTTGGTCCAGTATCACTTATTATAAAGAGAAATTGTGGAAGTAGACACAATTTCTCCATTTAAGTACATCTCCCTCAGAGCCGAACTTCTACCGAACAGGATTTGAATAGCAAAATGTAAAAAACGTACACGCCCTCTTGTGGCAAAAACTAAACTTTCCATTCTGACCTACAATAGCTAGTGATATCAGATGACAAAGGACAGCGTAAAGTACTATAATATGTCCATATCTTATGGAAAACACACAGCATGGTTGAAAGTTTATTGTTATTTCATGTAATTTACACTGTGGCTTTTTCCCCCTCTGTTGCTGTAATTCATGTAATTGCTCGTGTATTTTAGGAGGCTATTCGCCTTGTATAAAATGTAACATTATAAATGCCTGAAGACATTTTACAGGAAGTGCAACTGAAAAAAAGGAATGTTTATTTTCTACAACAAATTGAAACCCTGCCACCAAAATGAAGTGGGTATTCACCCACGAAAGCTTATGCTCCAATACATCTGTTAGTCTTAAAGGTGCCACAGGACTCTCTGTTGCTTTTTACAGATCCAGACTAACACGGCTACCCCTCTGATAAGAAAATGTAAAATGGTCACAGCATGGTCACAAAATAAAAGCCATCAGAAGCCATCTTTTCATTAAAAAGAAACCTGTCTGCCTAAAGTTAGGTTCCTAAATCCATATTTAGGAAACTAAACAAAAGTGGCCTCATTTTCAGAAGTTCTGAGCACCCACAAATACCAGTGACATCAATAGGAGCTAAAGGTGCTCAGACTTATTTTATTATTAATTATTATTATTTGCATTATAGTAGCACCAGGAGCCCATTGTGTTAGGTGCTGTACAAAAAGACGATTCCTGACCTAAAGAACTTAAAATTTTAGTAGTAGTTTGTATGCTAAAATGGTTCTGGAGTTACCTGCATGTATGAAAGAGCTCACTCTTGTGCTTTTCTTAGTTTCTCTGAAAAATTTGTGTTTATCATTATTAATGTAGCTTTAATGAACAAATGTCTTTTGTTCCTGTCTGCATATCATATTGCTATGGAATCTCATATACCTATTTCCCTTCCTCCCAACCCAGGATGCCTTTGTGGAATTGTACGGCAGCAACATGAGGCCTTTGTTTGATTTCTCCTGGATCTCTTTGAAGACTATCCTAAGTCTGGCTCTGGTGGGAGCTTGCATCACCCTTGGCGCTTATCTGGGACATAAGTGAAGTCAACCATCTAACCATGGATTACAAAAGTCTTACGAAACAATAAAATAATATGTTTTTTCCAGTAGCACAATTATATTAGTTTTATGAGCAGAAGTTCCTGGCTAAATATAAATCAGCTATTACTGCCAAAGGGAAGTATCATTTATTTTTTACATTGCAGGAAACAAAGTTATTTATTAAAAGATATTTACATTTAACTTGCTATTTTCAGAAACTCTACAAACAATTTATATCCGAGTATCACATAATATTGTTATGAATTGTAATGAGCCCCCAACACCTTGAGCTTTTTTTATTTTTTTAAATAAATTAATGCAGCTGGATGGATTAAATATACTGACAAAGACCTACCTGCTTTCTCTTGGGGGAGCAGTTACTTGGGCTGCTTCAGACTGTGTAATTGTGTTGATTTTACTACAATTTCTCACAGATCCAAGGAGATGGGATCCTAAAAAAATCAGAGGGAGTGAAGTTAGAATTATTTCCAGCTGGCAAGTACTGACATTAGTATACAATTCAATATGGTACATACTTGGTGTCAGAATAGCAACTTCTCGAAGGACAGCTATCTATAGGAGTCTCCTGGCAGGACAACAGTTTGAAATACGATTGCATATATTTTATGAAAGTATTTTTAAGTTACCAAATTGTGCCAATACATCATAATCATAACAGTATCATCTGATACCTTAAAAGGATGATATGTCAATTCAGATACTCTTTATGAGCGCATGAAATGAAATCCTTTGGACATGCAAGAAATTACTGTTTCAATGATTTCCTCAGCAGTAAAATGTCTTTTACAGCTACACACACAGAAACCGTGAGACCGTCAGTGCCTGCCTCTACAGAGCACAGCTGGAGGCTGGAGTCCTGACTTGTGTCCCATTTTAGTGGGCTCATATCTGCAACTGATCCTGTTTACTTGCTGAGCTCCTCTAGGGTTTTGAAACCAATTAAGTTTGGTCTCTAAATCCCTGAAAGTTGAAAAAGGTTTAAATTTATTTGGCAAGAAACAGACCTCATCTGAGTTCCAGATTAGCTCGAACTATGCTTGTTTATCAAACTGGACACCAAAATCACATTCATTTTCATAACAAAGAAGTCAGATGACCTGTATTCTTTCCCCCATTTCACCCCCACCCCCAGCCAAAGTATTTCATGCTAATAATTTCTTAAGACTTTCTACAGAAATAAAGAAGATGAAGAAATTGTCCTAATCCTCTAGCTGGACAGAGACTCACTGACATCCAGATTCCTTAGATGCCTATTGTCATTTCAGGGGAGAATAAGGAGGGGGAAAGGATGGACTGAGTAGGCTTCTTGAATAATAAATGTAATTTAAATAAGATTAATTCAGAATACTTAATATACAGCTTTATAACAACTGCATAAATCCTGGAACCATATATCTTAGACATGTCAACATACTTTAAGGTGGGCTTTAACAAGCTTTTGGCTTCTATGAATTCCACCTTAAAAACCTCTAAGTCAAGTGTTTTTATTTTTTTACTATGAAACTGTCAAAATATGAACTTTGTGGCTAAATGTACATCCAGGGACAAGTTAGAAAGCTCTGGATAAAAGGACAGGAACAACATACAAGTACTTTCAGAGTGAAAACAATACAATGAAAAACTATGCAGACTCAACCTTGAGATTTCAATAATATAACTTTGTGGCATTATATGCAAAATATCTGCAGTAATTTAGGAATGTAATATGTTCATTGTTAAGGCTGTAATTGATGTGATTTCTTCAAAGCTGCTTTTTTTAGATTTGTGCATCTCAGCATTTTTATTGCTATTTAGTCATGGCACCTACACTTTCTATGGGCAAAGATTGAGTGAGCGTTGCATTTCAAATTTGAAATTATTTTAATTTTACAGAAACATTTAATGGAACTAATGTTTCTAAAGCAAATGTGATCTGTTTTTAAACTCTGCTGAGTAAAAACACCTGAAATGTCAAAACTGTATGCATTTGTGCAAGGCACTTATGAAAAATATTTAAAAATAATAGGGAACCACATATTAGGAATTGAATGTGGTCTTGGTTTTTCCACCTAGCAGGTTTAATTTATGGAAAGCCAGGTACAAAGCTGAACTAGAATTGGCACTGTACTAATGTTTCAATCCACATTTCACAATCTAGTCTTCATTTCAGTTTGTGCCCATTAACCCCCCATTAAAAATAATGAATGATTTGACCTTGAACTTTTTCAATGTTGAATTGTTATGGTTTACATTATCAAAAAATATAAAAAGAGTAACTATAAATTCCTGTGCTGCTATACTACCAAGATAATTTGGATAGAGTTTATTTTGGACTATCCTCCAGTGGCAAGATTTTTTCAAAGCTGCTTTAGATGTAATATGAAGTAGTCACATTACAGAGATGATTATGTAGATGCTGCCAATTTGTGTTCTGTTGTATCTATTCACTGGGATTCCCAGCATATTAGTTAATAAGTTAAAAGAGTCAAGGCAACTGTTAATGGTTATTTTATTAAACAGATAATGGAGCTTTCCCATTCTGACTGCAGAATTGTACAATATTGTGGCTGCATTAGCTGTAAGTTGATGATGCATTTATTATTAATCACCATACTAGAAACATTGAATGTATATTAAAGCTTGAACTTGTTTAAAAAAAATCTCCCCCTCAACCCTCTTGCGTTCCCAGTGATTCCTGTCACTTCCATTTTCTTTGTTACCGTCTGAAACAGAACTTTCCCTACAACATGCAAGGCCTTACTATCATGCTCCAAAACTACATTTCAGTTAAAAATCACTTCTTCTGTCACCCCAATCCGTCCTGTTGGTAATCTATAAAAAGAAGCTAAACATATAAATAGTTGCACTTCTAAAGTTACTCGGCTGTGGAGAACCAACGGACAACACGGGAAGAGGTGTTAAGAAGTGTAGAGAGGAGATAGATCATTGATATATCTCCATGACTGAGGATAAACGTGTCTGAGAAATTTGGCCATGTTTCATCTAGGTGAAAAGAAAAAGAATGATAGGCAGTGAAGATAAACAGAGCAAAATGTTAAAAAAATTCCCCCCAAAGCACTTAAGTAAAGCCTTGTTAATTCTAGCAGCAATCATCTACAAACCAGATCAGATTTTTGATGTTACTGTACCACAATTTTTTTTTTGTCCTGTAATTCTTTTGGGCTTTGTTTTTCAATAAAAAAGTCTTGTTTTTTTAAACAAAGGAAAACATCATAAGATCATCTAAGATTTGTCATAGTTCCACAATGCACCGATAAGCCCCTTTGTTTTCAGTTTTAACTGATTTTTTACCAAAAATGTCCTGGGTTTTACAAAAAGTATTATTCTTTTTTTTTTTTTTTCTGATTTTCACCCTACTTTTTTATCATTCAAATATATAAAAAATAACTTGTTTTATTAGGAAAATACAACACATTGCATAAGATATATGTATTACGATACTGCATTTGTCTGTGTGTATATGCAAAGCTGCCTGTTGAAGTAAGGCTATGTATTAGTCTAGAAGATACATACAAACAAGTACACACGTAAGCTCTGAAGTGCATGCGCATTAAACGTACTGATGAATCTCACCCACCATGTACACATTTCAAGCTGTTAGCAGATAACAGTTTAAAGATCTGACACACTAAAATGGGAAGAAAATGAAAATCTGTATCAGAATATGTTTCAGAACACAAGGAAATATTCAAAAGTTTTAAAAAAACAGAGACAAGGATGAAGTTGAGTGTATGCGCTGCAAATGGTGTGGCCCAATTATTAAATGTTTATAGGCTAATAGTTCTAAGTCTACAACAGTAAACTGTTTATTCAAGTGAAAAGTTTTATTTGAGGATTAGAGATCTATTGTTTTCTTAAACTCAAAGGTAGCATTGTGTTTTGAGTTCTGTTTTAGTTCAGCAAACCACATTGCTGAACGGAATTCAAAGCGTTAATCTACTGAATACTTTTTCCCCTTGCCCGTCTTTTGATCCACCAAAATAAGCCCCGATATTTACCCAGAAAAATTAATAATAGTTTTTTGCACTGATTTTCCCACCTGTTTTTGTGGTTGTGTTTATAAACACTTATAAATTCCCAGGGGAAATTAAATAAAATAAAAACTGAAAACAAAGGGCTGTATGTACAGAGTAAATAAGAGTTCTAAAACAAGGGGAAAGAGCCTAAATCTAAGCATTGAGACATCAGAGGAGAAACAGAGGCTAGGTCTTGGTAGTTCAGACATTGGATCGGACAATGGAATAACATGTCTGTTGTGGTAATTGAAGCTACAGAGAGAAGTGGGCGAGTGAGGGTTGAAAGGGGATTAGAGTGGGGTTTGTACACAGAGGCTTGTATGATGCAGAAGCTTGGCCACAATGGCCCAAGAAGTAAATTTCAGTCATAACCATCTACACGTTTGTGCATTTTCTTAGTTTCCTGTTGTGAGCGGTGAAATCATGGGATGCTTTAATAAAGCACACAGCTATAGACCGGAATAATTCCTTTGGAAACAGACTTTTGCGTGTGAAGGTCAATATGGGATGCTATGAGGTGCAGATTATGGGCCCAGAACTTCTTGTCCTTGCATACACAAACCTCTCATTCACCTCAGTGGAAGTTCTGCATGCTGATGTGGTTGGCCATGCATCTGCACTAATTTCATATCCTAAAAATCTTTTTAAATGGTGATGAAAAGCGTGATGAAGTTGCATGTGCAAAGAGCCTGCATTTCTAAATTTTTTTTTTAAACAAGATAGCATATGGATGCATTCACATTATTTGTTAATGACTCCTAATAGCATGTTTGATAAGTTAAACCTTTTTGGATTCACTCTTTTGGAGTGTAAATATCCTCTAAAACCAGAAAAATTCAGTTTTATTTTGCACTCCTATATATCTTTAAAACAAAACTAAGCAATAGGGAGGCAAGGGAATCAATTTAATCTAAATTGGTTTTTGAAATGTGTTCCTGTGCTAAAAGTTAATGCAGCTTCATCCTGGACTGAAATCCTTACAACCAAGTTATAAAGCATTAAGAACTCCCATCACACACAAAAAATCATGTATATTTTTATTTAAATAGCATTTTTTCTTTTCAATATTTGACTTTTAAATATCACCAGCATCATTGTATATAAGCAGATATCATTTATCCATTATCTTGGATGATGTATGTAAGGTAAAGTAGTTTGCCAGTTTATTATTGTTTCATATGATTACATTGTTCTTTGTGTTTAAACTGTTACATGTTGCCATTAAACTTTCTATGTCTGTCTAGTTAACATTGTGAAGAAATAATAAAGTACACTGTGAGTTACTTGTTATGAATTTGAATTGTTAGTAACATTTTACTTTTCCCTCTATTAGCAAACATCTTATGAGTGTGATCCTGTAAATACTAGAGTGTAGAGTTTGCTACTTAATAGTTCTGTTGACACACTAGGCTGCATATAAAACCATCATCCTGCAATGAGCTCTGTGGAAGCATTGCCAACTCACGTGATTTTAATTGCAAATCTCTTAACATTTGATGATTTTCCTAAAGTCCTAGATACTGGAGTCATGTGAATTGGGTTTCTAGCCTTCATCGTTGCAGAGAGAAGCTTGAAAGGTTCAAAGCCAGAAGGCAAATAAACAGAACTTCAAATGTAACCTTTAAAAATCTTGTGATTTTTCAAGCCAATGTCATGATTTTTTGGGGATCCAACTTCTGGTTTTTAAACACCTGAGATTGACAGTACTGAGGTGGACTCCTCCACCCACACCAAGTGCCTTGTTAAGTTCGGTGTCTGCCTACACAGATATTATTGCAGAATTGCAGTCCAAGTGCTTGAAGGACTGGACCTTAGATAAGATTATTCAAAGGGTATGGCCAAGTGGTCTGAGCTTTAATTTTATCATATCTAGGCCTTCTGGAATTATGGGCTCGGGTCCCAGCAAGCAAGTCAATTCAGGTTTCATCCTTCCAAAGTAGATAAATCAAGTACCAAGTAGCTTGGGAATCTTCCAGAGAAGACCTAGAAAACAGCCATGTCAAAAAGGGGCCATATAAGCGAAGATCCACTTTTTTAAGCTAGAGGGGTCTCTTAGTGTTGTCAATAGCAGAATCCTGCTTTTGGGCATATAATGCTACAAGACCTGCTCCTAGAAAAAGAACGCACTATAAGAATTTTCCATAAGAATACTAAAAAGCGTGTTGGCAGCTCATAAACAATGGCATTTAACTTCCATTCAAACACTTTATATTTTTTACCAAAATTCTTTCTTCTCTGGAGCCCAAACCTGAGTCACTGCTGCTCAGGTACCATGGTGATAAGGCACAATATAGAGAACCAGAATTGAACAGAATTCGTCAAAAGAGAAGGACGTTTGGACAAGGTCATATTTTAGAGGGTCTGGATTTTCATGCAAGGGCCCCAAACATCAAGATGTAACATCCAATGTTTGATGGGCCACCATTATATGAAATATAGGAGGCGGATGCACCTCAGATTTTGGAAATCCTAGGCCATGACTGCATTTTGGCTCTACCATTTATCTAGCTGTCTGATGTGACTAACTGCTTCTTTGCTGAGCAACTTTTTACTCTAGCATAACAACATTGAGAAATTATAAGAGCAAAATTAACCAACACTAAGAATAAGAAATATTATGTTTCTGTTATTCTTACAGGTTTTCTGCCATTATCATCAGTTCCCCCATGGGTATGGAGATATTTTACATCTTAAGGGCTTAGTTCAATTGGCCCTAAAAGGAGTGGCAGGCGAGTTAGGGAGGCACCCCTTTTTTAGAATGACATTTGACGTGTGGAGAGGTGATCATGTAAGTTTCTCCACCAGAGAGGCAAAACATATGCAAACAAGCCCAGTGCCTGCGCACTCCACAGACTCTCCTTTCCCTTTTGTCACTGAGTGCGAGCACCGGTTCCTTTCTGAAAGGTTGAGAGATGAGCATCTGTAATGGCACTAGTGACCTGGGCAGAAGTGCAGTAAGATGAGGAGGAGAACAAGATGAAGGGGAAGTAAGTCTGGCTTGAGTCAGAATACGTTTCGGACCTGACAGCCAAAATGTGCACTAGATACCGTGGTGAGAGTCCCCTCAGAAAAACCTTGAATAGACAGAAAATAACAAGCTACATTTACAAAAAGAGATCTCTAATTTTGCCTGCCCTAAATTTTCCCATGAATCCACACGAAGGAGCAGCTCCTCACACCCAGCTCCTCAACAAATTTGTAATAATCCTAGAGTACTGCAAACCCATTGAGTCACTGGATTCTCTCCTTCCATTCATTTTTCCGAAGTGCTAACCTTTTCACTACCCATCGTTATGATGCTTAAGGCTAAATCCCTGTATTGTCCTTTAAGCTTGTGCATTCATTAATCAATAGACTAACAATCATACCGGGTGAAATTCACCCCTGCTCAGAGGAGCAGAACAAGGGTTATGTACCACTGTGTCTCATTTAAGCCCTAAGTGGTACATCCACATCCTGAGAGTAGCTATGCCAACGTAACCCCCAGAGTAGACACAGCTAGGTCAATGGAAGACTGTTTCTGTGGACCTTGCTACCATCACTCAGGGAGGTAGAGTTTCTACAGCGAAGGAAAAACCCTTTCTGTTGCTATAATCTGCATCTACACTACAGGGTTATAATGGTATAGTCACAGCACTACAGTTGTGCCACTATTGTACCAATAGAGTAGCCACGTATTGGCCTTCTTCACAGGAGTGAATTCCACCTTTACATGCTAGCAAGAATTTCTTCTAGAAAGGTGTTACCTAGCCTTACTGGTAGGGTGATCAGACGTCCCAATATTAGGGGCTTTGTCTGATATAGGCAACTATTACCTCCCCTTCCAATTTTTCGCACTTGCTATCTTGTCACCCTACTTACTGATAAGACAAGTGCAAGAAGTTTGTTTAGCAAGCTGGGTAGACAACAAAGATCAAATTAACTCTTTGAACATCTGATCGCTGTTGTCAATGAGCTGATTGAAACACCTGAGTGGGAGAAGTCGGTAGTAAAAGCAGATATAAAATGGCCCTCTAAAAATGTAAGGGACAAAATCACAGGACAGTTAGCAACCTTACATTAACATCCTTCTTTCAGATATTGCAAAGGAAGTGGGGGGGGGGAGGGAAGGAAGGTTGCCCTCCCTTCCTGCTAATCAAATTAAAAAGCTACATAGTTCCCACTGCAGTAATAATGCAAAACAATCCATAAAAAACCCCCACAAACATTTAAACACTGACCATTACCTAAACAATTAAAAATACCTCACCAATATTGTAACATAAAAAAGCTTGTTGGTCTCCGTCAGGACTCACACTTAAAGGTGCTGTGTGCCTGCAAACTCCTATTGACATCAGTGGCAGTAGAGTGCACTCAGCAGTCACCATATCACACGAGTGCACAGAACCACGCAGGACTGAGAAGCAGAATGTGTCACTGGCCTTGGGACTCTGAATACAATTTTGATAAAATCCCAAAATTATCAGGCTGTAGAAGTGATGAAAATCTCTCAGGATGAAGTCAAGTTTTCGTGTGACATTTGGGTAATCTGGAAAAAAACTGGCAGGGTGCAGGGGGAGTCTGAAGATCTAATTACCAGACCAAGATAATTTTTATATCTGACAAGGAAATGTGAATTATCCTTCCTGAAAATGTATCATTGATCCCAGCTACAACTCCATATCTAATAATATATATAAAACCCCACTGTGACAACTTTTGTATCTTGCACTGTAATAAGGAAAAACAACATTATTACAGTTAAACAACCTCTTTCAGAGGGTTTTCTAATTTTTTCTGATTTGTTCAACTGTTAGCCACACCCTGATTAGTCTTTCATCCAACAACAAAGCAACCCAGCACCTGAATCTAATAATGCAAAACCCTCCAAATAACCTGAACGACAATTTTGGCAAACAACTTTTATAAAACACAAATGCTGGTATCTGTAGTGCCCGACAGCCAGTGGAGCAGGAACAGTACCTGGCTGTAATGAATACATAGGGAACCTTTCACTGAGGACTCTGAACACAGACAAATCCGTTAGTTCGTCCTGTATCTCCCAGGCCAGCTAACAAGCTGCGCTGTCTAATTTCACCGCACAGATATGTGGCCCAAGTTCTGGCCTGGAACGGATTGCTGACTATGTTACAGAGTCCTCGTATAATGTGCTTTTAGCTAGGACTGGCAGAAAACCAAGGTGCTCACTCATAAGGCTGTAAATTAACATTGCCGAGGGATATTGGCTGGAAGCTCAGAGTTTGTTCGCCATCTGGAGTCTAATTTTGAATTCCCTCTACACCTAGGGATAAAGCAGGTGAGGTGTTTGGATCCTCTCCTCATTACTTTCACAACAGTTCCCCATCCCCTCCCCTTAAATGCTCCAGGTTTTTTGCACTTACAAAAGCAGCTGTTATTTCTCTAAAGTAGCATGTAAATTCTGTAACCATTTCTCCCATTTTGTAATTCAACTGCTGTTAACACAAATGCTTCTCCTACAAGCAGCTCTAAAAAAACCAGTTCTTGTATTTTACACTTTAAAACACGGGTGAGCATTAGGCACAGATTCATTTTAAACAAATGTACTTACTTTTAACTCCTTTTGACCCTTAAGTAACATCTGTGTTATCTGTGTAGGTTTTTTGTATCAAGACCAGACACCCTATCTGATCACTTAAGATATCATTGCTTAAAACGTAAAACAAAACCCAGTGTAACCTCTCGCTCTAATTTAAATCAATCTTCATCCACAGATTGGAAGTACTGATGCCAGTTAAACTGAGTCACAGACACCAGTTGTGGGCCTAGGTCACAAGCCTGGAGTCTCTGTCAAGAGGAAAATAAGAAAGACCAATCACAAAGGAAATCCCTGAAACATGGAAAGGAAAGAATAATTTGTGGGGCCACCACTGAGACTATTTGGGGTAATACCTGTGGTTTAGAAAAGTCCCATTTTTTTCTTAAGACATATCACAAATGTGGGGCCTCTTCCCACTGAATTCTATTGCAAAACTCCCATTGACCTCAGTAGGAGCAGAGGCAGCTCCTTTATTTTCATATCCAACAATGGAAACATTTACGGTCACAAAATAGCTCTACTAGTTGTGTGTGCTTTAACAACCGCTAGGAAAATTGTAGGTCTACTCAAATCTCTCCTAGTTTTAGCAAAGATCGACCATGACTGGGGTTTTCTAACTAGAGAAACACCGAGGCTGATCCCAGCCCCTATGAATCCCTGGTCACAACTACAAAACAGATGCCCCTTCTCACTACTTGCCAGCTCCACCCTACCCCTGAGGCTGCCATTGGCTCCCACAACATGCAGCAGATAACTTCCAGGGAGATTTAATGCTAAGGTGGGAGAGTTAATGCTGCAGTTGGACCAGCACCAACATCCATGACAAACTGATGTAGATTTTAGGGAAAGGGAACATGCCATATAAGTGTGGTGTGTGTACCATTAAGTGTGTACACATTCCTCCCCTCCCCTTAACTAGATATGTCTATTTCCTCGCTTAGTTCTTGGGTGATATTTAACCTCACACTTTCTTAAATATTTGCAGAACTACTGTCTTTTCTATATCAATCTGTTTAAAATTTCATCACAACAGGAGATGTTAGTGGAAGGAAAAGATTTTGAAAATCTTTTATTCCTTTTTATTTATTTTTTTCATTGAGGCGTATTTTTAAAAAAGCGGAAGCTGAAACTTTGTCAATTGTTATTTAAAACTGTCTTGAAGGAATAGTTAAAGAAATTTCACTTGTTTCCTGAGGAAGCCATATAAATGGCCTATCTGATGTCTCGTTTTAAATCTTGCAGCTGCCTGTTGTCCAAATTATAGTTGTCTTTGGTTATAACTGGCATTTTGCAGAATTCTCCAGTGCTGAAGCCTGCATAGAATGACACACATTCATGGCAGTGAGATGCATGAAAGACTTCACACTTCTATGAATCAATAGTTGTCAACATCGCTTCATTAATGCGTCTTGTTTTTTCTCCTTCCAAATACAAATAAAAACAAAATTAAAAAATATTAAAAAGCAAATGTGTTTCTGTCATGAAATCCTGCAACTGCCACCACTCACTCAAAAGTTAGTGGAAGAACTTACTATTTTTTCTTAATCACATCCAAAGAAAAGCAGTCCATGAGCTCAAAACCACACACGAAAAAGCTTTTCATTCCCAGAACACCATATCTGTTTGTCACATTGACCAAACAAATTAAATAGTATGAGTCATCAATGACTCTGGGACAAACACACATTCATATCACAAATCGTGTCAAAACATAATAAAAATGGACAACACAGAGTAGCAAGCGTTGTCATTTTCATGATGTGCCATAGCTAAGTATGCCCGTAGAAAAAATGCTCTAGCATTAAGTGAACTCATATATAAACCAACATTTCTGATAATCAACTATATTTGTGCATTTAGAAGATACGGTATGGTAGAGGTCAGATATAAGAATTACCTTTATTGTTGAGGAGAGACCTAATAACACTTGTCTAACTTGTAATGACCTCAGACAGTCTTCTCATTCTATGTACTTACTCAGGGTCAGCTTTTCTGAAATGGTCAGCACCCACCCATGAAAACAATGGGGGCTGCTGTGTGAGGCCCTCTTGAAAATTTCACCACTTCATTTAGTTGCCTAAATGGGAGCTGTGGCTGCTGAAGTCTTTTGAAAATCTGGAGACAGGCACAACTGTGCTAAGTCACAGAGACGTAAAGGTTTAATTCTTCCGCCTAGGACAATAGATCATTCAAAACTATTTTTGGATCAGATTCAGCCCTGCAGCTTGACTTTTTTCCAACATAAGACAACCTACCGAATGTACACATCATCATTAAAAAGAATCAATAATCAATCCACAACATGAGCTTTGCTATAAAAATGCTTCATTATCACAATCAACAGAAGAAATCAGTAATAGTGCTTCTCAGTATCTTCTTATGTTCATTTGGAGGGGAGAGGGGAATTTACAGTACGAGCTACAAGGGTATGTTCACATAAGATACAGACATTACTTCTCATGCCCTCCCCCCAACACTGTCTCGTCACCCAGGGGCTCAATCCTGTGAGGTGCTGAGATCCCGCAACTTCCATGGAAGCCAGAACCTTGCAGCATCAAGCCCTTCCTGAGCTAAGGACTCAAACAAAAAAGCACAACGACCCACAGAATATAGACACTAAGCAGCGTAGGTGTAGGTAGCAGCGTAGCGGAGGAGCATCTGACATAGACCATAGGATTAATACAAAGATGTTCATGAAAAATATCTTAATGTCTTATGGATGGAAGACCTCCAAGGACTATTGTCATACCCTTCTTCTGTGAGCCTCTTCCTTCTGCAAGAAGTTTGTGAAGGGGCTGCAGATTTCACAGTCTAATTTTCCACAGTGTACGATTGTTTTTTCAAATGAAACTGCTTCTGTGCAGTTATTGTCTGCATACACAAATAATGAAAGTGTAGTTGGTGAACATTTTATTGTTGCAATAAAATAATTCAACAATTTGTTTTTAAGTACAAATAAACATGATTTTTTAACATGCAACTGAAAAATGTTAGTTGCCCATAAATAAATATTGAAGCAGTCTCCTTTTTTTCTGATTTATTAATGATCATTTACATTATTGATCTATTATCTGAAATGAATTAGTACCACCACAGGCATAATTTAAAGTAGTTTGATAATTACTTTTCTGATCGGATTAAAATCCTTTATAGCAACTATCATTAAGATTTGTGAAATTTAGTATGGTTTTAAAATTAATGGATGCCTTTTAATAACATAACATACACAATAACTATTACGCAATTTGATATTTCACTTTTCATCAAGGAATGCTGTTCAGCATCTAGAAGATAAACCTCAGCATCTGTAACTTTATGAATGCCAGAATAAAAAATTCATGAAAACTCCTACCAAAATACCTCTAATCAGGACCCTCCCACACTTATTTCTCCTGCTGGCCTTTGTCAGAGGTAGATTTTCATCACTTTGGGACTTTGGCCATGTAGGTAGCCTCTGTGAACCTTCCCATAAAACTGTTCCATGCCCCATAATTCCATTCCCCACCACCACCATATTTTCACTGCCATCTAGGAGTCCTGGTCTCATGCACCTCCTCTGGTTTGTAAGACCAGGTCTCCCTGACAGTGAATTACAGGTGATTCACTGGCAAGGGAAAGTGCCCTCAGGACAGGAGCTAATGGCTCTTCCTGAAAGACAACGCCCCATCTCCATGAAGCTTCCTTGCCCTTGTTTGGTACGAAGATGGAACATGGCAAAGGGAAGGAAGAGAGGGAGGCTTGTCCCTGAAGCAATTTGTACAGCCAATAAACAGCTGTTGGCTAGAGGAAGTCTCTTGCACAGCTCTGGAAATTCTCTGGCAAATCTTGGCATAGTTCCCAGCCATGGGGGGGGGGGGGGGGAAGTCTATAAAAGATACCAAATCGTTTAAAATATGGATACATCTGTATTGCAGATGGGGCTGCTGTGTGGTAGCTTAGTAAATGTGAAATGAATCCACGCTAGAAATAAAGTGACACCAACCCAAATTTTAGAAAATGGAGATTTTTTGACTATATTTATGTTACTAAGAAATTGAAACTCCAAAGCAGACTTTGAAAAGGTCAGAAACTTCAGAAATATTACATTACACTGTTGGATTAAAATATTCATTCTGGCCAACAGAAAGGCTTTTAAAGTCCAGTTAAATGCAAAAGCTTAATGCAATCTTAACTGTTTCACCTTCATAATCAGAGGCCCATCAGTAGGATGACCAGATAGCAAGTGCAAAAAAATCGGGAGACTTTTTGGGGGATGGAGATTATAATTGCATATATAAGACAAAGCCCTTAATATTGGGACATCTGGTCATGCTACCCATCTGTGACGATTTCCATGATTCTGGGATTGACAGCTTTGCAGCTTATCCCCCAGTGCTGAAATACAAAATATAAATCATCATTGTGTGTGTCATGGAAGTGAGTAATTGCTTTAAAATTTTTCTTCTTTGAAAGTGCCCTGTAAACACTCTGGTTTCAAAAGAGACATGAGACCCCAGTGTAATTTGTATACTTGATAATTAGCAAGACAATCCTGAATCAAAAAATAAAAAGGGTGGGGGGGGGGTGAGTGAAAGGCGAGAAGATTTGGACATGTTTCAACTACCATCAAAGGGGCCTAAGACCAGACATATAAGAGAAAACAGAGCAGTTATTAACTTCAGACTAGTCTTCACTGAGGCTGTCGTTATAAACTTTAAGTACAGCTGCATTTAATGAGTTTGGGCAAAAGCAGACATCATCCAAATTGAAGAAAGTAGGAGCTTCATCCAATTAGATAACAAATTTGGCTGCCAGCCTCCAATGAATCTAAAAGCTCTTCCAACTTTTGAGACAAGAGCTAATTATAAATGTATTTGTGTGTGCATGCGCGGTTACTAAATAACTAAGAAATATTGTCTTGTCAAAAATTCATGCTGCGTGCATGGATTTCATTCTTACAGAAAAAATAGTTGCCGGAGTGGGGTGGGGAGATTGAAGCAATGAGGCTTGACAACAGATTGAGCAGTCTCCCGCAGTCGAACTTCCAAATGGTTTCTCTTTTTAAGTTTCTCCAAAGATAGGTTTTCGTTGATTTTCTTTAACCGTTTTCGATGGACTTTTTGGCTGAGAGATCCAAGGAAAGATTACGGACTCAGATGACTTAATTAAATGTGACTAATGGGAAAAGTAAGAGCTCTTCTCCAAATGTCAATCCCCGACTGAACGGAATCATTTGCAGAGAAAAGAGGGAGCCCTTCTGCAGGGGTGGGTAGGGTGACCAGATGTCCCGATTTTATAGGGTCAGTCCCAATTTTGGGGTCTTTTTCTTATATAGGCTCCTATTACCCCCCACCCCCTGTCCCAATTTTTCACATTTGCTGTCTGGTCACCCTAGAGGTGGGCCAGACATGAAAGTCATCCTCCACACAGGAAGAATATTTTTGGGAGCACATTCTTTGGTGTAAACTTCAAAAGCAGAGTTATGAGCTGGGGACAAATTGGTAGCAATGGGTCACACCGTTGGTATTTAAAAACTAAATTGTTTAGCACCATCCAGAGAGATGGCTTAACTATTAGAGAAACAGGGAAACTTCCTGACATCCCCATCACACCTTGCTGCTGCACATATTCACAAGTTGCAATATAACTTATCAGGCTTGGCCTGCACAGCTTTCCTTGCTTCATGGCTGGGTAGTTCCATTAGATAGCTCCTGGCACTGCTGCTCATCAAGCTAGAATTTATGAGAAACAAAAGACACCTTATGTAGGGAATGAAACATGACAGAGCATGTGCTTATTTTGAGACAAGTGCATGCCCCGGGTGCATAGTGAAATTAGAGGATAAATTACTCCAGTGCAGGCAAAATATGATTATCAAACAGCTTCATACCCTGGAAATGGCACTTTTGAATGAGAAGAGCTTATTAACACTGCCAGCTACTACAGTAATTTCCTGTAGCCAGGGCCGGCTCTGGCTTTTTTGCCCCCTCAAGCAAAAAACGCCCGGCCGGCCGGAGCAGCAAAGGGGGG
>NW_020664404.1:20215560-20223470 GCF_002925995.2 Terrapene triunguis | reverse complement strand
AAAAAAAAATACTTGCGGGGCGGCGGGAGCGTGGGTGCAGGGGGACTCCCGGCCCTGCAGACCCCGGGCAGCGGAGTGGTGGATGGGCATTACATATGCATAAAGTGTAGGTTGTCTTCCCTTTCTGGAAAAGGTGGTGCAGGCAGGCAAATAGCTACTAAGATAATGGTGAGAAAATAAAACAAAACAAAGAGAGAGCATGAAAGCAGATTGAGATCACAAATGGGAGACTAGTTGACAAGGATGAAAAAGAGTTTACCTATATGGCCACTCAAAATGAAAGTAAGAAAAGCCCCAAATTTTCAGGTATGGAGTCACAGAATCATAGAAGTGTGACTGGAAGGGACCTCAGTAGGTCATCTAGTCCAGTCCCCTCCAATCGAGGCAGGGGTGGGCAAACTACGGCCCGCCAGCCGTTTTAAGCCATCTCTTGAGCTCCCATTGGGGAACGGGGTCTGGGGCTTGCCCCGCTCCGACGCTCCAGCTGTGGTGCAGGGTTTGGGGCCACGCCATGCGGCTCCCAGAAGCAGCAGCATAGCTCTCCTACATGTAGCGCTGCCCCCGCAGCTCCCATTGGCCAGGAACTGCATCCCAAACCCCTCATCCCACATCCCCAGCTGGAGCCTGCACCCCTTCCCGCACCCCAACCCCCTGCCCCAGCCCTGATCCCCCTCCTGTCCTCCAAACCCCTCAATCCCAGCCCAGAGCATCCTCCTACACCCCAAACTCCTCATCTCCAGCCCCACCCCAGAGCCCACATCCTCAGCCAGAGCCCTCCCCACCCCACACCCCACTCCCCGGCCCGGAGCCCCCTCCTGCACCCTGAACTCTTCATTTCTGGCCGCACCCCAATCAGAGTCCTCGCCCCATCCTGCACCCTAACCCCAATTTTGTGAGCATTCATTTCTATTCCCATATGTGGCCCTCGGGCCAAAAAGTTTGCCAACCCCTGGTTTAACCATTCTTAGAAACCTCCAGTGACAGAGATTCCAAAATCCTTCTTGGAAATCTGTTCCAGTGCTTAACCACCCTGACAGTTAGGAAATTTTTCCTAATGTTCAATCTAAACCTCCCTTGCTGCAATTTAAGTCTATTGCTTCTTGTCCTATCCTCAGAGGTTAATGAGAACAATTTTTCCCCTTCCTCCTTGTAACAACCTTTTGTGTACTTGAAAACTCTCAGTCTTCTCTTCTCCAGACTAAACAAACCCACGTTTTTCAGTCTTCCTTCAGAGGTCATGTTTTCCAGACCTTTAATTATTTTTATTGCTCTCCTCTGGACTTTCTCCAATTTGTCCACACCTTTCCTGAAATGTGGCACCCAGAACTGGACATAATTACTCCAGCTGAGACCTTACGCTTGCAGAGTAGAGCGGAAGAATTACTTCGTGTCTTGCTTACAACTCTCCTGCTGATACAGCCCAGAATGATGTTTGGTTGGGGTTTTTTTTTGCAACAGTGTTATGCTCGATTCATATTTAATTTGAGATCCACTATAAGCCCTCAATCCCTTCCCACAGTACTCATTCCTAGGCAGTCATTTCCATTTTGTATGTGTGCAACTGATTGTTTCTTCCTCAGTGGAGTACTTTGCATTTGTCGTTATTGAATTCCATCCTATTTACTTCAGACCATTTCTCCAGTTTGTCCAAATCATTTTGAATTTTAATCCTATCCTCCAAAGCACTTGCAACCCCTTCCCTCTTGGGATTGTCCACAAACTTTATAAGTTTACTCTCTATACCATTTCCTACATCATTTACGAAGATATTGAACAGAACCAGATCCAGAACTGATCCCTGCAGGACCCCACTCTTATGTCCTTCCAGCTTGGCTGAGTACCACTGATAACTACTCTCTGGGAATGGTTTTCCAAGGAGTGCAGCCACCTTATAGTAGCGCCATCTAGGTGTATTTCCCTAGTTTGTTTATGAGAAGGTCATGCCAGACAGTATCAAAGCCTTACGAAAAATCAAGATATACCACATCTTCCGCTTCCCTCCTATCTACCCTGTTAAAGAAAGCTATTAGGTTGGTTTCACATGATTTGTTCTTGACAAATCCATACTGACGATTACTTATCACCTTCTTATCTTCTAGGTGTTTGCAAATTGATTGTTTGATTATTTCCTCCATTATCTTTTCAAGTACTAAAGTTAAGCTGACTGGTCTGTAATTCCCCAGGTTGTCCTTATTCATGGGCGGAGAGTTCTATGGGCCCGTGGTGCCGGGGGGGCCAGCTCCAGCAAAGTTTCCTGCCTGTCCCCCTGCGCACTCCCCCTGTGCTTCCCCTGGCCCCGCCTGCCGCACCTGGGTGATTTAAAACAGCCCGGGGGCTCCCGCTGCCACCCAGGAGCATAGCAGGGCTGAGTGGCTTCCTGTGCGCTCATTCCACATGGCTGCAGCCCAGAGCCCATGGGGGTGGGGAGGGGCTTTGCCGCTGTGCGCTGCCCTTGCCCCAAACACCCCTGCGGCCAATGGGAAGCTGCAGGGGCAGTGCCTGGGGACAGCAGCGTGAGGAGACCCCACGGCCTGACCCGCCTAGGAGCCGCTGCCGGAGGGGGTGCCTCAGGTAAGCACCAAACCCCCCATCCACTTCCAGAGCCTGCACCCATACCCCCTTCCCACACACCCCCCCCGGCCCGCCCCCCTCGCCCCCTCCTGCACCCCCTCCCCCTGCCCCAGCCCAGAACCGGCACCCAGCACACAAACTCCCTCCCAGAGCCTGCACTCTGCACCCCAATCCCCTGCCCCAGCACCCAAAATCCGTCCCAGAGCATGCACCCCAGACCCCCTCCCCCACCAAACTCCCTCCCAGAGCCCAACCCCTCACACCTCCTGCACCCAAACTCCCTCCCAGAGCCTGCACCCCAATCCCCTGCCCCAGCCCAGAGCCTCTACCCAAACGCCCTCCCAGAGCCTTAGGTAGGTGGAGGGGTGAGTTTGCAAGGGGGCGGGGGTTCTGGGCACGACCAAAATTTCTACAAACCTGCCGTCCTGTCATTATTCCCCTTTTTATAGATTGGCAGTATACTTGCCCTCTTCCAGTCCTCTGGAATCTCTCCTGTCTTCCATGAGTTTTCAAAGATAATCATGAATCACTCATAGCTCCTCAGTCAGCTCCTTGAGTATTTTAGGATGGATTTCATCAGGCCCTGCCAACTTGAAGACATCTAACTTTTCTAAGTAATTTTTAACTTGTTCTTTCCCTATTTTAGCCTCGGATCCCACCTCATTTTCACTGGCATTCTCTACAACAGATGTCCAATCACTAGTAATCTTTTTGGTGAAAATTGAAACAAAAAGGCATTTAGCACTTCTGCCATTTCCACATTTTCTGTTACTGTCCTTCTCCTCCTCTTTGGTCTTCCTCTTGCTTCTAATGTAGAATGTTTTCTTGTTACCTTTTATGTCTCTAGCTAATTTAATCTCATTTTGTGCCTTGGCCTTTCTAATTTTGTCCCTACGTGCTTGTGTTATTTTTATATTCATCCTTCGTAATATGATCTAGTTTCCACTTTTTGTAGGACTCTTTTTTGAGTTTCAGATAATTGAAGATCTCCTGGTAAGCCAGGGTAGTCTCTTGCCCGACTTCCCATCTTTCCTGTGCAGTGGGATAGATTGCTCCTGTGCTCGTAATAATGTCTCTTTGAAAAATTGCCAAATCTCTCAAACTGTTTTCCCATTAGACTTGCTTCCCATGGGATCTTACCTACCAACTCCCTGAGTTTGCTAAAGTCTGCCATCTTGAAATCCATTATCTTTCTTTTCCTGTTTTCCCACCTACCCTCCCTTAGAATCACAAACTCTACCATTTCACAATCACTTTCACCCAAGCTGCTTTCCATTTTCAAATTCTCAACTGTTCCTCCCTGTTTGTCAAAATTAAATCTAGAACAGCCTCTCCCTTGGGTGCTTTCTCCACCCTTTTGAAATAAAAATGCATTTCAAGAACTCATTTGATAAGCTGTGCCCTTCTGTATTATTTTCCCAACAGATGTCTGGGTAGTTGAAGTCCCCCATTCCAACCAAGTCCTGTGCTTTGGATGATTTTGTTACTTATTTTAAAAAAGCCTCACCCACTGTGGTATTATATGATTAAAATATGACCATTGTTGCTAGCACTGTTGTGTAATTGCCACAAATCTTGTGACAAAAGTATGTCATGTAAGGTGTCAATGGAAAAGTTATGGTTTGCTGAATATGATTATCCTATTTGTATGCATGTATCATTTTTGTATCTGAGGTTAGGAATATTGTCTGTGTACCTGTATTTGCTCCTGTGGTAACACACACAAGGTAGTTTGCACCCAATCTAGCCAGCACATTGTGAATGAACTATTCTAGATCATGACCCATCAACAAACACAATGACCATGGAAGAAGCTTATCCCACCTGGTGGATTTTCCTGTGGATGATCTAGCTAGAATAAGGGTAGTGGCTTTGCTATGACTCAAAATATGCAAGGGCATGTGACTAGATCATGTGGTACTGAACTCCATCTTGTGCCTGTACTTTTCCACAAACTGTGCTGATGGCTTTGCTTGGGACAATGAAGTTCCCTCCACATGGCAGAAGCTATAAAAAGGCCTGGAAACATCTCCATTTTGCCTCTTTCCTGCTCTGATCTCTGGACTATGGACTTATACTTATGGGAATATTCTAAACAAGGGACTGAGGACCTTCCAATCATTTGGAAGCAACCAGAGACTCAAGCCAGCAGTTTATTCCATGACTGCTTCAAGCCTGATCCAAGAACTTTGTAATTATTGTATATATTTGATTCCTTTAACCAATTTTAACTCTCACCTTTCTCTTATCTTTAGATATTAGATACTAACAGCATGATTATTGGGTAAGATCTGAGTTATATATTGGCCTGGGTATGTGGCTGGTCCTTTGAGATCAGAATAACCCTTTGGTTGATGAAATTGGTTTTATATAACTGCTCATCATTAAGTCTAGTGTCTGGATGTTGCAAGGACAGGAATACCTCAGGAGGTTGCATTTCTGACTTCTTGCTAGCCAGTGTGGTGAGACAGCAGTTTACTTTTGTTGCTGGTTTGGTCTATCTTATGGAAGAACAACCACCAGTTTTGGGGTGTGTCTGCCCTATTTCTCAGCAGTTTGTCCTGAATTTGGTATTCTCAGTTGTGACCCACTGAGGTAGGGCGACACCCACCTCTTCTTCCAGGTTAGGTGTTCTATTGTAGACCTCTATCCATGATATTGCCCTTGTTTTTTACCCCCTTTATCCCTACCCAGAGACTTTCAATAAGTTTGTCTCCTATTTCCATCTCAACCTCTAGGCAAGTGTATATATCTTTTATATACAAGGCAACACCTCCTCCCTTTTTTCCTTGCCTGTCCTTCCTGAGCAAGATGTTCCCTTCTATACCAATATGCCAATCATGTGTATTACCCCACCAAGCCTCGTGATGCCAACTATGTCACAGTTGTGATCATTCACTAGCATTTCTAGTTCTTCCTGTTTATTCCCCCTACTTCTTGCATTAGTATACAGACATCTAAGATATTGATTTGATTTCACCTCTATGGTCCCTCTCTTCTCCCTTGTCCTTGCTATAATTGCCCATACTCCTCCCAGATTCCAACCCTTTATCCAGGTCTCGTTTTTGATTTACCTCGGGGCTTTTGTCTCCTGCCACCATCAAATCTAGTTTAAAGCCTGACCCACTAGGTTGGCCAGAATGTATCCAAATATGCTCTTCCCTTCCTCAATAAGTGGACCCCATCTCTGCTCAGCAGTCTTTCTAGGAAGAGCATCCTGCGGTCAAGAAGGCCAAAACCCTCCTGGTGACATCTGCACAGCCATGCATTCAATCACCTCCAGGATGCCTCTGTCTCTGCCTAGGCCCCTTCCCTTGAACAGAAGGACTGAAGCGATGACCACCTGCATCCCCAACTCCTTCACCTTCGCTCCCAGAGCCTGATAGTCACTTCTGATCCATTCAGGCGCATACCTCGCAGTATCACTAATGCCCATATGGATGAGCAGCATGGGGTAGTATTAGCGGGCCGGATGTTCCTCGATAATCCCTCTGTAACATCTTGTATATGGGTCTCTGGTAAGCAGCACACCTCCCAAGAAGTCATGTCAGGCCTGCAGATGGGTGCTTCGGAGTGGTAGCTGCAGGTCCTCCCAGCCTTTAGGGTAAAAAGCTTCTCCTCCACCACCTTTGGGGGCAAATCCTCATCCCACGTTGCCAGGGCAGCATAACGGTTCTTCATCATTATGATTGGTGGGTTGGAGCAGGGGTGGAGCACTGCCTGCTGCCAGAAGTAACCAGTGGCCAGTGTCCTCCCTGTGGCAGAGCCATATCTACCTCCCCTGGGGGCATGACAGCAGTACTCTCTAGCTGGATAGCTTCCTCAGCCTTGGAAGTCTCCATATGAATACTCTTGATGAATTCCTCATGTGCACAGATGCTCCTCAGCCTCGCTACCTCCTCCTGTAGCTCTCCCACCTGCTTCCTGAGAGACTCCAACAGCAGGCACCTCTCACACTGGATGCCACCCCCCAGCCTGGCTTTCTGTGACAGGGAAATGCAGGCCACAGTCTCTGCAAATCCACACCAGGTGTGGAGGCATCCCTGGTCAGATTCTCTGTCTGGATACAGGTGCAGGAGGAGGAGACAGGAGCAGTGTTGGCACTGGCAATGCGGCCTTTCCTAATCATAATTATATTATGTTTCCATCCCACAAACTCCCTTTTGCTGTCCCCTAGGTCGCTTGGCCTCTGGCTTTTAAGCCCTTCTCTTCTAAGTCAGCTCTATCCCCTCATTAATCACACAGCGGGAGGGTGATCACAAGGCTGATCAAGGATGATCCAGGGAACAAAGGCTCAAACAGTTCCCAAACACACAATCCCAACGGACACTAACTTTAACCTGAAGGAGAAAAAAAACCAAACAGCCAAACAAGCTCACTCACCCCAAGATTAGCAGTCGCACCTTGTTCAGCAGGGGATCTCCTTTTCACCCTCTCGAATTCCCGATTGCTGACCCCTGTTCATTTCATTTTATTAACAATATTTTAATTCTATTTTCCCAAAAGTAAATAAGCCAACTAGACCAGACTCATATCAACAGTGACATAAAATAGCAATTAGCAGCTCAATTAATTTAAAACAATCCATCCACCTGTAAACTAAGGATGGTGGGCAACTGTATAGGTTGATATAGCAAGCAAATAGGGATTTGGATAGTCCATGCAGATCTCACGTGTACATTAATTTTAAAACCTAAAGCAATATGGGTCTTGTTAAAATAAAAGCAAATCACTAGACCGTCAGCTCTCCATGATCAGCTGAACTGCTGCATTATACTTGCATGCAATATCCAGCAACTTTGTCCAAATTGTGGAAAACGGATCAGTGTTGCTTAGTGAATGTGAGCGCCAAGCTTTCCCATTGTAATGTTTTCAATAGAAGCTCAAATCAGTTTGACAGGGTGGAGGGAAAGAGGTTGCTCTGACCCACTTCTCCATGTTGCACAGTAATTTGGCAATGCTGTGGTGTGTTGTGTGTGACAATATTGTTTATAGCACAGCTTCTCTTCTCTAATTTTTCCTTTCATTCTTGCTCACTGCTTTGTTTTAATAATCCACAGCTATTCTTGTGGCTTCAGGAATGGGCTTAATGATCATGAAGGCTATTTCTTATACCCATTCAGCTGGTGGTGTCTAGGTCTACACTACCCGCCTGAATCGGCGGGTAGAAATGGACCTCTCGGGGATCGATTTATCGCATCCCATCGGGACGCGACAATCGATCCCCGAATCGACGCTCTTACTCCACCAGCGAAGGTGGGAGTAAGCGCCGTCGACAGGAAGCCGCAGAGGTCGATTTTGCCACCGTCCCTACAGCGGGGTAAGTCGGCTGCGATACG
>NW_020664404.1:20203142-20215160 GCF_002925995.2 Terrapene triunguis | reverse complement strand
AGGATTAAACAAAGACTGTGAATGGCTATCCAACTACAGAAGCAGTTCTCCTCCCTTGGTGTTCACACCTCTACTGCTAGCAGAGCACCTCACCCTCCCTGATTGAACTATCCTCGTTATCTCCACACTGATTTATACCTGCCTCTGGAGATTTCCATTACTTGCATCTGAAGAAGTGAGGTTCTTACCCACGAAAGCTTATGCTCCCAATACTTCTGTTAGTCTTAAAGGTGCCACAGGACCCTCTGTTGCTTTTCTCTGATGCTTTTGCCCATGAATCTCCTAATGACCTAGGAGAAACTTTCTGAAATGTCATGCGCCCAGTGGAACCTAAGTTAACTTAGAAGAATCTTTCGGCCAGTGCTCATGCTCCCTGCTACTTCTCTACATCATGTCACTTAGTCTCCAGAAGAGACATTTTGTGCTGTACAAGAAGAAGGAACAGAACGACAATATGCCAAACAGGGAGAGTAGCATGACGATTGACCAGGAGACACAGACTGAAAAGTCGTCAGACAGAGGTGGCAACGGGCGAGACTGAGGGAGCCCCACATCAGAATATCCCATAGTGGTTACAGCACTTTCCTGAGAGGTGTGGGAGACTTCTCTTCAAATCCTCTCCCCTCCTCAGGCAGAAGGGGGAACTGAACCCAGGTTTTCCAAATTCCAGCTGAGTGCTTTAAGCATAGGGCTCAAAGTTAAAGTGGGCACCATCAGCCCCTTGCCTGCCCTGGGTTTTGTGTAGAGTGATGTACGTGCCTAACTCCTCCCTTGTAGAAATGACTTAGGTGTCTATGCCACCTGCTTCCAGTAGAGGGGGACCCAGTTGTGGATCGCTAGCAGAGTTAAGCACCTCCCTGCACCCTAGATTTAGGCACCTATCTCAGCAAGAGCAGCAGGGCTTAGGACCTCTCATCAGCAACTTCCATTGGCTAGTTTAGGCTCCACCTGGTATTCCGGGTGTTGTAGATGGTATTCTAAGGTGCCTCTCTCTCCCCGTTTAGCGTATAACATGCCTAGGGGCCTAATTCAGGCTTTGTGGTTCCTGTGGTTTTCTAGCCATCGCAACGCATAAGCCTCTTTGTGGATCCAGGCCTCCCTCCCTTGGCAAATCAGGGACTGGCGTGGGTGTGGCAGGGCAGGTGAGAATTGCACTTCTATGCAAGCGCTACAGTAGTTCAGTCCCAGCAAATACATACATTGAGAGACTTGTGACAAATACCTGCTGGTATCTGGTTGCTTCTAGCAGTAATCTGTAAGCAGACCACAAGAAAAGAGGAGGCTACAAACTGAGAGAAAATTGAAAGAGATGATTAAGGGAAAAAAATTTAAAAGATGGCAGATCAAACTAAAAATAGCCCTTCTGACAGTTAAAAGGAAATTCATTTGACAGGGTACTGTTTCTTTCTTCAAGAGTGGTTTGTTGTGCAACAGATGATACTGAAACCAGCTCCTCTTATCTGAGCTGTCAGTTTAACTGACAAAAAGGAGCTTGTTTTAACATTACTGCAGCTCCAATATGTTTAAACATTTGTTTTTCAAGCATGTTTATTTCAGGGGGCAGCCCATGATTGAATGGACAAGAGATTGAGGTTCATGTTCTGCAAAACACTTGCTTTCATAAGTGTTCCTTAAGCTTTTGTCTCTCTATTAAGATGTTAAGCCCCTATTCTTTATCCCTGTCAGACTCTCCCAGGAAGGGGACTGCTGTGACTGTAATTTGCAACAGAAAACTTGATGCCCACAAGAAATTCGGTGCATGGAGAGTAGCCACTCTGGCCACTGGAATCTGCTTTTCACCCATTAAGGTAGAATCACATGAAATACAGATGAACCTTAAATGTAATATCCTTCTGGACACTGGTGAAAATGAAATAAGAATAGTCAAAGTCGCTTTATTTTGTACTTATTAGTCCCATTAGAACACAGTACAAAATAGGTTTAATATGAACACAGTCACCTTGACAAATCCATATTTTTTCCAGTCTTATCTTTGCTTATTTAAGATGCAATTGTTGGAGAAGTGGGGCTGGGGATTGGGTAGCTCAGGTGAATGATAATGGGTATGCAGAAGCTTTCACCTCTAGGTCAGATGTAGAGGGGATCAGAGGGGAAGGATAGGCTTTGAAAGCCCCCATCTCTTGCTTTATCCTCTTAAAAAGAGGGTTGTGGGGGATTAGGCTACTGGAAGCCCTGTCACCAACCACCTTGTAAAGATGATTGAGGCAGGCTCATCTTGATCTCCACTGAGGGTGAATTCCATAACCACTCACCACTCTTCCCCTGGTCCTCAGAGGCTGTGTCTTGCAAACCCTTCATAGAATCATAGGACTGGAAGGGACTTCGAGAGGTCATCTAGTCCAGGCCCCTGCACTCATGGCAGGACTAAGTATTATCTAGACCATCCCTGACAGGTGTTTGTCTATCTCGCTCTTAAAAATCTCCAATGATGGAGATTCCACAACCTCCATAGGCAATTTATTCAAGTGCTTAACCACCCTGACAACTAGGAAGTTTTTCCTCATGTCCAACCTAAACCACCCATGGTGCAATTTAAGCCCATTGCTTCTCATCCTACCCTCAGAGACTAACAAGAACAATTTTTCTCCCTCTTCCTTGTAACAACCTTTTGT
Organism: Terrapene triunguis; assembly: GCF_002925995.2. Lineage (NCBI taxonomy): Eukaryota > Metazoa > Chordata > Testudines > Emydidae > Terrapene > Terrapene triunguis. The sequence continues at coordinate 20,212,527 of NW_020664404.1, read as the reverse complement.
ATACTTGAAAATTATGTCCCCTCTCAATCTTCTCTTTTCCAGATTAAACAAACCCATTTTTTTCAATCTTCCCTTGTAGGTCATGTTTTTTAGACCTTTAATAATTTTTGTTGCTCTTCTCTGGACTTTCTTCAATTTGTCCACATCTTTCCTGAAATCTGGCTCCCAGAACTGGACACAATACTCCAGTTGAGGCCTAAAGAATACCTATTGATCACAGTTGTTGCTGTAGAGGAGACAACTGGCTGTTTTTTAGATAGTTAGACCATAGCCCATTTAGGGATTTAAAGGCAAAGACTAGGACGTTGAAACAACTTTGAAAGTGGACAGAGAGCCCAAGTGCATTGCAGAAATCAAGCATGATGCACCTCTATTGGTTGGCCATTCACTGAACTTTCAAGTGACTTTCACTGTTAGCCCCAAGTAGAGTGCGTTGCAGTAGTTCAGTGTGGAGAGATGAATCTCCACGGCTGAGAATGTATCTGAGAGGAAAGGGCACAGGTTCACTGCTAGTCAGTGGTGAAAGGTGGCATTTCTGACAACTGTTGCTATTTGAGTATCTAGAGCGGTGATAAATCCCTTAAGATTCCAACATTGTGCATTCTTTTGGACACTAAAAGGCAGATAATTGCCTTCAGTGTGCAAGAGCTCTAAGCTCACTAATTCCTCAGAATGTTTCCTTCTTTCTATGGCCACTCTCTTGCCTGTATCACCTCTGTTTAAGCAGCTGTTTGTTATCTTTGTGCCAAAGCAGCCCAAGACAGCTGGGGGGGGGGGGGGGGGAGGGGAGAAGAGGGGAGAATCTGGCTTGCAATCTTTAATTACATAATCATAGATTAGGGTGACCAGTCAGAAAATGTGAAAAATCGGGACAGGAGGTGGGGGGTAATAGGAGCCTATATAAGAAAAAGACCCCAAAATCGGGACTATCCCTATAAAATCGGGGACATCTGATCACCCTATCATAGATTCTCAGCAAAATTCGTGCCTCTTTCAGTACATAGATGAATGCTGCACAGTGAACAATATAGGTCAGCCATATTTATTTATATGCTTGCCATTCAATCGATCAGTGCTAGTTGTAAATTAGGCAGGGGTCCTGTAAACCTCTGCTTCATTCATTACTTTATTATCATGTACACCAAGGTCTCATATGATTTTCAACATGTCAGATTTGCTCTTGTACGCACCAAGATCTTTCAAAAGCTTTATTTAGACAACCCATTGTATAGCTAGGATGTGACATGAAGCATTACAAGAACGTGCAAGCTATATAGTTAACATCAATATTTTTCTATCTCCCATATCTTAAAATTGACTGCTTCAAACATCATCAAATTTAGTAAAGTATTTTTATACTGGCCACAAACCACATACTGAGGGAATGTCTACACCACAAAATTAAGTCAACCTAACTTAGGTCAGCATATAGCTGCCATGGTAATTACATCACTTGTGCATGTCTACACTTTGCTCCTTGTGTTGGCCATGTGTGTCCTCACCAGGAGCGCTTGTATCGATTGCACTGTTTGTTTGAAGGGCTAAAACAGGCTTATAATGGAAAGCAAGACTCAACTTTAAGGTTCAGTTACTGCTACCCCATAATAAGACTACTCAGGAAACTTGTTCCTACACTAAAACCTGTACTTATGGCACAGCAGCAGCAGCACCACTATAGTTAAAGTTGCATCCTGATTTCTGTTTACAGGTTGATCTTTCTAAGTCCTATAAAATTGACATGCATAATTAGATTCCTTTGAAATTTGGTTTCCCTCTGGAGGATACTGTGTAGGGGTATTGAACCAAATTTTGGGTCATTTGAGCTAAGAGTTGCAAAGATATAAGCCCTGACAAAACTAGCCATTTTAAAAAAAGTTTCTAGATGGTTTTTTTTGCAGATAGCTAGAGATCAAACTATTGAGGTAATGTGGGTCAAAATGGTCTCAATTTGTGAAGTTTTACCGAAGGTAGTGCAGGACACCCACTAAATCTTTTAGGGACCCAAACTGATGATAATAAAAAGTTTTTTTAAATGTACATTTCCTTAAATACTAAGGCAAAGCTACAATAAAACACTAATTTACTACCCATCGTACATTACTTATTCAGGATCAGGTTAATGTTCAAAGAATCTGGCTAAAGATTCTGGCTTGCTGGCTGGGAAGCCCTCCTCCTCTGAGTACGCTTAAAAGGGTAACCAAATTTCTAAATATCTATCCTCTTTTTAGCTTTTCTCTTGTATGTGGACTTGATGTGAAAGCTTTTGAGTTATGAGGACAGTCCATATTTTACTATACCACAATTACATAGAGGAAGTCACATTTTTCCAATAATATGCAATACAAAGTCTTGCTAACAATAAAAAGAAATTAATTTATCGTTCTGTTTAAAATGTAGATCTTTTACTGGAGCATTAAGTAACCAGTCAGGGGATCCCTGAGGAAGCTGACATAAGATGAATCTCTTTAATAATTTCATCCCAAAACTGTCTAATTCCTGGACACAACTACCACATGTGCAAGTATGTTCCCCATTCCACCCATCCCTTCCAATACAGCATCCCCCCAGTAGCAAAAAATATGATGGATCTTAACTGGAGTCAAATGCCATCTATACAGTAATTTCTCATAGAGAGAGACACTCATCCAGATCAATTTCTTTGTCCAAATCTGTCTGCCATCTTTTCATATGAGTTGTTTTCTTATCAACATGTTTTTCAATCAAATTGTATACATTTTAGAAATTAAACCTTTTGTCCTCAAATTAGATTCCTTCTAGATAGACCTGCCTTCTATCCAGATTTCACAATAAAGTGTTTGACTTGTAAATATTGAAAATATGGAATCTTTATATTATTACATATCTCTTGATATGATTTCAAATCAGGACCCAAAAACAGCTGTCCAAATCAAGTAATCTCACCTCTTACCCACAACAAACAGTTACTTTGATACAGTACTGCCTAGGGAAAAATTCCTGATTATTAATTAAAGTAGTTAAGGGCGAGGGCCTTGGCAACAGGAATTTTTAAAAATTGTCCAAAGGTGTTCTGGATGAATGAGTGATTTTTTTTTAATTTTTGGTGACCTAAATGTCTTTTTAACCTAACAATTACTATGAATAACTATATTTGGGCACCAGGCTTGTTCGAGTTTTATCCAGTTTGCATGGTCTATTGTTATCCCAGTTGATTAGAGCTTAATGAGCCAACTCCTTTTATAACCTATTAACTGTTATCCACAGGATTCCATCCAACACTAATAAAGGACAAACAGGAAAGAAAAGAAGAAAAAAAAAAAGGCTGCCCATGCCACCTTCCCTCTACCCTTTTCAAGCAATGACTCAATATCCACATACTCACACTGGCCCTTAGCAATTTTAGATTCAGGAGATTCTAGATCCTGGCATACATTCACACCCTTAGCCAACTCCCCAGAAAGAATACCACACGTGTACAATTTAACAACCACTTCACAGACTTTTACAACTGCTGTACACTTACTCAGAGGACAGTCTCTCAACCTTAGCTGTGCATTTCCTGGTTTTTAGAAGTTTGAGTTTTGCTCAACATAATGTTCTGCAAGGGGACAGCCTATCACCAAGCAACCTTAACCTGAACAGTTTTTCCCCCTTGAATCTTACATACAACCTGTGAGAACGTTCCTGTATCAGTCTTACTCTGGATCACTAAATCAAGTATCTGATTTAATATTTTTTCTTTTCTTTTCTGTTAGAAAAAAATCATAGGAGAGAAGATAAGAAAAAGGCATGATACTTCAGCTAACTGTATTTGTGAGTTTGCTGTTGGATACCCAGCCTGTATAATGATAATATACCAAAGACCAGGCACAGACCTTCCTGGCACAGTTAGCATGATTAAAGTTTGTGAAACTTGGTAGAGGTACTTTCTTCTTAGAGTGCTGGCGTACTGGCAGCACAAGCACAGTATATGCTGTCTGGTTCTTGAAAGCATTAAAGAAATCAAAAGTGAAAGTGAAATAAACTGATGGAAGCCCTGAGATTTGTACTGTGTGTGTAGAAGATTTAATAAAAAAAAAAAAAAAAAGTTCCCCGAAATAACTCAAATTTCCTACCATTCCACAAAGGAAGATTGCCTCAGCTCTAGAAAATACATACACATGCCATTAACAATATAGACCACAGGATGGCGCTATTTCTTTTCTTTTCCAGTAGGCCAAAATAAATGAAGAAAAACTTATTCATATGAATGAATTTTTGTTTGTTGTTTGTATTACACTAGCAATACAACTGCAGACAATACCTGATGTGAAAAGCTCAGTATCACAGTACAAAATGTCTGCCAGAAATAAAATGTTTGGGTACCTCTAGCCATTTTTTATGTGCACACAATTTCCCATGCACTATGGTCCAAATCCAGTGCCCACTGAAGTAAATGGGGGTACTGCTAAGTAAAAGTCTGCTCATTGACTGCCATGGGTACTGGCTCTGGCTCTGTTAGTAGTGAATGCAAAAGAAAAAATAAATACCTTCTGGTGGATTTTACCTGTTTCCAGCTCAGAGATGGAGAATTCAGGGAAGAGGGAACAAAATGAAGAGCCAAAGTAGCTTGCGTGATTAATTCTTGAAAAAGTACAGAGCATCTAGCACACTAAAGGCAACTAAAAATCCATATTTTCCTAATATAACTTTTCCATGTAAGCAGTCTAGGATGTAAAGTGCTCACCAATGGGAGGGAAAGTGGTTCACGCAACTGCGTGGGAGAAGATTCCATTAGACAATTTCTATGTTATGCTATGGTCTGTCTTATGAATAAAAGGTTTGAGAACACCTGCCTTTGGACCTTATGCCCCAGTACTGCAATGAGCTCCATGCAGGCAAAATCGAGGATGTACATCTGTAAGGAGCTCATTGCTGAACTGGGGCCATAGATTCTGGGGGGAAAAAATCAAAGATTCTGAAGATCCAAGCTGGTTTCAGATATCTTTGAATAAGTGTCAAAATATCACATTACATTTTATATTCAGCTTATTTTGAAATACTAGGGTTATATATAAAGTGCTAAGTATTTTTTTTTAAAAGACTTTAAATATAGAATTGGCACTATCAAGTTTGAGACTTTTACTGTGAAAATACCTTCCCCTAACATCGGTACAATAGCAGGGTGCTGGTCAGAAATGGGACTGAGTTTCTCAGCTTTCAAAAGTAGAAAAATGTATGCATGTTTCCTTTTGTCACTTTTGAAAGGGAAAAACATATGCTTTCAGACGAAAATAACTCATTTTCAGATTCAGGAAAACAGAAACAAGACTGGATGAAAATGTTTTAACACCTGCTAACTAGTCAATAACAACAGTTCTGAAGAAGGTCAACATGAGAGTGGAAAATTGGGGTGGTAAAGAGGTTATGGAGGTTGCAATTGGGGTTGCATAGTTAAGGTTCAATTATATATTAATTATAGGAATAAGATTTCTGAAGGGACATGCTGAGAACTGAAATCCAAAGCCCACTGAAGTCTATGGAAAGACTCTTATGGCCTTCAACGGGTTTTGGATCACTCCCTGCACCAGGATCCTCCATAGTCTAGGATCTGGATTCATGATCTGAGCAGATTCCTCTCCCTCAAAGATCTATTGGGGAAAGAGATTGTGTTTTTTGTTGCTCAGTAGAAGGTGGGAAGAACTTAGCTTTGGAAAGTGAGTGGACAGAAAAATACAACAAAAATAAGATGTCTAAGGATGATTTTGCTTTTTTTAGAAATAATGTGTGTATGTGTAACATCCCAAAGCAAAGATGCAGTATTAATAAAACTGGTGGTTGTTACTTCCTTTCCCTAGACAATATCCAGTTTGATTATATTTATTTTCTACTAGAACAGAAAATTGACAGAGACATAACCAATTACTTAGTTCCAAAACTCAATTTACATCCCACTCTACAAGACTGGATCTTTCAAAATCTGTTTAAAAAAAAAACCCCACAAGAAAACACCACCCCCAAACCAAATTAATTCTTCTATTAGTCACTTGTTCATAACTAAGGCTACGTTTTAATCATGGGTATTTTTAGTAAAGGTCATGGGCAGTAAACAAAAATTCCCAGCCCGTGACCTGTCCATGACTTGCACTATATACCTACCCCTGACTAAATCTTGGGGAGGGGGACACCTTGGGGGTGCTGCGGGTGATCGGGGGGGCGCCACGGGTGCTATGGGGGGGAGGGGCAGCAGCACACAGCCCAGGATCCCCACTGATGCTGGGGCACCGGGGTTGGTGGAGCTGGCAGGCTCCCTACCCAGCTCCGAGCCTCCCCGGAAACTGTGACATCCCTCAGCTCCTAGGCGGAGGCGCAGCCAGGCAGCTGTGTGTGCTGCCTCCTCCCCGAGCACCAGCTTCGCAGCTCCCAATGGCCGGGAACCATGGCCAGTGGGAGCTGCGGGGGCAGTGCCTGCAGGTGGAGGCAGTGCACAGAGCTCTCTGGCTGTGCCTCCCCCTAGGGGCCAAGGGATGTCGCCACTTCCAGGGAGCCTCCCCCTTCACCCCCCTGAGGTAAGCGCCGCCCAGAGCCCTTACCCCTCCCCGCACCCCAACCCCCAGACCTGAACCCCCCACCCAAACTCCTGCTGCTGCTGCAGGGGCAGTGGTCCAAAACTGCCCCAGCAGCGGCTGGTGCGGCTGCCCCAGCTGCTCAGGTGGCCTTCGGGCCAGCTGCATCAGCCGCTGCAGAAGTCATGGAAAGTCACAGAATCTGTGACTTCCATGACCTCCGTGACAAACTTGCAGCCTTATTCATAATAATGATAAACTTAGAGATTCCAGTAATAAGAAGAGAAAAAAGAAATATGTCAATATAAATGTTAGTCATGTTGACCTTAGGAGGGCAGCATTCCAGCTAGACACAACTAAGAGGCATCTTCAACCTCAGTTCTGCAACTGGATCCACATGCGCAGACTCCTGCAGCTGTATGGAACCCCATAGACCTCAATGAGGATCTTAATGGATGGAGAACTCTCTCCATGTAGATCCAGTTGCAGGATCAGCACCTACTGCCCTGGCTATACTATAGTTTTACTATATATACACACACTATAGTTTTAGTGGTGGAAACTTCCAGTATGAATGAACTGCATTTATTGTAGATGTAAAATGTAGTGTAAAATACTGACAAGATCTTTCCAGTAGGTTACCAAAGTAAGTTGGTCTGGTACATGCCCTGTTTTTCACTTTTGTAGTGCCTACAATAGAGTTACATTGGGTCAAAGTGTTTAAGTGAGTTAGGCTCCTGAGTGCCTAAATTACTTTTGAAAATGGGATTTAGGCACTTTTTAAACTTTTACTCCAAGTCTAGACAAGCCCTAAGATGCCTATAGGCTAGTGGTACTCACCCTTCCACAGCTGGGAAGTCACTTTTTATGCAGACAGCCGCCAAATATTTTTAAATAGCTGGAACAGTTTGTTGTACCATAAAAGATTATTCTCTGCTAAAGCAATATTTTTAAAGCTAAAAGATCATAGAAGTTTCCACTCACCTTACTTAGCTTCTAGAACAAATATAGAATCAACCCATCTAGGGTGTGTGTGTGTGGGGGGGTGGGGGTGTCTATTTTTAAAATTGCCATTTTCCCTAAAACATGCTTGTGGGAGAGAGGGGGAATTTACTTTATGCTTGTTCAGATATACAAAGAGTCCGAAATGGAGCTCTATGAAGAGTGGAAGACTGAGGCCATGTCTATACTACAAACTTTGATCGATGCAAGTTATGTCAGCATAAAGCTGCCGCAGTTGTTATATTGCTTGTCTGCGTGCGTTCTCACTAAGAGTGCTCGTGTTGCTGTACAGGGTGACACACCATGGGGAGGTATCCCAGTGTGCAACCCACAGCCATCCAGCGCACTCTCTTTTGGGAAGTTTTCGCAACGCATGGTGGGGCAGAAAGGAGTCACGCAGGGTGACTAGGAGCATGGGGTCAGCTTCCCAGCAACTGTCTCCATCCTATAATATCATCTACATCCCACAATTTTCACACCTTTAAAAAAAAATCCCACAAACCCGCGCAGCCCTCCTAGCTGTCTGTCATCTCTGACAGACACACAGGGGGGCTGGAACAATTTGTGTAGTGGGGGTGCTGAGAGCCATTGAAACAAACCGTAAACCCTGTATGTAATGGAAACCACTTCAAGCCAGGGGTTGTGGCACCACCCCCCAAACCTCTAGTTCTAGTACCTGTGCAGATGCATGGAGCCTGCACAGCTCTGCACTGCTGTCATAAGAATTGCAAGGACAGGACGCACGATGCTCTGATATATGGAGAGTTGTAAGAACAGAATCAGTGTGGAACATGACTATTTCTTGGAGGACACTATCTTCAGTCTTGATAGGTCAGGACATGCATACCTTACTTGCTGTATTATACTTATCCATCCTAGACTATTGTGTGTGTTGATTCAGGGATCTCAGGGACATTCTTTATTCAATCTCTCTTAGGTGGCTGCTGAAAAAAATCAAATTTTGTTTGACAGCCCTGGATATGAAATGTCTAGTGGGAAGCAATGCATTATTCTCTCCTAAACTAAAATGGAGATTTCTCATTTCCTGACGTTATTTGCTAATAAGAAAGTTACCAAAGACTTGTCTTGCGGGTCTCTGTGATTCCAGGAATACATTTTAAGGGACCAGAGTCTCAAGACCACAAAGGATTGGCATGCCTGGGATTAGAAGCAAGAATTCCCAGTCCTATACTGAATCAACCATACCAAGTACTTTTATAAATAATGCAAAGAAATCAGAAGGCTATTAATACAAATGGGTAATTATATCAAATGAAAGTTTAATGTATTTCCCTCTTGATTTAGACTACTCTTTTTTCCCCATTATCAATCTTTAAATCCCCCACTCCTACCTTTCCGGTTCCTGAGCCCAGATCTCTCCTCTTTTACTCTGTCTTCTTTGGTTTTCTGTTCTCCAGCGATTTCAGGCTACAGAATTGCCAACCCTAAACATTCAAAATACATGAGATTATCTTAAAATACAACAATTACTTTAGGGGCTTTTTATCTGCCTTCTGGTATTTGAGCCCTTAGGGGTCCATTTACCAGCTTTTCTTGTCAATCAGCAGGGCTAGAACTCCACTTTTTAATAAATGAAAAATTCTCACATAGTTAGACAGTTCTAGGAGCTGTGGGTTATTAGCAAAACACCAAATGTTGCAGGGCCCATGGTCAAATCATGAGAGTTGGGAGCAATAGGTTTATGTGGTCATTTATGCCCTTGTTTCTTTTTCTTCCATTTCATTTTTTCTCTATTTCCTGACACCTGGACCAATTCATATGCTACAGGCTGCAGTCCAACTGCTCAAGATACAGGGCCGGCTCTAGCTTTTTTGCTGCCCCAAGCAGCAAAAAAAAGC
>NW_020664404.1:20199247-20202742 GCF_002925995.2 Terrapene triunguis | reverse complement strand
TTGCTGCCCCAAGCAGCAAAAAAAAGCACCACCCCGAGCCCCCCCCCACCCTCGGACCCGCCCCCCCCCCGCCGAGCGCTGCCGGAGCACCCCCCTGCGGAATGCCACGCCGCGCTCCTCCCGCCGCCCCTTACCAGGTGCCGCCCCAAGCACGTGCTTGGGTGCCTGGTGCTAGCCCTGTCAAGATATTACCTCACCCACTTCGTGTCTCATGCAGAAGTCAGAGAGGATTTATGCTGGCAGTACTGCCTACCAGGCTGCATCACCCCTTTGTCCCAGAGTCTGCATTAGTACCTCACACCTCAATCTCTCTCCCTCCTAACTCCTGCTTGCTACTTTATTCCACTCAGCCTTCACTTTTAAGGGGGGTGGGGCACTGGCTAATTGTGTGGGCTGTAATTGGTTGTGACTTTGTCTCACTTATCTGTTCCCCTGCTCTGCTTAGAAATCCCAAAGCAGTGGCTCTTCTTAACCTTTCAGACTACTGACCCCCTTTCAGAAGTGTGATTTGTCTTGCGTACCCCCAAGTTTCACCTCACTTAAAAACTACTTGCTTACAAAATCAGACATAAAAATACGAAGTAGTTACAGCACACTGTTACTGAAACATTGCTTACTTTCTTATTTTTACCACATAGTTATAAAGTAAATCAATTGGAATATAAATATTGTACTTACATGTCAGTGTATCATATATAGAGTGGTATAAATAAGTCACTGTATGAAATTTTAGTTTGTATTGATTCGCTGGTGCTTTTCATGTAGCCTGTTGTAAAACTAAGCAAATATCTAAATGAGTTGCTGTACCCTCTCAAAGACCTCTGCATACCCCTAGGGGTATACGTACCCCTGGTTGAGACTCACTGCCCCAAAAGAGACTGTTTAAACATACAAAGCAATAGGGGCCAGAGCTGGGGTAAAAACGGGGAATTAATTACTCCCAACTCTTGAGGCCTGCTATGTTGTCTCTCCCCCCCATTAGTTACTGCTGAGAAAATGAAGGAACATCCCTACATATTTGGCATAAATATCACTACATAGCAGCCGCTCCCAAACGCTGTATAAATACTAGCGAGAGAAGGTATAAATATCAATTAAGGCACTACACTACACTCTAATTAAGCACCCAGGTTACAGCCACTTGTGTCCTAACTATTGGGTGGCAGCACATTGCACGGGTAGGATGCTGTTTTACTCCTGCTTTCCCTGCGAGATTAACAACGCCCCCAGTCTCAGGCTGCCTGGTCCCCCCCTCACGACCCACCCTTTGGCCTCAGCACCGAGCTCCCCTGCTGCTGTGACCTCGCGCAGGGCACGAAGCCAGCGCGGTGTGAAGCGAAACTCCCCGGTGAGCAAACTGCAGCCTTCGCAAGAGCGGAGAGCCGCGGGGAGGGGCGGTGACCTGTCCTCCACCTGGGAGACTCGTCCTCCTCCCCTCCCCCGGCCTTGCACACAAGGAAATGCAACTCCACGGGCCTGCAGTGGAAAACAGGGAGGCCCAGGGGAGCAGCCAGGGAGGAAACTTCAGCTAAAACCACTCGCTCAGAGGCCCCTGGTGCTGCTGCCGCCGCCAGACAAGTGAGGCGCTTTAAATACTCTTTTAAAGAGGGGTAAGGGAGAGAAATCGGGGGGGGGGAGGGACAGGAGAAGTGCATGGGGTTGGGTCTGGATTTTCTGGGCTAAGGAGACTGTGCAGACAGGGATCTAGAGGCTGGGGGTTTTGTGGGCTAGAGCATGGCCGGGGTCTTATATGGTGGGGATTTTGGGGGGGGTGGGGTGGAGGAGCTGGGGCTGGGTTGGAATCTCTCTGAGAGTGGCCCCTGCTGGTTGGGGAAGAGGTAGGTGTGACCCATTCGAAGTCCTGCACCTGTTGTCTTTGTGTTATTTGTTTACCAGAGGACCAGGCTAAAGGGGTGGCGTGCAGGGGGAGAGGGGGCATTTTCCACTTCAAAGGGGCTTATGGGGTTGAAATTTTGGGCTAGGAATCCAGACTAGGAGATGTGAAAATTAGTATATCCCTTTTCCAGGTGAGGAAATTAAAGAGCCAAGAAATGTAAGATAACTGTCCGAGATCACACAGTCAGAACTGGGGAGAGCTGGAAACCAGGGCACATTAGGGTAGTAGGGTACTGTAGGTCCACAGCTAAGGATTCAGGCACAGTATATGCTCCCCAAAACTACAGCACTAAGGCTGACTATAGAATTAATATTCTGAGACTGTACACGTACACAAAGGTAATTAGTTTGACAAAACTAATTTTAAAGTGAGAACTTTACATTTATCATCCTGTCTCTCTCTGAGTGTGTGCACACACAGCCTGCATAATCTTAATGGAAGAATGCAAATTTCTCATAATTAAAAGTTGAAATCTCATGCATTGGCTACAGTAGAAGAAACTGTGGTCATTTTTTGCCACTTCATAACTGTTTCTCCTTCAGCAAAGAATTCCACAAAGTGCCCATCTTTCAAATTAGCTGCAATCTCCTTTTGTTCTTAATGAAAGTGAGGCCATGAGTTGCTCTCAGGAAAGACAATGGCTCACTTTCAAACTGGTCATAGCATTCCTTCGAGAAAAATGGAAGTGAAGCCATTCCCTGCCTTCAGGGAAGATGGTGGTTCCCCATTTGTCAGCCATACAACCTTAACTCCTCCCTTCACTGCCACCACCAGGGAGGGGAGGCTAGAGGGTAAGTTTTTATAAATCAGTTACATCTAATGTGGGTCTGTAAACATTTATGCATTAATCACAATTGTCTAGTTGTTACATGGTATCCCTACACGGCAGAGTTAAGGTTGTTTGGTGTGAAGTAACTGCATAGTTCCATGCCTTAACACCTTGTGATTCCTTTAACGTTAACCTTACATTTGAATTTCCTGAATAACGTTGATTGTTGGAGGATAATTACAACACCTCTAATGTATTTTACTCTAAATACATGAGGATAATGTACTCTCTATCTTATCTCCATGTTAATAGTTGGGTTTTTTGGGGGGGTGGGTCTGGGCACATAACCTAAGCTATAGCCAGAACTATAACCCTTTGTTTAAAGGGCATTGCATTAATTTCTGTTCTTTCCTTAAACGTACTAGAAGGGCTAAATTTTGCTCTCAGATGTACATGGCTCTTAGTAAAGTCAGTGGAAACCATATATGCACACAATGCAGACCTAAATAGGTAGGTGGGCATTTTCTATGCTTAATGTCTTATACAAAAAGACACCATTACACGAGTCTTAAGATATGCTTTATATAAGAATACAGGAGGATGCTATGCCTTGTCCTTGTAATCAGACTAGGAGAGAAGAAAAATCCGTTTAAATACCTGTACTGTTGAACATAGAAAAGTCAAAGTTACTTGGCAATGGAAAAGTAAAAGGAGAACTTACTTCCTTTTTGAGAAGCTACATCCTACTCATGGACGAAGTACTGCTTCCCTCTCCTCCCCACCACACACACACACACACACACACACACACACACACACACACACACAC
>NW_020664404.1:20060063-20199237 GCF_002925995.2 Terrapene triunguis | reverse complement strand
CACACACACACACACACACACACACACACACACACACACACACACACCACTGTACTTCTCGATCACCTTTACTGAAATCTTAACTAGCACAGGGTGATCGTGTTGTGCAAATGCTGGTCAATGAGTAATTAGAACTATAAACTGAATTGGTTTTATCTCTACTTCAGAAGATTATTTCAGCAAGAAGAAATACATGTGAGAAACAAGATGTCTCTTGCTGAGAGACCTCACCGTGATAAGCAACACCGATATTATGAGAGTCACGGATCTGACAGACACCATGAGGAGAGAAGGGCTAAAAAGCCACACCCATCCAATGGAAGGTATGTCTCCTTTGTCCCTCACTATGGAGTGCGGAGCTTGTTTGTGTTTTTACATTCATGTTGTGGTTATTACAATACCAGGAAAGACATATTCAGCTTTGAAATTCAGAAATGTGAATATGCCACATTCAGAACTGTGGTGGAGTTATTTTGCTATTGGAAGTTTTAAAGAGTCTAATTAAACATTCTTTGTACTAAAGAACTACATTGAGGAAGACTAGGTCACGTGGGCTGGGAGGATAGGAAGGAGGTGAGGCTGAGTCATGGAGGTGGAGAAGGAAGAGGGGAGGAGCTGAGTTGTGGGCATGAGGAGATGTGGCTGGGTCATATGACCAAGGAGGGGTTATGTCCTGGTCTTCCCAGAGGTGACAGTTGGTGCAGGCTTGTCTACATGCAGAGTTGCACTGGTTTAACTGAAGATGCCATTTAGCTGAACAGATGCTAAGGCTGAATGAACACTTTTTTCAACTAGGAACAGGTTTAAGCTAAACCAAAATAAACTGGTGTAAATACATGTGGTCACTCTTTAGTAAAGCAGTGTTAGTGTGTCAGCAAGGTCTCGGTGTCTGGGGTAGATGTGGTGCAACATGTGAAGCAGCTAATGGTAGGGTTACAAACTTTCTGATTGCAGAAAACTGAACACCCTTCCCCTGTCCCCTGCTCACTCCGTCCTCCACTCCCTCCCCACCCCTTGCTCACTGACTCATTTTCACCAGGCTGTGGCAGAGGGTTGGGTTGTGGGCTCCTGCTGGGAGTGCAGGCTCTAGGGTGGGGCCAGGGGCTTGGGGTGCAGGAGGGGGCTCTGGTCTGGGGTACAGGATGGGGTGAGGGGTGTGGGCATGTCTCTGTGGCTCCTAGGCAGAGGGACCGCCAGGGGGCTCTGAATTGCCCTCACCTGCAGGCGCTGCCCCCAGAGCTCCCATTGGCCTCAGTTCCCAGCCAATGGGAGTTGTGGACCTGGTGCTTGGGGTGGGGGCAGCACACAGAGCCTCCCCAGCCACCCCTGCGCCTAGGGGCCACAGGGACGTGTTGGCCGCTTCCGGGAGCCACACAGAGCCAGGGCAGACAGGGAGCCTGCCTTAGCCCCGCTGTGCTGCCACCCAGACTTTTAACAGCCCGGTCAGTGGTGCTGACCGGCATCACCAGGGTCCCTTTTTGACCCAGCATTCTGGTAAAAAACTGGACGCCTGCCAACCTTAGCTAATGGAGAGGTTTGGGGTGGCTTCAGAAACTGACATGTGTTTTGCTCTCCCTGTCCAGCCTAGACCATACTGGGATGCAGCATGGCTTGATTGACTGCATTTGAGAGAGGAGGAGACAATGAATTTTCAGGACAATTAATAAAATGGGGAGGATGCAGGGGAGCAGAACGAATGTAATTATGATTTTAAAAGGCTGAAATACTGAAGTCCTTAAAATCTATATTTAAGAGGGAGGGGAAAAAATATTCCAACAAGACAATCCCTGTAACTAATGGTAAAGAGCAGAGTAGAGAATACAGGGAAATCTTAAAAATAATCACCTGGTCCAGCTGATGTGAATTTTAGGGTATTAAGAAAATTTGCTGATACTGTACCACTGACAATTTTTGAAAGGATATGGAAAATTGGGAAGGAAACAGTTTTCATCTATAAAGCAAAATACTTTGATACAAAGTGACATTTCATTGCATCATGGGGATTGTAGTTTTGATGCCTAGTGATCCCACTCTTCTCTATGGGTTTCGCTTTCTGGCCAGTCTATATTTCTGACGATGCCCCATGGCCATAGACTCCTGTAAACACACCACCTCCCCTCACCAAGATGGGAGAAAGTGTTGCGTCATCGAACATGTAGTCCAGACTGAGAGTCCAACCCCCAGAGGAGAATGGGAGCACAGTGGCCAGGAAAAGAAAGTTTTGTAATTTTCTAGCAGTATCAGAAAAAGGCCATACAGACGCTCCCTGACTTATGCAAGTGTTCCATTCCGGAACACCTTGCGTAACTCGGGAACATATACCCGACCATTACACCAAAAAAAAAAAGAACCCCACAAATTTTTAGCTTACGGAACTTTTTCCGTAAGTGCAGATTTGCGTAACCCGGGGAGCGTTTGTATTTTGTTTGGAACTTGTATCATACTCTTTTTTTGAACATCAACATTCTTGGCAAGTAGCACAGTACAATAGGGAGAAGCAGCTGCATCAAGAGTATTAAAGGGATTGATTTCGAGTTAGCTGAAAGATTTTATAAATCACAGTTTAGTTTGTCAGGCAGCTCCAAGACCCAGGACAAAAGTCAGAAAAATGTTGATTAAAGTTAAAGAACTAGAGAGAAAAATCACTTAATTCTCTATAGAGTGAGGATGCTTTTGCTTACACACCCAGGTTAACTATTTGTGGATTATGTTAAATTCATGGAGTTGGAGGAGGACAGAGAAATGCAAAAGAACCTAGAGATCAGAAAATGAAACTAAATTCAGTTGAGAAAAATGCAGGCTAATAGACCTGTGGATAAGTAATCTCAGACAGATGTTCAATTGGAACGAGAAATTTTAAAGTAATAATGCTGAAGGAAATGTAAGAGTGATAAGACACCATATTAGACATGCTCTCTTCTATACAGTTTCTTACTCCATCCTCAAACTATAGAGATGGAGAGCCTTTTAGTCGTGCACTGAAATATGTGTAACATCTGTCACATGCAGTCCATTCTCTCATCCTCCTCTGAGGGAAAACTGTGTTTTAGTTGTAGGGCAGCTTTGTGTTTTGGTTTGATAGGGCTTTTACGTTCACGCTGCTATGTCTGTATGTTAGAGAACGCAGATTAGAGAAGCATGCTTTGCACTTGGAGCAGAAAATGTGAGGCTTGTGATGATCCTTAGTTCCTATAGGGATTTGTTCTACAGTTTCAAACCTGCCCCCAAGAAAGCTCTCTCCTGCACAGATACATTTTCTCTCCCCCCCCCCACCCTTGTGATAGAAAGTTCTGTTGTGACTGAGGGGAGGAGTTGACCACTGTCCTCATACCAGAGCTTCAGGAAATCTTTTAGCTCTCCTGGGTCCAAGCCATTTTGATCCTTGAACATAAAGAACTAAGACCTGGAACTTGCTATTCTATGGGAATAGTGGCGGACGGGTGTATTAATAATAGTTTGTTACTAAGGAGATGTGCTGCAATGTTCTGTACTAGGTGGACTAAACTAAGAACTGATGGTTTCGTGCCCCAGCATATTGCATTGCTGTAGTCCAACTGAGGAAATGAAGGTATGCTTAACTAAAGTCAGGCCATTATCTGCCAGGATGAGATAATAGTTTCCTAATCCACCATAAATGGTAGAAAATTCATAGATGAGTTTACAGTATGATAAGGCAACAAAATGGCCAGTTCAATTTTGGATATCCAAGCAGAAAGGCAATAATTATACACACTGACACTGGTGCTACCACAGCTGGAATATTGCATTCATTGCTGTAGTACTGCATCACCAGAAAGATATTCTTAAACTGGAAGGGAGTTCAGAGAAAGGGGGAGAGACTAGATTGTACCAGATCTTGTAAAATTCTAAAAAGGAGAAAGAGTAGATGCAATGTTACTGTCATGAAATATTTTATATTCTGGTTTTAATTCCATGCTTTTGTATTCTTGTAAAAGAATCATTGTGAAATGCAGAAAATTTTCAAATATGCATGAGATATATTGCTTATCCACAAATTGGTGGTGATTATTTACAGATTTATTTGTTATGTGCAACGGTTACAGAAAACTTTAGCCTCTGGTTTGTCCATGGGCTGGTAGTGGAATATTTGCTTTTCATGGCAGATGAGTGATCACTGGGTACATGGTATTTATAAACAAGAGTTCCACCCACTCACACTTTTTTTTTTTTTTTTTGCAAATTACACAAAAGAATTAGCAATAGTTGAATGGACTTATGTAAATAATTAAAGTTTTTCAAAATCGCTGTGATATTCACAAAACATTGTGAATATTTATTCATGCAAGCAGGTGATAGATTTGCTTTTCATGAACATTCTTGCAAACAGATCTCATTTGACCAAATGTCTGCAAACGAAAGGGATCACACATACCAGTGAAGCAAGTCAGTTAGCAAAAATTCCAGAAACTAATACTGTTTTGGTGCACTTGTCCAAAAAATATTAGACTGTGCTGTCTCCTATAGATAATCCTTTACTCCTACCCCATTTGCAGGTCAACACAAGGGATTCCTGGCAACCAACACTCAAGACCTTCTAGTGCGAATTCAGACCTGTACCAAAAAAACAAACTTCCAACTCATGGATATGTCAATTCTCCACCAAATTATGATCCCGAGAAAGAGACCTTTTCAGAGAAATGTAATAACCTATGCTCAAGGAGAGGTATGTGGATTTTTATTTGGCCTTACCATCCATGTGTCGCTTCACAGATTTGTGTCTTTATGAATCAGGATGTGTGATTGAAACAAACACAAAAAAATCAGGCTAAGAGACAAAAGAGGGAGGGGACTGACTAACAATGTCCAGGGAGACTAATTCATGAATGGCATAGCTACGATTCAGTTATTGTTCTTATTAAATGTCTATGGGCCAGATTTACAAAGGTATGCCTGAAGATGCAAATAGGTGCTTTTGTGAATCTGACTAGGAGCCTGAGTTAGGCACCAAACTCCCACTTACTTTCAATGGGACTTAGGCCTCTAGGCTGCTTAGATGCTTTTGTAAATTCCTCACAGCACCTATTTGCATTTTTAGGCCCCTAAGTCTTTATATGCCACCTTAAAACATGGAATTTTGCATTAAGGAATCACTGTGAATCATTGGGCCCAAGATAGAAAGCCAGAGCAAGTATGGGTGACTGTACAGCCTGGTGATTATTGCACTCACCTGGGAGACCCTGGGTCCAGGCCCCCTGCTCCAGTGACTTAAGTATTTATCCGCAGTGGAACAGCTTCAACAGGAAAGCTTGAGGGAGCCCCACCTCTGGAGAATCTTATAGCACAGTGGTCAGGGCACTCACCTTCTCCCCTCAGGTGGGGTGGGGGGATTTGAACCGGGGGTTTCCCACATTCCACTTGAGTACTCTCACCGTAGGCCAAAAGTTGTGAGGGAGGGCCACTTTGTTTTCTTCTCCCCCTCGAGCTTCTCGAAAAAATGGTATTAGGTGCCTAACACCAAGACAGGTTTTGCAGCTGAGAATCCCAAGCAGAGCTAGGCACCTCCCTGCAACCAGGACTTCGGTGCCTGTCTTCAAAAGGGGTTGGCCTTAGTGCGCGCACACACACACACACCCCTACCTTACCTTGGCTCTCGTAGGCAAGGAGCCTCCCAGCATGCTGGCTTTTGTGAATCCCATTCAGAGGCACTCGAGTCTCCCCATTTGTTGTATAGGGAGCCTAGGAGCTGAACTCCGGTTCTGTGAATTCAGGGATTTTCCAGGTACCTAAGTTTCCTGATGAATCTAGCCATATACAGATTTAATGATGAAAAATACACACAGCTTGGACGGTCTGGAATAAGCCTCATCTCTCCTGTTCTTGTCAGACAAGCAAAACTGGTATCTTTCTATTTTACAATAGTCAGTTTCTCTCTGGGGATGTTGCTGCTCCCTTTGGACATTTTCTGTGGAATATCTAGAAACTGAGGTATCCTTACCACATGAATTACACCTCTACCCCGATATAACGCTGTCCTCAGGAGCCAAAAATCTTACCGCCTTATAGGTGAAACCGCGTTATATTGAACTTGCTTTGATCCACCGGAGTGCACAGCCCCGCCCCCCCCCCGGAGCGCTGCTTTACCGCGTTATATCCGAATTAGTGTTATATCGGGTTGCGTTATATCGGGGTAGAGGTGTAGCTCCACCATCACATGTTGAGACCCAGGAAATTAGCACCACACTATTGAACCCTCTTTTCTCTGATTCTGAAATAAGCACTGCTCAGACCAGAACAGGGAGCCAAATAACATCTTCTCCATGGCTGTTTCCTGAGCAACACCTGATGTGTGAATTGAGAGCTCCTGCTATCCTATTGTTTCACTTTCTACTCTCACCTTATTCCTCTTTGTCTTCTATTTTGTTTAGCCAGCCATGATAAGGCGAACCCTTGCACACTTGGCTTGCCAAACTGCTCACAGCAAAAAGATTCCCAAATGACCAGATCTCTCAATATCTTTGCCATGCTCAGACCAGACAGATGTTTTTCCCCTCAGAGCTAGGGTTGCCAACCCTCTAGGATTGCCCTGGAGTCTCCAGGAATTAAAGATTAATCTTAATTAACGATAATTTCATGTGACAAAACCTCCAGGAAATCATCCAACCAAAGTTGGCAACCTCACTCAGAGGCAGGGGATTAAAACAGGGGTCTAGAAGAGGCCAACTGGTTTGTGCTATAGCCTTCCAAAAACTGAACTGCAAGCACCAGAGAAAGGAACTGCATTTTTCCATCTCTTGCTGTCTCTCTCCTTGTGTGTTCATTGTTTAAAAAACAACAACCCAGTACTGGACTCAATAAAAGAAAGCTACCACCTAAAACTGACACTTTTCCCTAACATTTGATGCCACTTAGGTGTTCAGTTTTCTCTGTTTGAAGCACTCTATGGAGGGAGACAGAAGAAATAAGAAAAGTAGTTAAAACATCCTTAAATTCAATTTCTAACATGTGTAGGTGGGAGCAAGGCACACAAGATGATCCTCTTAAATTTAATTTCTCTCTCACCTGGTGGTTTTCTTATTGTCTTTTTTTTGCAGGATGGGGCTCTTCCTTTCCTTACACTTTTGTTTTTGGAAAAACAAGCCTTTTCCGATTACATTTTTATCTTTCACCCCGTAGTTCTCACACATTTTCAAGACTTATGGTTTGCAGTTACAGTAATTTTCCTGAACGAGATCATCCCTTTGACCTTTTCAAACCATCTTTATCTATTAGCCTCTTTCCAGCTGTCAAATGAAAAATATTGTGCAAAACAAATCTAATTCCAAAACAGTCTCTTAAAATTCAGAAATTATAAAAATTATTGCAGAGAAATACTGGTCCTTGTGATGCTAAAATGGTCCATACAGATATTGCATTATTTATCAAGACAAAACAATGCCTCTTCTACTTTATTAAAATATAAAACCTATCAGAGCAATGCATCTGTACCAAGAGCTGTTTCATTTTGCTTTTATTATTCTGTCAAGTACAATAGTCAAAATGTGAATTAATACAATTATATGACCAAACTATGGTAGCTAACTATATGCAGTTAATCATATTAATATTGAGTAAGGCAAAATCTATTACCTGTGTACCCCGTTCTTCCAATCAAGTTTACCTGCCTCAGTTTTAGATATCATTGGTATTCAAATTAGCACTGCCAGTGTGAGGATGGTACTGCTCTAGAAACTAATGACTAATTACTTCCAGTGTAATTTTTGGGGAAAAGCATTGGAGGCTTGACAAACCAATGGATTTGGTGCAGCAAAACAACTATACAATAGAACTAGCCACTGACAAATTATTTTAGAATATAGGAATTTGGTGACAATATACATTAGCTGAGCATTTATTAATTGATTGTTTAAAGTGAAAAATAATCAACCTAAAAATGTAAAAAACTTTCAAAAAGACAAAACCTTATTAATTTATTTAGACTTGAGATACTATCCACTTTATTTAAAAGAAATCATATCTGATTTTTTTATCTGCTGTAGTTACAAGTAACGCGTAATACCACTATAACTGGAAGAGACTGTACTCTTCACTACTTTTGTTATAAATCTTGTGCACTTAATAGCAGTGTGTATATATAACTTTACTGTTCTCCCCTGTATAGTCAATGTGCAAGGTCTTTCAGAGAAGGAGAGAAAACCATTGAAAAAATAGGGAAGTGAAATTGTCCCACAACGATTGGTAGGGGATCTTGGGGGGCTCGTGTTAACACCAAAAATTATTCACCTTGATGTATTTTAACTGACTAGATTTCAAGGGTAATGGTGCCTCTAAAAATCCCATATTTGAGATGGGGATATGAAAGAAAAATTTACAATGATGGTGACACTTAAAAGACTTACTGTAAATTAAGGAACTACTTTTTGCAAGAGTTATTTACAACTCACCTAACACACAGCATTTGTAATATGCTAACAAAACGTAGGTTAAAATATTTTTAATGTTTGGCAATAGACTCATAAAACATTACATTTAATTTGCTTTACAATTAATGCTATTAATTTTTTGCATGTCCTTTTCCTGTGACAATGAAAATAAACTTGTAATTTATGCGTTTGCTCATATGCAGTTTTACTCTTATTGAATGACAGGACAGAGGATGTGGGGAGGTAGGAGAATGAAGGTCATAGGTGTGGAAAGTGCTGGATTGAGCCTCACCCTACTTTCTTCACCTAGGTTTGGGCAAAAACTGAGTCAAGTCCGAGAGTAAGGCTCTAATCTTAAATAGGGTAGAGATGTTTGGGGGTGTCCTTACCCCCAAACCCCCAAAACAAAATGAAAAATTGACACCCCACACACTTTTTGGTTTTGTTTCAATAGATTTTTATTGGTGTGAAAGAGAAAGCAATAGTGACATGGCAACATTTATTTACGGTACTTTTGTTTATACAGTAAAAGTCCATGAAGTCCTTTCATCTTTTGTCTATACATTATTCTGGCCCATTCCAACAATTCAAGAAGTTATTCAATAAAAAAATCTTTCATTAGTAATCTATTTTAATTCTGGTTCTACCTAGTCTCTAACTTTCTAAACTCCAAATGAATAGAAAGATTAAAGAAAGAAATTTGAGAGACAGTTTGCAGGGAACAAGTGTAACAGAAATCCTATTTCTCAGCAGCAGGAACACAGCTCAAAGCAAATGCAGTGAACAGTGTTGTATTTCTCAAATGTATTGTATAATAGGCTGCTAGTGAACATACATGTAACCTAAACGCTCTGATTGTTCAGACCCCTGTCTTCTAAGAGGGGTATCATCTCTCAGCAACAAGGAAACTTTCCAATTTCAGTTTTACCCTTTTTACTAAAGGCAAATAAAATTAAATTTCATTTCAGCAGGAAATAAAATTAAAGTGCACTAACATGATTTTCTCCAGGATATGTTCACACATTAATAAACCAGCACTAATTACAGCATGAGCATCCATAAGCCTTTGTTCTCAGAAATGTGATTGGAAGTTCTAACCACCGCTACCAATTCTGGAAAGTAGTTCTGAATAGTGGAATTAATAGTTTGGGAACAATTTTAAGATAGAAATCAACCCCAATGATTAGAGATCAGTCCAGTAGACATAGGATCAACATCTTTCATGTCCATTGTGAAATTTACATCATATGTTTTGCCACTCTGTCATGAACCACTTTTCACGGAGGCTCCCAGCTCAAATTATTGATCTTCCAAGGATGTGCTGAGTATTGCCTCCATTTTCAGAGATGGCAAAACTGAGGCTAAGAGCTGAAGTGATTTACCCAAGGCCAGAGCAGGAGACAGTAGCAAAGCAGGTATGATCTACTAGGTAGATATTTGATACTAATCCAGGATGTCACTAATGTATACAACTTCTAAAAGAAGAGAAGAATGACACTGCCCATTATGCTTGATGGACTAAACTAGAATGGATCAGTTAAGTTCACAACTTTTATTATTCCCATTTAGGAGTATCTTGTTTTTTATGACCATGTCGGGCTGAGAGTCCCCACACTTGAGCCAAACTCCTCTAACAATTAGAATAAAAATAATTATTTCCTTTAACATGTGTAATCATGCTCAAAGGTAATCACCCCAACAGACTAGTACTGTTCCCAGTCAGCTTACATATGTATTTATTAAATTTAGCTATAACATTTTTCCTGAGACGAGGATAAACCAATTATAAAAAAAGCATATTGTGGAACAGGTTCCACTGACCCTGCTGTGGTATTGGTTCTACAGCCTAGGTTTGCCTGATTTAACAAAATGTCCCAGCATACAAGTTCCCCTAGCCTGTCCCAGCTTCTGCAAGTGCTGCCAATTCAAAAGCAGTAATTATCAGAGTACCTTCTAGTTATGAAGGACAGTTTAATAAAGGAGGAGTAATAGTAAAAAGAGCTGGGGAAAGGTGGCTTCCTCATACCAACTCAGTACATTTGTTCCAGCACCAGGGAGGCATTTACCTGCCACCTTCTAGAAAGTTCTGGGTGCATCGGGTGAAAATCTCAGTATTTGAAACGCACAACAGGAAGTACTATTGCAAGTGCCCAGTGCCAGTTAAAATAAATGTAGGCCCCTCTGTGATGTTATTAGATTGGGACCCATTGTTACAGGGCCCAAGATTTGGTGGGTCAACTTCTTCTCATCTGCTTCAACCTCAATGCTTCAGGGATGAATTCTGCAGTCACAGAAGCAGCAAATAGCAGTTCCTGCTTTTGTAGGAAGAATCAAGGAAAATAGTGGATGAAAAGAGTCTAAGGGTACGTCCAGACTACCTGCCGGATCGGCGGGTAGCGATCGATCGATATATCGCGTCTCGTCTAGACGCGATATCGATCCCCGAACGTGCTCCCGTCGACTTTGGAACTCCACCAGGGTGAGCGGCGGTAGCGGAGTTGACGGGGGAGCTGCGGCCGTCGATCCCACACTGTGAGGACGGGAGGTAAGTCGAAATAAGATACGTCGACTTCAGCTACGCTATTCCTGTAGCTGAAATTGCGTATCTTACATCGATCCCCCCAGTGTAGACCAGGTCTAAGTAGAAGGCAGGACGTGGAATAAGCTCAGGCAAGAACCATGCCAAAGGTTAAGATGTCCTGATCCCCCAAGTGGTCTGAAGTTATTTGCCATATTGCTCTCAGCCCATATGACGCAGCTACTGCTTAACGCTATGTGGTACTGGAGCATGAAGTTAATATCGTGCTAGCTGCCCTCCATCACTTAGGGATCAGGTTTGTCAATATTGGCTGGACAGTCCTGCAAGTCCCAAATATGCCACAGATGCAGTACAGGCAGGAGTTTCAAACAGTAGGACTTGGAGTAAGTTCTTGGCAGTATGGGAAAACTGCTCCTATGGGCGAAAATGGTCTCCGGGGTGGGGTGGATGTGGGGAATGGAACAACCCCTGCATATGAACTTGACAATTACCAAGATATCAGGAGGAGTCACTTGAGGCTTCTAAGCAGGATTGTGATCTTCACTAACAAGGGACATTTTACAGATATTTAAAAGGATAGTGCTATTGCTTCTCTTCTGACTAGAGCTGCTAAATCAAATTTTGTAATATTTTCCAAATTTTGACTAATTCTTCTCCATCATTTGACCAGCTTAGGGCCATAAAATATTTTGACAAATTGAATAATAATTCAACAAGATTTTCTCATATTAAAATATTTTCAAAGGAGCCCACGAGATTTAGGCACCTGGATTCCATTTGAATTCAATGGGATTTAGGTACCTAATTCCCTTAGGCTCCCTTGAATTCCCAGGCTCAGTGATTAAATTTTGTCATTACATTGCCTGTCTTAACTCCTGGAACCTGAGTGCTTTTTAAGTATTACCCCATTAGGGATGTTTTAGCAACATCCAGAGAAAGAAGAGCACCACTGGAAAGGGAACATACAAACCGCAGGGTGGGTGTTTTTTTACATAGTATGTTTTCTATTGGTCTGATCCTGCACCATTAGAGACAGAGGGACTTTTGCTGTTGACTTCAATAGCAGCAGGATCACACCTTTGTGTACAACACAAAAACACACTCATGTGAACATGCAACTTTATTGCAATATGGAGGCATCCAGCTTTATTAGATTGTTTTTAGAATGTTACCTTTCTATGTCTGCTGTTTCATTTTCCTTCGTTACCTTCTCCCCCTCTGTTTTTATAATGACCTTCTCTCCTCTGTCTGCCCTTTCGTTCTGTTCTTCTTCATCCTCCTCACCTGTTTTTCCTTTCACTGACGCGTCTCTTCTTCTTTCCCTTGGTGTTTTTAAAAATCTTTCCTTTCTTCTGTCAGATTTTCTTAACTTTCCATCTCCCCCTTTCCTCTCTCAATCCAGCTGCTGCAGCACAGATGTGACTGTAAAGCCTCAAGTTCAGCTGTAACTTTACTCTGTGGAATGCAAACTGTTTATTGGCAAGAGTAGTTCTACATACGGAATCCTTTGCAGAACTGTTTGACTCCTGCTTCTGCAAGTCACTATATATTGTCAGAATACTGGTCTTTAAAACCAAAAGCCAACCTACGTTTTAAAAATCTCTGTTTTAAATGAGGGAGACTCACTGGCTCAGGGAATTTAAAATGGGCTGTGCAGCCTTTAACCCTTGAGCTGACCAATTCATATCTGACCTGCTTCTATAACAGCCCCTAATGGAGCCTGCCACAGGAACAGCTCATGTGCACAGGGCTGCAGATTTATGCAGTAGCTCACTGGCACAAGTTTTCACATTCAGTCAGCCACCACATGTATAGCTTGGCACTTATGGGGCCACCAGTGAATTCTGCCCAACCCAAATACAGTGGTACACACTGTTCAGGTGAGGGTCACAGTAAGCAGACAAATAAGGAAAGAGGAGCAAAACACAAAGTTTTTTAAATAATTCACAGAAGTGAAAAACAAGAGAAGGAAAAAAGAACCAAGAAGAGGCTGGGGGGGGCAGGAGGGGGGAAGAGAGGGAGAGAGACGGGGACGTGAGTGACAACTGTTCCGGGACATGATGTAAGGGATGAACTTAGGTGGAATAGTAACTAGAGTTCAGTTTCAGGTACAGGGGAGCTGTAGACTTACCTGGTCTGGGTGTGGTCAAGACTTCATGAGGATTTACGGAAAAATCCTACCAACTTTCATAAGGAAAAACTATCAGGGTTCAACAGAAATTTAATATGGATCTGCAGAAACTACTCTAAAAACTGTATAATAGAGATACATCATCTACAGGAATTTTGCATCATGTATAAATAGTACCATTAAAATAATATAAAACAGTTACATTATTAAATTCTACAGGACTTTTCAATAAGGGTACTATTCAAAGATACACAGTCTGATCCTTGCAACACAAGGGAGAGTCTGTTGACTTCAGTGGGCTTTGGCTTAGATCCTGTATATTTTTTAGCTTTCATGATGAATGTTATTACCTTTTTTTTTTTTTTTTTTTATAAAATTCAATACCATTAGTTGAGACAGTCCAAGATTATTCTGAAGTTTAAAAGAAAAAAAGGGTCATTTTCCTTTAAGGCTCTCAGAACGATCTTCATATTCTACACCACAGACTGCAACAATACATCTTTGTTTAACCTACCACGATCAGAAACTTCTCACTGTTGACAGAATCGCCATGGGAATGAACTACTGAAACTATTTTTATGATGTCAAGTATCAGAGGGGTAGCCGTGTTAGTCTGAATCTGTAAAAAGCAACAGAGGGTCCTGTGGCACCTTTAAGACTAACAGAAGTATTGGGAGCATAAGCTTTCGTGGGTAAGAATCTCACTTCTTCAGATGCAAGTAATGGAAATCTCCAGAGGCAGGTATAAATCAGTATGGAGATGAGGTTTTTTTTTAGGATACAAAAAGTCCTTAGATGAACTTAACTTAGCTTGAGCTAAAGCCATAGATAACTGATCCCCCATATTCAAGTTTGGGGGCAACCATCCAGTCCAGGGTGTGTTTTATTTTAAAATGATTAAACCCAACATGTTCTGGTCATATACGTTTCCTTCAGAGCAGTCTCCATTTTATGCAGGTGTACAAAATTTCACCCTCAAGTTATGGGAAATACTATTGCCTTCCTTCATTCAAATTATTGAGACAAAGGAGCGGTTTTGTGCATGAGTGATGGTGGTGTTACACTAAATTATGTTTGGTTTCTGGTGTTAAATTGCAGAGTTATAAGCAGACCCCCCCACCCCTCCCACACACACCCCCAACCAAACTTGCTCTACTTCCTCACTTAATGGCCAATACACCTCTACCCCGATATAACGCAACCCGATATAACACAAATTCGGCTATAACGCAGTAAAGCAGCGCTCCGAGGGGGCAGGGCTGCGCACTCCGGTGGATCCAAGGAAGTTTGATATAATGCGGTTTCACCTATAACGTGGTAAGATTTTTTGGCTCCCGAGGACAGCGTTATATCGGGGTAGAGATGTATTACTCAATTTCTTTAGGTCAGACAAGCTTCAGTTCCTCCAATCTGCTGGGCACACTGTAAAGTCCACTTTTTTATTTCTGCATGGGTGGGAGAGATGAGATCCGAGTTTTTGCATGGCTCACTATTTGGCGGTGGGGGTGGGGTTCTGGGGAAGGACTCGGGCGTGATGTTGATATTGGTAATCATTGTGTGCTGTCCTTAAAAGTGATGCTAAAAACCCTGGAGAAAAAAATATCCATTAATTATGAAATCACCTAGTAAGAACAAGCACTTTACTCTTCAGGGCAGCAGCTCCAGCTTAGCCCCCCCAGGCTTTGTCTAAACTAGGACTGAAAAGTTAGAACACTGTAGTAGGAGGTGCTAACTAACACACACTGGAAGTAGACTAGGCAGCATAGACTTTAACACACACTAAGGTGGAATGTCAAAGCCTCATAGGCTTTAACTCTACCATCTTAGCACGAGTTAAACTCTGCTTTGTGTACACTAGACTATTAGAAGGAGTTAGCTAGCATATCCTACCCAACAGGCACGCCTGTAAATCCTACTCTAGGCAAAACCTGAGGCCTTGCTGCTGGAGGTGGAAATACTCAAGCTGGACCACACGCTTAGACTTTAAGGCCAAAAGGGATGCTCATGATCCTCTAGTCTGACCTCCTGCATATCACAGGATACAGAGCCTCACCCCCCACTCCTGTAATAGACCCATAACCTCTGGCTGAGATACTGAAGTCCTCAAATCTTGATTTAAAGACTTCAAGTTACAGAGAATCCACCACTTGCTCTAATTCAGACCAGCAAATGACCTGTGCCCCATGCTTCAGAGGAAGGCGAATCCCCCCGCCCCCACCACACAGAGTTTCTGCCAATCTGACTTGGGGGACAGTTCCTTCCTGACCCTGTATATGGAGATCAGTTAGAGCCTGTACACAGGGGCAAGACCCACTAAATTGGCATGTTTACTGCTCGTTCCTCAGCAACAGTATCAGGGCTTGCGTCTACACCATTGCTTGTACTGGTACAGAAAATTGGGCACTAGGTTTAAACTAACGTACGCCAAGCCTTGTTTACATAGGGGATTTTTTGTAAAATTTTCTTGTCATTGTTCAGAATAGCGTAGCTCTACAAGTATGAGCGATATTGCAAGCCCTAGTTCAGACAAGGTGCATCAGCAGCTGATATTCTTACCACAGGTTCACTGCTCAGTGTAATGGATATGATGTGTTAAAACCGACAGTAGGCCGAGCACACTAGAGCTCCCAACATACAGGCACCAGTGTGGCTGCTGTGGGAAAATTTTACAAAATGTACACCTCTACCCCGATATAACGCGAATTCGGATATAACGCGGGAAAGCAGCGCTCCGGGGGGGGGGGGGGCTGGGCACTCTGGTGGATCAAAGCAAGTTTGATATAACACGGTTTCACCTATAATGCGGTAAGATTTTTTGGCTCCCGAGGACAGCGTTATATCGAGGTAGAGGTGTACTTCATGTAAGTAAACCTCTACCTGGGTGGAACTGGAGGATAGTGGCAGGAGCAGTAGCTTGGAAGTTTTTCTAGGAGGCAGCAATAAATGAGATCGGAGAAGGAACAAGAGCTGCTGAGACAACTGTGCAGGGCTTGGATACAGTACTCTGATCAATGTATTGTGTATATTTTAAAGGAAGTCAAACTTTGAGAAGGGCTATTATTCCAGAGTTCTAATCTCTTTAGCTGTTTATTACTTTGACAAAACCTAGCCCCACTGCCCTGTAATTCACAGCTGCCTGTTTTCCTCTGGAGCTGACTTTTCTTTTCTTTGATTTAGGAGAGCCGTGGATGTTTGCCCATTTTACAATCAGTCTGAATATGTTGCAAGTAACTGGGAAGTAGAGGGTCACTGGAAGACTCTGTGTGTTGTTTATGCAAGTACAGTGAACTTGGTTCAATGAAGCCGAGCCCAAATTCCTCAATAAGTCAGCATTGTGGCAGTTTAGTGTTAAAATCGTACTGATGCACAAACCCGTCTAACCTGAATTTCTTGCCTTTGTGGAAATATAATTCACAACATGCCATAAAGCAACTCCTGTTACTGTCAGAGATGGTTACACATGTACTGACCTCAATCTATTTCCTCTCCTGCTTGCTAAGGGCCAGATTTCTGCTACTGTTACTCATGCTGTAGTACCTTACTCCAGAAGGAGTCCCACTGAAATCAGCATGTCAGAATCAGGCCCACTGCAATTACATAGTAAGCTACGGGCACTACAAAACTGTAGATTGGGTTCAGTAATTTTCATGCTATTATACAGTTCCAGGGTTTTTCAGACCTCTCCATTGAAGAGCACAGTTGGTTTCGCACCAGGAAATCCCACTTTCCAAAGTGCAACAAAGGTTTCTAGAACAACACGGCCTAGCAAGAGGAAGGATGTTCCATAGTCTAATCTTTGTTGTGCTGCTTCATTCCTTTCTTTGCAAGCTCAGACAGATCTGACAGCAACAGAGAGCAGCTGGCTAGATAACAGCAGGGAAATGCAACACAGATGAATTTGGCAGCATAAAGTGAAAGACTGTAGGCTTCTTGCGATTTGTGTCCCACTTTGTAATGGCCAGTAAATGCACGACCATTTTGGCAAGCTTCTTACATTTAGCCTGTATCCACTTATTGCTGCAAAGAATGGGGAGCGTGGGTAAGAAGAGCCTTAGGGACTCGGTAATTACTTTCAGAAGTAAGGAGGTGCAGCATGTTTGCTACCCTACAGGTTTGGCCTCCTGAAGCTTCAAATGTAACTGCAATAAAACCTTTACTAAACTTCGTCTGCCCTCTAGTGGTTAATGAAGTGATTATTACTACTTACATATTGAAGGACTAGCTCTGCATAGCACAGAAGCAGAGACACTATGCTGAAGTATTTAATATTTTTCAAATTCTACATTAGAATTATTTACTTAGACCCATGAAAAATTCTTCACTTCACATTTACCACCCTGGAGGTTTTAAAATATGCAGTAAGATCTAAAATACTATCTACATCAAACAGTAAATAAAACAGTGGTGTTACATGCATCACTGGCTAGAACCAGCACTTTACAAGACCCTCAGTAACTTTGTTGAATTCCTTGTTTAAGGTGATGTCATCACATAAAATTAACCCTTAGATTTTCTAGTCCAACATAATCTGAAGATAAATTCTGTACTGTCGCTTCCTCTAAGACTATTTACATTTTAGGAGGCTCAGTGCTTGAAGTGAGCAGGATCCAAACTACAGCACTTTTCCAGAAAAAATAAACATTTAGTCCTTTTTAATGGAGTAAGACAGTATAAAGACTGAATTAGTAAGTAGTAAAAATGTAGATTTAATAAAAACAGGCCATTTTATTTGGTCAGGCCTGTTGTATACGTGTTTGGAGAGGTGGGATAGTACAGTACCTGAATTTCCTGGAGGCACTGGTTCAATACCTGACATACAAGGTAGATAAAACGAGTTCTATGCAGTCTTGTGTATAGGGGTGTTAACGTGTGATATGAAAACTGTCTTCCCTGGATGGACATTAAAAATCCTATGACACTTTCTTATACAGCAAGGTTTTGTCTTGGTGTTCTTGGGCAAAATTTTCCCTCCTCCCAATTTGTTCCCATTTTCCAAACCCAAGGATGGAGGTATTTGTTTGCTGTGTGGATACATTTTGTAAGCTGCTTTAAGATGAAGAGCTACATATTATATTTATGACTTATCTTACATTGGGGAGCAACCAGCTGGTTAAAATGCCCTTTTGAAATGCCAGCATTCAGTTGGATTGCAGACACT
This sequence comes from Terrapene triunguis, assembly GCF_002925995.2. Lineage (NCBI taxonomy): Eukaryota > Metazoa > Chordata > Testudines > Emydidae > Terrapene > Terrapene triunguis. The sequence continues at coordinate 20,181,028 of NW_020664404.1, read as the reverse complement.
TAACATGCAGTTATGCTCCAGGAAGTGATATCCAATGGACAGCCATCAACCCCTACAACCTTGCTATAGAAAAGTTACATGTAATTCTGATTTTTAAAACATTGACCTGGCTGATTGTTAGAATACAGATATATGGCCTACTACTAGTAACAGAGGTCGGTGAATCCTTTCTATAAAAAGGTCCTTTGCCTGTCAGCTTGGTGATGGATTGGAAGATAAATGTTAAATGGTATCTCTTCATAAAATTGCCATTGCAATAGTGGATGGTTTGAAATTGAAGAACTTCAACTTTACTTTTGTTACTTTGTCACAGACAAACAAGAGTCAATTATCCAAATGCTGTTCCTTTGCTTAAAGTCCATGCCATACAATGTTTTTACAAGAGGAGGAAGATGGTCAGCCTAGAGGAACTTTTTCATACAGTTTTAGCTTTAGAAAGTGGGGGTTAGGTAAGACAAGCTGGGAATCATAGGATTTACTTCCCTTTAAAAGGAGGTCAGTCGAGGCACACAGGTTGAACAAGTGTCTCCTTAAATATGATTTTAAAGCCTTGTTTGATTTAGATTAGATCCAGCAAATAAGAGGCCATTTTTTTTTTTTTTTTAAACAGGAGCCTAAAGTAAGGTTGCTAAATGCATATTTAGGGATCTAATAAATGGCCTGATTTTACAAAAAAAAAAAAAAAAGTCACTAGGAGCTTGGAGATTTTTAAAAAAAATCTTGTCCACAGTTTTGTTCAGATGGACAGCTCCCATTCCGTGTGGTTGTGTGTTAAGCAGCTGGAATACCAAATACAACCTGTTGGTGCTGTTACCTTTTCTTCATCACAGCACAAGCAGCACTAAAAACCTTTATGGATTTTTTTTGCATGATCCACTTATCAAGTGCACTGTCATATTACTGAAAAAGCCATCTTGCTCAGGCTCTGAAGTACACGAATTAAAGCAGATGATTCGTATACAAAGGAGGGCTTTTTCTGTAGCCTCCCCTGAGGAGAAAAGCTCAATATGGTCTCTCTGTAGTTTAAAATGTGTTAGTTCTCTCCCCGCCCCCTGCCATTTGCACAAATACATTTTAAGCCAATATTTAATTCATTCACCCTTTTCTTCCTGCAGGTATTTTGAAGTTTGTTGAAATTACCGTCAACATTCTAGTGCTGATCTGTGTTGGAGCCTCCCATGCAGCTATTGCTGGCTACAGTTCTATGGGAGGTTTGGGAACGGGCTCTTTCAACATTGGTTCGTTTTACAGCCCATTTGAAGGAACCGAGTTCCAGGAGGTGCGAGACCTGGACATGCAGTACAGCCAGATGAGAGCTCCTTGTGTGTATGGGGGAGTAGCCTTCAGCCTGACATTAGCGGCACTTACACTCCTGTTCCTCATCGCTGGGGCAAAACCCATTGATCGACTCTCTGTGAAGATGCTCGTGGCAGAATGTGCCTTTGATGCGCTGGCTTGTATGGGGTATATTGCAGCTGTTGGCCTTTACTTACACTTTATCATCCAGGTGAACTCCACCGACACATGCAAGAAGAGGGAAAGACTGTATGCGCGCCGTGGGTACACCTGGATGAACTGCGAGGTTCAGGGGGGTGATGCAGCTGTCAGCCTGTTTGGCATCGTTGCTGCTTGTTTGTACTTCCCAAGTTCTGTGATCTGTGCACTCACCATTCGAAACGTACGGGCCTTTCGGAGCCAGATGACCAGGACTCAATACAGCCTTGAGAATAGCTACAGAGAGAGAGAATACCAAAAGGACTACAGAAGCCCCGAAAGCACTCACAATGCACAGGTTGTAGCAACACTGGTGTAGAATCTGTCATGGAACTCAGAGCAGTGGCAGGGAGCATGAACTCCGGTGATGGGCAGGCACTGGATCTGATATTTTTAGGGTTTTTTTTAAATACAGAGCATCTGTATCATACGGACCATAGTGTACACATGTACAGCATTGTCAATTTTATGATGGACTAAAAAGTCCTGAATGTAATAAAATTTACTTTGTCACAGTAAATTTTAATTTTAGATGGTTACACCAATTACTTAAGTCTATTTTCAAATGTAAAAATATATTTGGTTTCAACAGTTCAGCCCTGCTCAAAGCAGGTCCAACTGACTCTAGTAAACACCAGCACGTTAACATTGGGGGAGCTGAACTAGTTAACAGTGGTGGGAATTATTATTATTTTTTTTTTTTTAAGTTTCCTTTGTATAGATATAACCCCAACTAGGAGTGTGGGAATTTCATTTCTTCTTCCCCTCCAGTTGGCCAGCCAATATAAGAGGTTAATAATCTATCAACACTTCCAGCTAATGGATTTAGGGCCCTATTCAGAAAGGTACTTAAGCACGTGCCTAACTTTTATTTTGTAAGTCCCGTTGACTTCAGTGGGTCTACTAACAAAGATAAGAATGTTTCTAAGGATCACACTGAATCAGGGCCTAAACTACAATTTAGCTCCCTTGCCTGGATTACTACCATGCTGCTAATCTAGAGAAAGGCTTTAAACTCCCACTATTGATCCCAAGTCACCCATATTTACACACCCTGATCACACTGCTCCCTGAGGAATTTTGCAGACAGGCGTTAACTACAGTTCCAAACACAATGGTTTTTTATGTCCATGTAATTCTGAACCTAGTGGAGTTAATCTGAATTTACGAACCGTGAAACATCAGAACTGGGCCCGATAGGTCTGAGTCAGTATTCCCCTGAATGAAGCAGCAGTTTGCAAACTTCAAAACACAGGAATGAGGAGATGAATGCTAGACAAATAAATACACTTGAACAAACTGACTCTTCTTGGGTATTAAAAACAGTTTTTTCCCCCCAGAAAAAAGCTGTAACGGAGTGACAAACACACATGCCCCTCTAACATCTTTGCATGAAAAGCTCTGATGCACAGCAATAATCAGACACTCCCTGGGTCAAGAAAATCATCGTTTAAGAAAACATCTTCAAGAATCCTCTGTTTGAAGCAAAGCAAACAGATCACTGTACAGCACAGATGAAAGGCTAAGCAAAAGCATTGTTGAATCACATCATGATTTATGTCAACACGTAGAAAAGGCTATTATGATCCTGGCTGTGCTCTTTGCTTTCAGTTTTGCTTGGATGAGAGTCATTATTCAGATGAAGCCCTCTTTTCATACTGGAAATAGTTTTTTTGATATGCACCCCCATAAATTACAATAAATATAGTGATATTTGATGTATAATCCATAGAAACAAGATGTTAATATTAAGTTCTGGACTGTGCAGATGTGTTTGAATGGACTTTGCAATAATATTTAGTGTTTATATAAAACTGTATGTGTTTAAAGTACTGAACAGATGTTAAATTAAACCTCAGAACACTCCTATGAGGTGGATAAATGTAATCCCCATTTTACAGACTGGGAAACATAGGTGAAGTGACTTAACCAAGCCCCTCAATAAATCTGCCAGTGGCAGAAAGAGGATTAGAACTCAGAACCTCTTAACCTCCAACCCTGTGCTTATTGCTCCAGACCAGAATGCCTTCCACTGGTGTTCTGTATGGGCATAACAGTCTACCATTGGTGAATCTATTACTAGGAATAATACCCATAGCAACTCAATTTTGCACTTGAATCAGGATATTCCCAATTTAAGGCTGCGCAAGCTCTCTTAGTCTGCTGCCCCATTGTGCATATAAACTGTGGTACAGACTGTAGTTACATGATCATATTCTATACCTTTTAAAATTACACACAAAAAATATGTTAAGAAAACATAAAGGTTGCACTTATCAAACACTGGCAAGTTAAGGTCACCTATGCAACTTTAATTTGATCTTGCTCTGCATATGTACTATGACAGAGTCTTTAATCACATACTTTTTTGTCCACAGAATCTCTGCCTTATTCAGTACGTAGAATGGACAGTGCTCACTGAAGAAGCAGCTATTCAATAGCTTGTTTTCTCTTCATGCAAATCTATGGCTTCATGGGTTATTTACTTAATTAAATATTATTTAAATAATTTCTTCATCAGCTTTTGTATGGTGCTTATCACTGCAGTATTCAAGTGCTTCACAAACAATTTATTTTCACAATGCCCCTGACATGAGGTGGTATTATCCCCATTTTACAGACAGTAAACTGAGGTACAAAGAGCTTAAGTTCAAAAAGTATCCACTAATTTAGAGATGCCTAGGACCCGTTTTTTACAGAGTACTTTATATAGCACTTTATATGTTCCAAGCACAGTTCACATTGACTTCACTTGAAGCTGTGAGCATTTAGCACTTCTGCAAAAATCAGATCCCGGGGTCTCAAGCCTGGCACCCAGAAAATGAGGAACACACAAATAGAGACCACCTGTGAAAAGTTTAGTTTAAGCAACTTACCCAGCATCACATAGGAACTGTGTGGCAGAGGCAGGGATAGAACCCAATTTTCCAGGGCAGCATTTAACTGGCTTAACCATGAGACCATCCCTTCTCTTCCCGCAACCCTTTACGCTACACATCTTCCAACTTCTGAAATAAATGAAACAGGGGTCCTACAAACAACAGTCTCCATTACACAACCCTGATTCATCCCCAGAGCAAGTCCACCTGTGCACTGAATGAATGGATCCTGTGGGGGGAAAATAGAATAATGCATTAGGACTATCATAATGCATAATCACAAGGGGGTCAAGTTAAGATTGCACAGGCAACTTTAAATCTGGTATTTCCTAACTTTTGACAGTTTGACTTTGCAACATTATTATTTTAAACAGATTTTTTTATGTAATCTCCTAGGTTAAAAAAAAAAAACAGCAGCAAATTCCATCATGTGGCATCATATTGACACTTACATGGGCCACCGGCAGTGTTGGAACCCTTAGGTCTGCCACACAGACCTCTATCACTTGCATTAATGGAGTAAATTATGGCAGTAGTAGGCTGTCATCCTCTGCATGGACCAACACTAAGGGAATGGGACACTGCCAGTGGTTTTCACAGCTGTTTGCTGAGAGCAGAGGAATGGTGAGACTCAGGAATGAGGGTTTCATTCCAGGCTCTGGAGGAGTGTGCGCTCTTAGTGGATCTATTCCCCTCCCTCCCCACAGCATGAACTTTCTTCCTTGTCCCCTCTTGTGTATTCAAATGCTTCCTCTTCCCCACCCCAGGCTCATTGTCCCAGCCCCATTCTCCTCACCTAGCCAATGCCAGTCCCCTCATTCCAGTCTCCCTGCCCAGCCACTTCTAATCTCCTTTCTTCTGGCTCCTCACCTGATCCATCTCTCCCAAGCCCTATCCTCCAGTCATCTCACCCACTTCCATGTTTCCTATCCCCACTGACTCAGTCCCAATCTCCCTCCCTGTGTATTTATGCCTGCCTACTGTATTTTTCACTCCATACATCTGAAGAAGTGGATCATAGCCCACGAAAACTTATGCGCTAATAAATTTGTTAGTCTTTAAGGTGCCACAAGACTCCTAGTTGTTTTTGCTGAAACAGACTAACACGGCTACCACTCTGAATCATGCAATCTCAGCATCCCCCCTTGCCTGGCTACTTGTCCCACTCTCTTTGCCCAGCCAGTCCCAGTCTCCCATGCATGTCAACTCCTTACCAGATCTAGCTCCTCTCACCTCCTGCCCTCAGCCAAACTAGTTCGCAGCCCCAGTCTCCTTGCCCAGCTAGTTCCAACTTCAGATATGTTTGGCTAGTATTTTCCCCCCCCTTTTTTATATTGATTTCACTGTCCTACTTGTCCTGTTTAGCAACAGACTTTTTTCATTCAATACATTCATTGTGCTAAGGTCCACAGATACATTACAATGGGTACAGCAGCCTACTGGCAGCTTGGGGGCAGAACAAGACCTGTCAGGCATTCCCTAGTGCCCGGCAGCTCAGGCAGGCCTCTCTGCTGCAGAGCTTTTCTCAGAAAGAAACTCCAAACTTTTTCAGAAGTTTAGACTAACAGTTTGGTTCAGTGGTTCTGTCTAATTCCCAGCTGTGCCCAAAGGCTGCATTTGATTTTTCTGGGGGTGATTGTCTTCTCCGCTCCGCTCCCCCTTCTGAGGTATTTGTGCAATGGCTAGTGTCCATGCACACTTCACAGAGCAAGCCAAACAAAGAAAAAAGGGCTGACTATGAATACTATCAGGTACCAGCTCTCATCTCAGAAGAATATTAACAGAAGATTATGTCCATAAAGGAAAATGAGTGGTGTCTCAGAAAAAATCCAGTTCTTATTGGAGTCTATTGAGAATGTTGATCTCATGACAGATGTGCTTCAAAGAAACAGAGCTCCTATGAGACCTGTTCAGTAATTCTTGCTATTCCCTTGCATCTCATCTCTGCCAACGGATGTGATGGGATCAAGGCCCCATCATATATTCTCCACTCCCTCAACCAAATGTAGACAAAACATTTTTTTTTTTTTTTTTGAAGTGATCCACCCATTAGTGCATCAGGAAGAGTGAGCCTAATATTAAAATGCCAGCTGGGGTAATGCAGGGGGCTCATTCAGGTCTCAATTTCTTCTGGTACCTTTCCCCTGGATTGAAAGAGTGCAGAGCATCCACCAGTTGAAACAATGATATACTAAAGTTTCAGAGCGCTGTTCTTTCCAAGGATAAAAGACTTATTCTACTTGAGGATCAATGTGTCTGAGGGAGTTTTACATAAACTAGGGGGAACATGATCATTCCAATTCAGGAAGAAAAAAAAAAATCAACTTCTCCTGTCCTGGCCAGAGCAAAGTTTCCTATCTTTATGTGCACTCCACATCAAGAGCAAAGATAAATACCAAGATTTATTATGGCAGAAGTTGGATTAAGCAGAGTGGAATGTGTACCCAGAAATAGCCTCACTCAGTCAACTTGGTGAGCTAGTGATTGACATCTGCATCTAGAAACAACAGAAAGCCATAGTGGCCTCTCCATGTGTCAGGACCTAGATTCTGAGGTGGTGAATGACCTCTCTCAAAACTGGGCAATGTGTATGCTATATGTCTTTCCACTATTGCCCAGGACCATACAAAAGATAGGAAGGAGAGTATGGCAGTGACACTGTTTTTGCCTTTGTGGATGAAGAGGCTATGGATCTCAGGCAATTAACTAGCATTGGATCTTCTGATGCCTCTATGTCAAAGAGGCCGTCTGCCATTGAAAAAAGCAGTTCTTCATCTGGGTTCAGACAGGTTAAAAATGGAGGAACTCATTATCACTCTCATGGACTCAAAGTAACTCAACAAAAACAAATTCTGCTGGCTGGTGAAAAGCCCATAGTTTAACTACCATGTAAAAGAAGTAAAACATAGTCTTGAATTCCTCCAGGAGGGCTAATGTGGGTGTATAAGTGTCCAAGCAGAAAGGTAAATCTCTATAATGTTTTCATGTTCAAGGAAAGTAAGTTTGGTACAAATCCCAGCATTAAATGCTTCCTTAGGACATCAATGCTTATTCCAGCCCAATAAAGGTCAGAAAACATAACCTTAGAATCTCATTCTGCTCCTTCAGCATCTACCTAGATCAAACTCCTGCACACAATGCATCTACTTCCTATCCATTAAAGCAGACCTCCCAATAGCTACTGTCTTCAATCAGATGAATATTTAAATTGGGAGCTTTCTCAGATGACACCCAGTGTTGTACTTTATATATCCTCCCCTGGGGACTAATATCTCAGCTGGTACATATTTAAAGAACGACCAGCTTCCCATCTGTGAAAATCTCATGGCAATGAATCTGTGTGCCTTAGAACAACAAATAAGAACATTCATCTGCTTACCTGAAAATATACCTTCTTTGCGTAATAAGGCCCATAGGTCTGCCCCAGCGTGGAGACATATGGAACATCCAGAATAGAGATGGCAATTGGATTTGGTTTGTTGCTGTGGTCTGCAGTAAGAGAAATTGTGCTTTTTCCTCACTCTAGAAAAATAGATATGAATTATCCTGACTGTGGAGGTTAGTTCAAGAGAACTTCAGGAAGCAGGGTACTCCCCTCCCACCAGGGACTTGCAGGTCTAGCTCTTCCCCCCCCCCCCCCCAAAAGCTGCAAGTAGGCGGACGTACCCTTGTAACGATCTACCTGAAAATTGCCTCTCTGAGTAATAAGATCCATAAATACAGAAGAGTTTTCCTATTCTCTTTCACCAAGGTATGCATTTTAAGTTGTCAGGATTGGAGTACTATACATTTGTTTCAATATGTTTTGGAATAGTCTGCGTTTAATGTGGAAGTAGTACTGAATGCAAGCAAATAATTGTACAACACTGGAAATCACACTCAAAGCCTAACATAAGACTCTGGATTACAATTTGAATCATTGATGCATCTTTAAATGAAAATGTTTGTATAGATTAATGCATCAAAGAACAGTTTGATTGTACATGTGGACAAATGTTAATGAATAAAGAATGTATTTTGCTCACACTTGTAATCTTTCCCTTGTATTTAAGTTAGTCTCTCGGTTCTTGCTTTTCTTCTCTATTCTTTGTATAATTTAGTTTTACATAAACACATATTGATGATTTGGTCTTTTTGGTATTGCTTGATTGTATTTACTGAACTTTCATGAACATTTTCTTTAAAATCTCAGATAAGTTATTAAAAAATAGAAACCATGTTACTCATGACAGACATGACAAACATTCATTGTTACTCATCTCTTCCACAGCATCACTCTAAGAAAGGGTGGCATTCAATGCATTAAGAAGCTTTATGCCAGCACAGCATGAAAACTGTCACAGATGCTCCCCATCACCCAACATAAATAAAACAGGCTCCTTGCAAGGTCTGTAGATTGTCAACACATTTGATGTGATTGGTTTTGGCATGTGACAATGCAAGACAAGCAAGTCAGAGGATGCCCTTCAATAATACAAATGGTCTAGATTGATTTATACTGATCCCATTTATACTGAGAAATGCAGCTGCTACTGGACTTTCAGAAGCTCTCATGGCATGTTGAGCAGCTTAAACAAGGAAAATGTGTATACAATGTCTGTAGATAATTTTTCAAAAAGATTCTGAGAGGCTCATGAGAGATACATAGGTAAGGGACATAGATGTTTTAAATGTGCTTTGGGTAACTCAATTAAGATTCAGATACGTTACGTTATTCGTATACAATACCTTCCTTTTAGTGATGAGTAAAATATTGTTTAGACAACAGTAGATACCCGAAAACTTGTGCTTCCTGTATTCCATACAGGCTTTCAAGTTGAGGTTGGATGAATATGAGCAAAAACAGTAAGAGTTCAAACTTGCCCATCTGCTCTTAATGCAAGTTGGAACCTCAACTCTTAAGCAAATTTGATATATGAAGTATCCTTAAACAAACATGAATTCCCATATGTATTGTATATACACCAGTGGTTCTCAACCTATTTATCATTGTGGGCTGCATACGGTTGAGAACCACAGTGCCCCCCCCAAACCTCTATGCTCAGCACTCTCCAGCCAGAAACCCTTCCACAGAGTGGGGCCAGGCGTGGAGAGCTGGGCATGGGGCAGGGACCCTGATCCCGGATCCTGGTGCGCGGGGACTCCCAACCCCCACCATGCGGGGCCAGGGAGGCTGCCAGGACCCAGACCCTGCAGGGACCCGACCCTACCATGCAGGGTTAGGCAGCAACTGGCTGCCTGGAACCATGTGAGAAGCCGGGGGGCAGCCAGGACCCCTCCCCCGGACCCTGCCCACCCCACAGCATGACAGCCGGGAGCCCAGAGCCGCCCCCCCCCCACTGCGCAGCAGCAGCCCAGGAGCCCACCCGCCTTTAGCACACTACTGTGTGCTAACTGGGCCATATGCGGCCCATGGGCCGCGGGTTGAGAACCGCTGATATAGACACTGTATTTATATTCTCATATGTATCATATATACACACTATATTTAGATTCAAATGATAAGTTTTAACAAATATAGTACCATATCAGCAGCACCGCAGAAGCCACTTGACACTACCTAAGGATCTGGCCCATGAAACCTCAAATTAATGCACAGAAAAATCTCTTTTGAAAATAAAACTGAATGTTAGCGATGCTTCTTGGCCACCATGGAGGGGAAAAACAGACCCATTCAATTGATGCAGAGAATTGTTCTCCTTCCTTCAGAGAATGTGGAAACACACCTTGACTCTGAGATGGCCTGTAGTTATGTCATGTCCTTGAACAAGCTAATGGGGATTAGGTTCAAGTTACAATGTCTGGAGAGACAGCTATGATTTTTTAATTTTTTAAAAATACGCTAACTTAGTGATCATAAAAAAAACATTACTCACTTTGTGCAGTAACTGTGGTTCTTCGAGATGTGTCCCCCTATGGGTGCTCCACTTGGTGACTTCTGACAGTATCACCAGATGGAGGAGAGAGTTTCAGGACAGAGTCCACCATGAACTGGACGGAGACCAGTAACTCAAAACCATTAACATGTGCTTAGGGAATTTCACAGGTGCAATAGAACCGTTAGTCTGTAAAACAAACTAATTTCACATAAGTCACTGAAAAGCCAAGACATGGCAACTATTTCCACAAGTGGCATTTCTCTCTCTTTTCAACGCACGTGCCCCATTGCAATGTAAACTAGTTTCGCACAAGGAGCTTCCTAGGGAGCTCAGCTTCTGAACGGGACAATGAGCCCGGAATACATTTGTTTTACAATCAAGTCTCCCTCATCCTGAAGGTTCTCAATAGTTCAAGAGACTGAGCTGGGCCTAGAAATGATTTATGAGATTGCTGTAGAAAGACTTCATTGCCCGAGGTACAATGATGTGCTGGGGCATGGGGGACACAGAAGCGCTTTAAAATTCTGTCAAACTTCGTGCAGGGACAATCTCCCTGCCTGTGATGAAATCTCCCCCCTTTATGCAGCCTGCAGAATCATCCCTGCTACAGCTAATTTGTCCCAAAGGTTCATAAAAAGAGTCATATAAAGAGCTTTTACTTTCATTTGGAATGCAAGTGTCAGTTTTTTTTTTTTTTTTTTTTTAAATATGCACCTCTACCCCGATATAACACTGTCCTCGGGAGCCAAAAAACCTTACCGCATTATAGGTGAAACCGCATTATATCGAATTTGCTTTGACCCGCTGGAGTGCGCAGCCCCGCCCCCCCGGAGCACTGCTTTACCGCGTTATATCCGAATTCGTGTCATATTGGGTCGCATTATATTGGGGTAGAGGTGTATTTATTTTCTTAGAGGAAAAGACACCCCAGTTTCCAGGTCTGCTCCGTCACCACCCAATTTTTAATAAAAATGAACATGTGGCTTGGGATCTGCCTATTGACTACCCCTGACATATACCTATTGTCTTGGTAGGGGCTTATGGTTATAGTTATGTTAACTGAGGATGAATTCACACCTGTCAACCTCAGTGGGGTCTCAACTCAACCTGTAACAAGGTTTCACCCAGCTCATAACAATATTTATCTCCTTACAGTCCTGTTAGCCCTGCAGGAGCCAACACAAATAGGGGAGAGAGAGATTGGCTATTTCATCTTACTGCCACAATTGTCTCTTAAGTTCCAGTTACACTGGTGCAACCCTCCTGAAAACAAGGCTTGCAGAACCATAATTACTGGCAATTAGGGCGGTCGATTAATCAGAGTTAACTCATGTGATTAACTCAAAAAAATTAATTGCAATAAAAATATGTATCCCAATTAATCGTCGTTTTAATCGCACTGTTAAACAATAGAACACCAATTGAAATTTATTAAGTATTTTGATGTTTTTTCTACCTTTTCATATATATTGTATACTATGTTGTAATTGAAATCAAAGTGTATATTATTTTGATTACAAATATTTGCACTGCAAAATCATAAACAAAAGAAATAGTATTTTTCAATTCACTTTATACAAGTACTGTAGTGCAATCTCTGTTGTGAAAGTGCAACTTTAAAATGTAGGGTTTTTTTGTGTTAGATAACTGCACTCAAAAACAAAACCATGTAAAACTTCAGAGCCTACAAGTCCATTCAGTCCTACTTTTTGTTCAGCCAATCACTAAGAGAAACAATTTTGTTTACATTTACAGGAGATAATGCTGCCTGCTTCTTGTTTATGTCATCTGAAAGTGAGAACAAGTGTTCTCATGGCATTGTTGTACCTGGTGTTGCAAGATATTTACGTGCCAGATATGCTAAACATTCTTATGCCCCTTCATGCTTCAGCCACCATTCCAGAGGACATGCTTTCATGCTGATGACACTCGTTAAAAAAATAATGCGTTAATTAAATTTGTGACTGAACTTCTTGGGGGAGAACTGTATGTCTGCTGCTCTATCTGCATTCTGCCATATATTTCATGTTATAGAAGTCTCGGATGATGACCCAGCACATTGTTCATTTTAATAACACTTTCACTGCAGATTTGACAAAATGCAAAGAAGGTACCAATGTGAGATTTCTAAAGATAGCTACAGCACGACCTAAGGTTGAAGAAAAGACAGTTACCTTTTCTGTAACTGGTGTTCGAGATGTGTTGCTCATGTCCATTCCACAATAGGTGTGTGTGCTCGCCATGTGCACCGGTGCCGGAAGTTTTTCCCCTAGCAGTACCCGTAAGGGAGCGCCCCTAGCGACCCCTGGAGTGGCGCCTCCATGGCATGCTATAACGGGTGCTGTGCACTCCCCCCCAGTTCCTTCTTGCCAGACAACTCCCACAGAGGGGAAGGCGGGATGTGGAATGGACATGAGCAACACATCTCGAAGAACACCAATTAAGGAAAAGGTAACTGTCTTTTATTCTTCGAGTGATTGCTCATGTGTATTCCACACTAGGTGATTACAAGCTATATCTGTTGGAGGTGGGTAGGAGTTCAGACTCTCGGGACGGAGCACTGCCCTCCCGAACCCGGCATCCTCCCTGATTTGGGAGACAATCACATAATGCAAGGTGAACGTGTGAACGGAAGACCATGTGGCAGCCCTACAAATGTTCTGAATGGGAACATGTGCTAAAAAGGCAGCCGACGAGGCTTGCGCCCTAGTTGAATGTGCCCTTACAATCGGTGGCGGGGGATCCCCACCAGGCCGTAACAGGCACGAATACATGAGGTGATCCAGTTGGAGAGCCGCTGAGTGGAGATCGGCCGACCTCTCAAGCACTCGGCCGAGGCGATGAACAGTTGCGAGGATTTCCTGAATGGCTTTGTCCGTTCCAGGTAAAAGGCCAAAGCCCGTTGCACATCCAGCATGTGGAGGCGGCGCTCCTTATTGGATGCATGGGGCTTCGGACAGAGGACCGGCAGAAAAATATCCTAATCCATGTGGTAGGTGGAGACCACCTTGGGGAGGAATGAAGGATATGGTCAGAGCTGGACCTTACCCTTATGGAACACCGTGTACGGGGGTTCGGAGATCAGGGCCCTGAGCTCCGAGACCCGTCTAGCTGACATGATCGCCACCAGGAAGACTACCTTCCTCGATAGGTGCGACCAGGAGCACGTAGCTAGCGGCTCAAACGGGGGACCCGTCAACCGGGCCAGCACCATGTTCAGGTCCCACTGCAGGACTGGAGGCCCGAACTGTGCCTCGCTGGACAGCCCAGACAGCAGGAGCCATGACACCCTCCAAATGGACCCGGCGGAGGCCATAGACCTTGCAGTCATATCCACGGCATCCGACGCTGCCTGCAGGGTCGCCCTGGCAGCCGCTGTACCCTCCTCCACCAGAGCCTTGAACTCCTTTATGTCATGCTCCTGGAGGGAGTCCTTGAGTTCAGGCAGAGAGCCCCACAAACTGAACTCATACCGCTCCAGGAGGGCTTGATGGTTTGCCACCCTTAACTGGAAACTTGAGGACGAATAAACCTGTCTCCCGAATAAGTCCAGCCTCCTTGAGTCTTTATTTTTCAGAGTAGGGGCTGGCTGGCCCTGCCTCTTCCTGTGGTTGACCGATACAACCACCAGGGAGTTGGGGGCAGGGTGGGTGTACAGGTATTCATGCCCCTTGGCGGGCACCAAGTACTTCCGTTCCGCCCTCTTAGAGATGGGGGCAAGGAAGCCGGGGTTTGCCACAAGGCATTTGAAATTTTCACCACCTGTTCGTGGAGTGGGAGGGCCACCCTGTCCAGCGCCAAGGCCGAGAGGACATTGAAGGAGTTCGAGGGCTCCTCCACCTCCTCGGCTTGAAGGTTGAGGCTCGATGCCACCCTTTTCAACAGTTCCTGGTGGGCCTTAAGAGTCGTCCTATGGAACAGATGAAGGAGGGGCCGTAATCACCTCATTAGGGGAGGATGAGGATGGGGGTGTGTTATTTTGCGTACCCACCGGTGCCAGAAGTCCCACCACTTGGTCACCCTCCGGGCATGGAACCGGAAATGAATACCCCACTGACTCCCTTCTGGGAGGCTGAGATACGGAGGCTGACTGTCTCTCTGAGGCTCCAGCCACCGAGCAAGCCACCACCGGGGGCTGCGTCAGGGGCCACGGGACCCATTGGTACCACAGTGCCAGCCAAGGAGCCTGGTGCCACTGCACCTGCTGTGGCACCGGCGGAGCAGGCTGTTCAGCCTGACTAGCCTTTCCCATCGACTGACGACTACGAAGGGAGGCCGGGCTGGCATATGACCTGCCGCTGTCCTGGGACTGGGATGAGTGGTGGCATTGGGAACGGTGCTAACCACAAGACCGTGATCCCGGCGTGGAGGAGTAGGAATACTATTAGTAGCAGCTGCTCACGATCTGCAGATCTGCGACGGTGAGGTGCCGGCGATCGACGCCTAGGACTGCGGAGCAGTGCTGCAGTGGGGTCCTGGAGCGAGACGAAGAACGGGAATGGCGTTGATGCCTGTATTGCGATGGGCTATGATGGCCTCTCAGAAACGAGGACCTCTGCTGCCGTCTGTCCCGGTCTTGATGGGGCACGCTCTCCTTGCGAGGTCCACGTTCCCTCAAGGTAGAGCGGTGCCTGGAACCCGCCAGTTGGAACCAGGCCAGACAACCTGGTGGGGGTCGACGGGGACCAGCGCGGACTGCGCACGGGGGCAGTCGCTGATCGGCAAATGGCATCAGGAACATTCCCTAGACCGCGAAAGATACCGATCAGGCGGGGACTGCAGAGATCCAAGCAGCGCCTTGCCTCTGGACCGGGGAGCCAATGATGGCGGGGCCCCTGGTACCGGCAGAGACATAACGTCCCGGGCTGCTTGCAGGGCCTCCGGCATGGAGGGCACCCGGACATCCGGGGAGGTCGGCGCTGAGTGGGCCGGGCTGCTCTGCTCAACCTGAGTCAGAGGCCTGGAGGCTGACGGGGATCAAGAACTGCCCAATGTGGGTCTAGTCTCTCCCCCAGTCTTGCTCCGGTGTCTAGGCGAAGACCCTTTCTTGGCGTGTCCCATGGACGGGGAGCAGTGCCGACTGTTGGAAGGTACCGAAGGGTCGCCGCACACCAACACTGCGGTACTTGGTGCCGACTCGGAGCAGCGCACCAGAGTTGGGGTCAACGCCGACTCCATCAGAATGGCTCGGAGCCGAATGTCCCTTTCCTTTTTGGTCTGAGGCTTGAATGAGCTGCAAATCTTGCAGTGATCCCCACTGAGATGGGTTCCCCCCAGACAGTGTAAAACAGTCCATGTGCGGCTCACTCACTGGCGCACTAACTAAACTAACACTAATCTAAACTACTTTAACTACAGGTACTACTAACTATGAACGAACAAGAGTTCAAGAGGAAAGCTGCAGCCAAGCTGGAGTAGAGCAGTTCCAATGCACCTTTACTGGCAGCAAGAAGGAACTGAGGGTGGGGGGGGAGCATGCAGCGTCCCTTATACTGCACCATGGAGGCGCCACTCCAGGGGTCGCTAGGGGCGCTCCCCTATAGGTACTGCTAGGGTAAAAAACTTCCGGCACCGGTGTGCATGGTGAGCACGCACACCTACTGTGGAATGTACATGAGCAATCATTTGAAGAATCTGAAGTGCCTTCCAAAAATCTGAGAGGGACAAGGTGTGGAGCACGCTTTCAGAAGTCTTAAAAGAGCAACACTTTGATCCGGAAACTACACAACCTGAACCACCAAAAATAAAATCAATCTTCTGCTGATGGCATCTGACTCAGATAATGAAAATGAACATGCTTCGGTCCGCACTGCTTTGGATTGTTATTGAAAAGAACCCATCATCAGCATGGACACGTCCTCTGGAATGGTGGTTGAAGCATGAAGGAACATATGAATCTTTAGCGCATCTGGCACGTAAATGTCTTTCGACAACAGCTACAACAGTGCCATGAGAATACTTGTACTCACTTTCAAGTTACATAAAAAAGAAGCTGGCAGCATTATCTCCTGCAAATTTAAACAAACTTGTTTGTCTAAGCGATTGGCTGAACAAGAAGTAGGACTGAGTGGACTTGCAAGCTCTAAAATTTTAGATTGTTTCATTTTTGAACACAGTTTTTTTTGTACACAATTCTACATTTGTAAGTTCAACTTTCATGGTAAAGAGATTGCACTACAGTACTTGTATTAGATGAATTAAAAATACTATTTGTTTTTTACAGTGCAAATACTTGTAATAAATATAAAGTGAGCACTGTACACTGTTGCAATTGAAATTATATTTGAAAATGTAGAAAACATCCAAAAATAAATGGTATTCTATTATTTTAACAGTGCAATTAACTGCGATTAATTTTTTTAAACCGCTTGACAGCCCGACTGGCGATGTGAAAGGAGAAAAGTGGCCAGCTGGATTTCCACATCCCAAGCAGAATTTTCAGGGCTGGCAATTGGTGAAATAATTTTTGTACTTGTACTGCAAAGTGGGGCACATTAGATTTGTAAATCAATAACACAAGAAATATGGAACCCCACAGTGCATTTTTTTTTAAACCAGAGCCACTTTTCTGAGTAGAACTGTTTTTTAAATGTTTTCAGTTTTTACTAGAGCTTTGATAAGCAACACAGAGAGAGAAGTCTGGAAGAGAACTTTCAGCCTAAGTCAGGAATAGTAGGATCTGTAGACACAAATAGTCTGAAAGCAACACACTAATGGGAGTGGGGTGGGGTGTGTGTGTGTGGGGGGAGAACAGCCAGTAACAGCTCGATGTTATAGCACACGCTAGACATAGCTTAGTACAACCACTCAGTCATCAGTTAATCTAGTTAATGATGGCTGATGCTTTAAATTTCTCCTACAGCAGAAACATCACAAGTGCATTTACTCAGAAGATATTTACTTGCTGAGAAATGCACCAATGTTTGCTTGTCAGATAACAGGCTTCAGTTGCATTTCAGCTATTATATGCAAGTCTTCCAGCATGGCATACTCTACTGTTAAGTTTCCAACTACTTCTTGTTGAATAAGAGTGTCTCCTTCTTTTACACATGAAGAGAATACATACCCATGGGAGAAAGATGAAATATAGCGTCTCTTCCATTTAGCTCTTGACTCAATCATGACCAAGATAAAAGGCTGTTACTTGCTGAACTTGCTTCACAGACTAAAAGCAGAGTTGGTAGAAGAGGTATGTGAACTAACCGCATGGGAATTTCAACTTTTCACTAAGAGGGAGATCCGACAGCTGAACTCAAACAAACAAATGACAGTATAAATAAGATAGGAGAAAAGACCTGGATTAGTCATCTGAGCAGGACACTTGCAGCAAGGAACTTCTGAGTTGTTTGTACAGCACCTAAATGGGCCCCAATTCTTCACTGAGCCTCCTGAGCACTACTGTCGTAAGTTAAGAAAATTTAGAAAAACAAGGAGTCTGGTGGCACCTTACAGACTAACAGATTTATTTGGGCATACGCTTTCGTGGGTAAAAACCTCACTTCTTCAGATGCACGAAAGCTTTTTTTACCCACGAAAGCGTATGCCCAAATAAATCTGTTTATCTTTAAGGTGCCACCGGATTCCTTGTTGTTTTTGTGGATACAGACTAACACGGCTACCCCTCTGATATAAGAAAATTTAGGTTTTCCTCTACATTTTGATTTTGAGATGTGTGAAGAATTTATTTTTTCTATGTAATAGCAGTAGACTTTTTTCTAACATTTATTAAATATAGCATTATACTACTAGCATTGTAAATGGATTTGTGTCGCAACATGACCTTCTCCAAATCTCAATCAAGCACGCATGCACCCACCCACCCACATAACACATCCCAAGAGCCTCACTACAAGGGAAGTGAGTTGAGTAATCAATAGACAGAAATAATTAGTCAAGGTATAGTGCAGTAATCCTGCTCCAAAACAAGCTATTTCAGTTCTCAAGGGGAATGGTACAGAGGATAGGAGAAGGAAAGAATGAGTGGCAGAGTAGGCCCATCCAATGGCCTTTCACTTTGGACAACTGGATTCCATTCTGACTTCGGGGGATACAAAAGAATTTCTTTGGACTGAATTTTGGTTACCTTAACCTGGCCCATTACTGTGTATCTATGCACATCAGGGACAATAATGATACAAAGCATTTGTGAAGTACTGTGTACATTTTCAAACACTTCACTAGCTAGTGCTCATTACACCTCTCTGCTAAGTACAAAAGAAAGTATCTTTGTCTCCATATTAAAATATAAGATGACACACAAAGGGTCAACACCACAGAAGACTTTTTACTTTTACTTAAATAAAACATTTACTTAAATAAAAGTCCTTAAAATAAAAGCTTAGGTGAATTGAGCAAGGCTGTACAGGAAATCCACTGCAGGGTTGGGATTAAAATTCAAGCATCTCTATATTCAGCCCTGCAGTATCAACCCATTAAAGCAAAGGTCCACAACTGAAACAACACAGTGACTAAGTGAGGGAAGAGGAATGTTGGCAGAAGGGTCTGTGAGGACTTGTTAAAAATCTAACTGCATTTGAAATTTTTTTTTTTGGTGCGAAATTCAAAAAGTTGGTCAGAAACCCACTTCCCAATATATCCCATAATCCACTGTGGCCACAAAAATCCGTAGATTTGGGTGGCGGGAGTCCCTTCCAGAGGCAGTGGGGCCCAATATATCTCCTCTCCTCTTGGGCCTGGGCAGGAAAGGAAGAGCAGAAGAGCTGTCTCAGGACTGGAGACATGGCAGAGCAGGGACAGCATATGATGAAGGAGGGGGAGGCTTCCCCTTTCTTGTCCTGGTATCCCCTAAATCCTAGTTATTGCAGGGTTTTTGTACTTTCCCCTGACCCTCAGGTGGTGAGGGGAAACCCCTTGGTATCTACTTTCTGGTTGCAACCCATTAGTTGAGATGTCGTTTTATACCATTAAGCCCTCACTTGCCTCAGCCCATCCAAAAGTATTGCTGAAGTATACCAATACAACAGACCTCTTACTTACAGATTTCTTTTGTAAACCTGTACCTATTTGTAGTACCACCATGGAAATTATATATGGGAGGGAGAGAGCTAGTAAGTCATCTTCTGGGAGAAGAAACTCTGGCCTATGTTAAAAAAACCCCACTCATCAACTGTCTTGTTACCAAATGCTACAAAAACAGATCCAACTTGGTCTTTTATTTAAGACATTACAGCCTACAGTGGCAGGGGGATGGATTGATCTGGTGGTGTTCCTCACCGTGCCTTTAAAAACTTTTATTTAGGATGTACGTGTGTATGACAAAAACAGCACTCTTTGAATGCATTAAAAGATTTGAGAAGTCAGCCACACACAAGAATCTTATTTTCCATGACTGGTAAAAAATAAGCACTAAATTACTTTTAGTAAGAAAAATTATCGGAGATTAAATGAATCCCAAGCTAAAATAGTTTCAGACTTCAAATCTTTCTGGATGTGGCTGAATCAAAGGGCTTGTCCAGATGAAAAATTAGTGTGTGAAAATCTGGGCTCTAAATCACTAGCCTGCTGCGCACTAAAAGTTCCTTAATATACAGTGACCTACTATGGTTTGAAACAAAAGTAGGTCACTGCACACTAGGGAACATTCAGTGCACAGCAGCAGGGTCCACATGGACAGCTAGTGTGCAGCACTCTGGAGTGGTGTAGAATTTACATCTAACTTGCACATACTGTTTGTGTAGACGTGCCTTGCTTGGCCATCTCTCTCTCTCTACTGGATAGGTTATTAAATTAGATGATATTCTAAGGACAAGTAGTCACTACTGGGAACATTTTCATAAAGTGACCTTCAATTGTATGTGCACAGAACTGCATAAACAATTACTATACCCTCACATACAAGTTGAGTAGTTAGACATCTATTCAGTTTGTGTGGAGATGCAGTTATTGTGCTTGCAACCAAATGTGTATCATCTGTAAGCAAATGAGTAAGAGATCAGATTAAGATCACTGAAACTGTTGTGGCACAAATAGCAATGCTGAAAGGACTTCAACAAGGTAATTAGTTCTAGGAGCAAGAGACTGCATCGATACAGATACAGTTGGACTCATTCTGAAAGCAATAAATCATCTAAAGAGATAAGAAAATCACTTCATTACTTACAAATGAAAAAGATGATGTGATTTAAAGAGTCATGCTTGAAACACACTAGCAGAATTCCTATGATCCATCATCCACAATAAAATGCATTATTTAAGAGCTATTTGACAGCAGGCAAGATGAAATATTTCTCTTTAACAATGCCAAAAAAAAAAAAAAAAGCATATCAACTATACACAAATGAAGTTATTTTTTCATACACACACTAGTTTGTTTTATACTAAAGGTACTTTTCTGCAAAACAATGGAGACATCATCCACCTTTCCACCACCAGCCTTTCCCCTCTTTCCAGTCATGCATCTCTGCCTGTCTCAGGCTTCTCCTCCCGCATGTTTCAAAGGCCACATTAAGTTTAACATTGTCTGCGTCTCCAAGCACCTCCTTTTCTCAATTTCTGAACTTCTGATCCCATTAGAGGTGGGCTCATTATTCACTGAAAATGTCCCTTCTTGCTGTTTTTTATTAATTGGCTATTGTTCAAAGCACACCACCTATATTTATGGCTTTTCTGGGGTGATGATCACTATGGTATCATGATGCCTAGCCACGTTGGAGAATTTAGGCCCAGAAGTTAAGTGACTTCCCCAAAGTCACCCAGGAAGTCTGTGGCAGAGCTAGGAACTGAAACCAGGTCTCCCATGTCCTAGTCCAGTGCCTTCACCAGAAGAATGCCCATCTTGTTTATTTAGAAGTGTTTTTGAAAGATGCTGGTTTAACATCATCCACCACCTTGCTGATGTTTTTCAGCATGCTCTGGAGGGCCCACTGGAAGGATATGAGAAGACTTCAGTCTCTATGGTCCATTCAATCCTTGGCATCTCAGGCTTGCCAGGACAGCAGCTGGAAGTGCACAAGCAAAACTCTGTCTCACAAGAACAAGAAATCCAAAATATACAGTTTCTCAGCCAAAACCTGGCATTATAAGACTACAGAAGCCCTTCCAGTGAACTGACTATCACGCATCTTAAAGTAGGTGGTAGGTAGAGGAGAGCAAGATTTGGTGGTCTGTCAGTTTTGCCTGTCTTTATGCTACCATGTATGGGCATAAAAAGAAAAGGCTAAAAGGCATTTCCTGCAAGAAATAGCTAACATTTGGACTGAACTTCTCCTTTATTCTCATCCTCTCTGAAGGTGAGGAAGGAGAACATTCCGTGTGACACCCAAAGAAGATGGGACACAGAGGAGTATGTGGATTTTTGAGGTTAGGGTCAGACAGACTCATAAGAAAGAATCCCCCATTTTGTCCCTCTTATCTGCACCCAGCGCTTAAGTATCAATTGACATTAATAAAAGAGGAAATCTCACTCACCATTATCTATCTATGTAATGTTATTTCACAGAAGCATTTTAGACTGAACAGAAATAGAAGAACAATTCAAGCTAGCCCTGCTCACTGACAGAACAGCAAGTGCATTATTGCGCTGTTAACAACAGACTCTGCACTGGAGAAAATTCCCATTCCTATGGTGCAGAGAAGTTTTACAATTACTCAGGAAGCCCTAACTTATACCCACTTGCCCAGGCCCTTGTATAACCTTTGGTCATTAGCACCTTTAGGCTCAGGCAACAACTGAAAAATCTCAGTTTGTGCCGAGGACATTGAGTCTGATTATTCAGAACAAAATGAACCACTACCAGTCCATTTTCGGATTTCAGAACCATTTATCAAAGACTATCCAGAGTTTTTACCTGCCTAAAAGTTGTTAATCTAGTCTCTATTTTAATACTGTATTTTATGGCTCTTCCAGAACAACAGTCATTTGTTCTCCCATTGTGGAGCTGATTCTGCAGTAAATTAACAATCCCGCAGCTGTACATGTCCCTACTGATCTCATTAATGATACCAATGGGACTACAAACGTTCTGCATTAGAACCACACAAGGCAAGCGGTGTGAATTAGTATCTGCCAAACTGAAAATCAGTACTTTTGTATTTTCCCCCCAAATTCCCCACTTCTTAATTGCCTGTAGTATTCTTAGAGGGAAAGCTAGTCAAAAGCTGTATTAAAGGAAATCTCTCCTTTTCGCCATCAGGCCCTGGAGCAGATTGGGAAGCCTATCCCATATTATGCTCCTGTTACAAGATGTTGACTCAACACAGCCTCAGGGAGGTACGTCATCTGCTATTAAACACTGATACATCTATCAAAGACAAAGTAAGGCTGATCTGCAGCATTCAAATGAAAGTGGGATTGAGAAGAGAGTGTCACCACTTCTCAACTAAAGCAGGAAATTTTTTTTTTTCTTGTTTGAAAGGCAGAACTACCATTAAACTCAAATTCAAATTGTTCAGACTTCTCGCCCCTTTCTTTTCTCTGCCCCAAAATACCCCTCTTTACCATTTCTAACCTGCCATTTTTCTTAACTCCTCCATCCTTCTGAAGGAGGGTGGTGGGGTCTGAAGTCAGACCATAGGTGGTCCTGAGTCTTTCAATATCATCAATAGCGTTTTGGAGAAAGAGCTGACAACACATGATTGCTACTGAAAGAAAAAAGCCAATAGAAATGAAATGCAATATTTCTCTGCTAGAGAATTTGAGCCCCTTTATAAGAAATATGATTTCACTGTGAAAGTACCTGGTGATTTATTTTTATAGCAGATTTCTATATTTTCAAGGTTTACCTTTGTAAAATTCTCCAGTTTCACAGAACAATTTAAAAAGAGCTATTTAAACAACAGTGTGCACTATCCAGATAAACCCAAAGAACTCCAAGAACTTTTGTTCAGGAAATACATACATCCAGCTGCTCAGACATAAAAGCAGACTCATTATCTGTAAATTTTGTATTTATTATAACAAAAGTTATGACATGTTCATTTGTGCATTCTGCTTTAATATAACTCTTGGTATGTAAATGATCTACAGTAAAGGAGCTCTATACAATCATGCTGGTTGTGGCAGCAATAAGGAACACAAATAAAATGTGCCTGTAAAAGTAAAAGGAAGAAAAAGAAACTAGAGGAAAAAGAGGCTGTTTTCTATGGTTTAAGAACCACCTAAATTTGTAGGTAATTTGTACAGCCACTCAGTATGACAACCATGGCCCAAAGAGTCAAGAAAACAAAAGTCAGTTCAGGTTGTGTCCTTATGCCAAAACTACAAAACATTTTAAGCATCACTATACAACACAGATCTATTTACAGTAATTTCCCAATCAACTGTTCTCTCAGAGAAAATTAGTGAATCTCAGTGACTTAAGTCATCTGAAAGAGTAAAGCAACTCCTAGGAGTTAGTCTCCATATTCTACAAATGTCTATCATTTTCAAGACCAAAAAAGCCTTTTTCTTTCTCAAAGAAATACAGTATTACAATATTACTTAATCATTTAGCACTGGCATACTGCCCTGCTTTCCAAACAAACAAAAAAAATGAGCCATTTAAAAAAAATTACATCATCATGTCTCTCTGCAATATATTAAACCTTTTATTTTTTACACTTGATATGTTAAGGGGAAAGTTAACTAGTTTAAATCTTATTGGTAAATCATCTCTAGAACAATGTCAGTTGATATTAAAACTAACAAACAGAAAGAGAAGCTGCAGTTATCTGTAGTGGCAGGGTAAGGAAAACAAAATGTAGTAAAACCCCTGCAGTAATGTGAGCCCTATTTGGGTCCTGCACTCATGTCTTCTTGTTCGTTAGCTTATTTCTGAACAGTATGCAGACTGGGTCATAGTGGTGTATCGTAATAGTCTGGCAGCTGATCCATCTGATACTGCCGCTGCTGCTGCTGTTGTTCCTGGTGTTGTTTCATAATCTCCTTGACCTCTTCTTCAAGCTCTGGTGGGATGATGAATTGGTCATCTGGATCTGGCTGGGCTGGGGCTGCAAAGTAGCCCCCAGTTTTTCTGAGAGGTGCATCAGTTGCTACTTCAATCAAGTTATGGCTCCTTTCCTGAGGAGCCACAGAACCATTGCCCCGTCGGCGCCCAATTGTACCAGTGCTGGAATAATCTGCTTTCCTGGAAAGGCCCGTTTCATCCTCATTTGCGCTAATGACGATGCCTTCATCGCTGGCTTCCACAGGCACTTGGAGCAACTGCTTCTCCTTTGCTCGGCTGCAGTGGATGTCCACCTCCACTTCCACCTGGCTGCCATTGGTAAAGACACCCTCAATTGGCTCCTCATCATCACTGTCAAGGCCATTATCAGAGAAGGCGCTGGAGAAGGTGGCGCTGGACAACTGCCTTTGGAAAGAATTGGACAGGCAGACTGGGTGAAGCATGCAGCGCTGTTCATTGGGGTATGCTGGGCTGTTCTCATTCATGGCTACCTGAGGGGGCTCATCAGAGGCTGTGGACCCCACCTCGCTGCTCATTTCAGAGGTGGAGATCTCGCTGCTAATTTCAGAGGCCATGCCGCTGCTGGAAGATGGCATTCCCAAAGCATCCGTAGGTCTGTCTTTAATGACTACGTTGACTGACTGGGGAAAGATGCCTGGGCTGGGAGGCGGGACTCCATTAAGCTCACAGCAGCAAAAGCTGTCCTCCGTCACATTGAGCTGAACCACCACCGCACTGATGCTGTCGTTGTAGCCGTAGCTCTGGGCCAAAGTGCAAAGCTTCTTTGCAGCCGCCAGTGGTTCAGGCACATTTCTGACCTCTTCCACCACCTCCTCAATGGAGAGGCTGTCCCACAATCCCTTGCTACCCAGAATGAAGAACTCGTCCTGTGGAGTCAAGGTAATGGACTGGACGTGAGGGCGGGGCACAACGCTTGGGTGAAGGAAGGTGTATCCCAAGATTCTTGTGGAATCTGTCACGCCATTTACTTTACCATCCTGAAATTTAAAAAAAAAAGGAGGACACGAAGTTGAGACTATAGAAAGACAAAAATGCCTAGCACTTACATCTTACAAGCATTTTAGAAATGTCTATCTCCACAACATCCTGTGTGGCAGCTACACATCCCATCCATTTTATAGATAAGGAGCCAGAGTGATGAAGTTTTTTTTGGGAAAAACAAATGTAGTCTCATCATATGGTGATAACACTCTTTTCATTTTACTAGTATCTCTGGAGGATGCTGAACAGAAGCTAATGAAGCAAGTCCAGATAACTTGCATCCGAGACTTTTGAGAGCTGGCTGAGACGCTCATGGGACTGTTAATGTTGATTTTCCAGAAACCTTAGAGCACTGGGAAAGTTCCAGATGACTGGAAGAAAGCTAATAATGTGCCAATTTTTAAAAGGGTAAACAGGATGACCCTGATAATTATAGGCCTGTCAGCCTGACGCGAATCCTGGGCAAGATAATGGAGTGGCTGATATGGGACTCTATTAATGAAGAATTAAAGGAGGGTAATGTAAATAATGCAAATCAAGATGGGTTCATGGAAAACAGATCCTATCAAATTAACCTATCTTTTTTTAATGAAATGATAAGTTTGGGTGATATGGTAATAGTATCAGAGGGGTAGCCGTGTTAGTCTGGATCTGAAAAAAGCAACAGTCTCCCCTGTGGCACCTTTAAGACTAACAGACGTATTGGAGCATAAGCTTTCGTGGGTGAATACCCACTTCATCAGACGCATCACCCACGAAAGCTTATGATAATAGTGTTGACATAATATCCTAGACTCTGTAAAGTCTTCGACATGGCATTGCACCACATTAAATGGATTAAAAACTGGCTAGATGATTGGTCTCAAAATGTAACTGAAAATGGGGAATCAGCATCGTGTTTTTCCAGTGGGGTCCCGTAGGGATTGGTTCTTGGCACTATGCTAGCTAACATTTTTATCAATGACCTGGGAGAAAACAGATAGTTTGCAGATGACAAAAATTGGGGGGCGGGGGAGAGTGGTAAATAATGAAGACAAGTCATTGATTCAGGGAGATCTGGATCGGTTGATGAGCTGGGCATAAGCAAACAATATACATTTTAATACAGCTAAATGTAAATGTATACATCTAGGAACAAAAAGAGTGTAGGCCATACTTACATGATGGGGGATTCTATCCTGGAAAGCAATGACTCTGAAAAATATTTGGGGGTCATGGTAGATAATCAGTTGACCATGAGCTCCCAATGTGAAGCTGTGGCCAAAACAGCTAATGCAATCCCGGGATCAAGAACCAGGGGAATCTCGAGTGGGAGCAGAGGGGTAATTTTTCCTCTAATATTTGGCACTTGTGCGACCATTGCTGGACTATAGCGTCCAGTTTGGGTGCCCACAATTCAAGAAGGATACTGATAAACTGGAGAGGGTTCAAAGAAGAGCCATGAGAATGATTAAAGGACTAGAAAACATGCCTTATAGTGATTGAGGTCCAATGGCTGGAAGTTGAGCTAGAGAAATTCAGACTGGAAATGAGGTGTAAAATTTTGACAGTGAAGGTAATTAACCATTGGAACAATTTGCCAACGGTCGTGGTGGATTCTCCATCACTGACAAGTTTTAATCAAGATTGGATGTTTTTTCTAAATATGCTCTAGGAATTATTTTGGGGAAGTTCTATGGCCTGAATTATACAGGAGAAGAGATTAGATTACAGTGATGCCTTCTGGCCTTAGACTCTATGAAGTGTCTTGCAAACAGCTACTCTGAGTCAGTGCAAGAACTGGGATTAGGACTCACGAGTTCATGGCTCCCAGTCTCATGCTTAGCTCACTACATCATCCTGTCTCAATGGACTTAATACAAGTTACAGTTATGGTGTGTCAGATACACAGGTCTGTCTCTAGTGCCCAAGAGGCTACTTGACAACATAATGGAGCATATAATTGGGCAAATAAAAAACTTAATGCTTTGGCTTGAGGCCCCCCCGTAGAAACACTTCCCTGGTATGCACAACCACAATCTGCAGTAGCAGCCTGGCTCCCCGCTCCAAGCATTGTGACCTGGCTTGTGAGGTAGCAACACCACACAGGTTTGGCTTCATGGTCCCTCCATGGTGAGAGGGGCTGTGGGACCAACCCTGAGTGGCACAAATGGGGTTGCAGAACCTCCTTCTTTGGGGGTCCTCTCAACCTGGGGGCTCAGGGAAAACCAGCCCTTTTACCACCCGCCATCCCCAAAACCTCTGCGAATGGTACACACTGTGCATAAGGGTGTGGGGGTCACTGCTCTGGCTAATGGCTCATGCAGCTACTGTCTTATTAGCCAGTCAGATCTGTCCCCCCACTTAAGGTATTTTATCTTGTGTATACCTTCCCTGCCCCCACAAGTCCATATTGAACAATGGCTATAGGATCACGGTTATGGCTTCTCTCCTGCAGCTATACATTATTTATCTCAGCTCAGCCCTTTGAAAGGTACAATTTAAAAATATTCTTTAAATTAAGCATGCAAGTCAAATATAGCAGAGTGCAAGTCTGTGTTTTTCAATCAGCTGAGCTGTAGTGAAATGTTTTACATGCTCCAATTACTTACTACACTTCCTCTTAGATACGACATTTCCCAAGGGGAGGAGGAGTAATATCTGAGCCGGAAAACACCACTAAAAATGTGTATTTAAGAAATAAATCCCATGTACATTCAAATCCCAAGATTCTGGCTTGGTTAGAATCTGAGCTGGCACGGTAAGGAGAGCAAGCATCTCAAGTGTTGTGGTGTTTGGTTTCCTGCCAGTCTTGTCGGGGATAACTGCAACCCTGCTAATTTAGAGAACCACGAAGGCAATGATTTATAAGCATTTGGTCCAACTGATGCCAGCAATAGCCACTACAGAACAAATAACCAAAGGAAAGTGAATGAAAATGAGGAAAAGGTAGGCCTTTAAAATGCCTCAGAACATTAAAAACCTCTTTGGCCTGTAGGGTTCCATATTATAAATAAGCCTGACAGAATTGATAAGCCATCCAAGTGTGTGAAATTGGTGAATCATTTTAAGATTTAAAACAGGAATTCACTTTTCCTTTACAAAGGGACTTTCTGACAGCTCTCTGGTTATCTACAGTACGTGATGGAGTGGCTCGCTTCAATCATGTCACATTTTAGATTCTAATCCCGCACCACTTTTGCTTGGCAAGTTTAACATCTATGCATGTACAGCAGTAGGCTGAGCATCAAATTCTTAAGTAGGGATGTAGCAGGCTAAAAAGAAAAGGACAGGCTTCTCTCTCTTTCTGCTTTCGATCAGTTCCCCACATGTATGTTCTGTGTCAGCTATCTACCCTCTGGGTCTGTATCTTCCAAGGGAGGAGACTGGTCCTCTACTCTTTCAGCAGCTCACAACCTCCAATCTGTGGGTGAGCACAGACTGGATTCCCTGTGCAGAAGCTGCAGTCTCTCATACTACAGAGCTGCCTGCCAGAGCACAAGCCCATAGCTGGCACAATACATTCTGTTGTGAGACAGAAAAATGAGCCAGCTGTCTGTCAGCATCCTGGCTGGTCAGATAGCAGGAAGGAGCAGAGAAAGTCTCTTATGGAAGAAAAGACATCACACTCCAAGTTCTCTCTCGGCGCTTTCCCACCCTACACAAAGTGGAAGGGCTCTTCATTCCTACTCCAGCAATTCTCTTCCAGGTAGAAGTTGGTTTCCTCATCTTCCCGTTTAAGACTACCATGCTCAGACCCTCGTGGCTGAGTATCTCTGCAGAGCAACAGCAACTGGACCATGTGATATAAAACATACCGGAAGGGGAAGATGAAATTCCAGCACAGACGCACCCGTCTTTAAGATACAGTTTATTATTTATATGATAACGAAATATGTTCGGTGTGTTGCTCAGAACTGTCTCTAGAGGAAGTCGCAGACTGTAACATTCCCTCCACCAGCACTACAGTTCTCTTACCTCTGTGATAATGGCCTTGTGCTGTTTAATCCTCTTTAGCTCTTCTTCACAATTCATCACATAAGACCTGGACAAATGCAAAGGTTTTCCATTCCTACAGAGAACAGTTTGGCACTTCCCCACATTTGCTGAGGTTAATGTGAAGCATCCACCTGGGTCCATGGGATCGTGCTTTATATGGCAAAGGACAGCAGAGCCTCCAAGTTTTTGTCCAGCAGTTCCAAGTTTCCTGGAATGTAAACAAAGCAATACTTGCTGATTAACTGGAAAAGTTGCATTATGAAGTCAGAGTAGAGAGGGGAGCAGGGGACCACAGTTAAGCAATCCCAATTATAGCACACAGACTCTCAAGGTTCACTGGGCAAGAACGAGAGCTCCAGTTCAGATTGTGAAGCTTTATACCAAAGTAGTGAGGAAATTATGTACAACTCATGGGGAACGTGTTATAAGAAAGGAGATATACATCCTCAATTGGATCCATTCTCGATTTAAAAAAAAAACCCTCACAATCCCAGTGCCACTGCTCTCTTGTCATCACACTACCAAGACAGTTAGAGTATTTCACCTTATTCATCCCCACAGCAAACTTTTTGGAAATTTAAATATTAAGAAGCTATTGAAAAACTAGAGGTAGAATCTAAAAATATAATCATTTATGAACATGAAGCTTTAGTTTCCAAAACTGCAATGTATTTTTTAAAGAGCCGGAATCAATGTTTTACTGCTTATTGCCACTCAGTTTTAAGTATTTAACCCTGTTTTTCTGCACTTTCAGACTCCTAAAGCTCCACTGTAAAGTATCTATCACCATTAAAGTGATAGAAGCAGTTATCACCGTTAAAATACCCAAAACACTTTCCAATTGTAATTGGACTCAAGATCACTAATTCACAAACCTATTAGCACACCAGAAGTAATACCTTATCAGGCCCATTTGAAGAATATTTTTAAATTGTCATTTTAGAAGGCCTTGGCTAAAGTTCACTAACAAAACCTGTTGCAAGCATACAAAGTATTGTCTTGCTCATATTAAAACTAAACTACTTTTTATGACATTTCGCAATTTAATTTCTGGTTGTGTTTAACAATTTTTCCATCTCTCCCTCTGCATGGGCTTCTAACCCTATTTAACTTTCTTTGCAGTAACTGAACAACTACATTACAGAACGTTCCAAGCTTTCTTAGCTCTTTTGTTTTAACGAAGATCGGAACTTTGATATAGAACCCTGAGGTGATAATACTCAAATTCAGTTTTCCAAGATCTGATGTAGGTTAGCATTTTACCACCTCAGGAATGTTTGAGAAACAGAAATATTGTACTAATCCTCAATAAATGGATATATGTAACTAGAACCATTACTGTGTCTGGGTTCTATGAAATGTTGATTAGCCTATTCTTTGAGACACGTGTAAAGAAATATCTTTTTGCAGAAAAACTAAAGTTCCTTGAAATTATACTACAGGGATGAGCAAGGACACCTATTAGGTACTTTCCCTGTCTCATACCTAGGATTCTAATCATACTGCAGGATTCACTTCCAACACCTGTCAGAGTGAGGCAATGTCCCAAGCAATGATAAAAATGGGGAGGCGCAGTATTACAGAAGCAAAGGGCACAGTCCCCCTTTTTTCCTTGTGTACAGTTAATTCAGTTTGATCTTATTGCTCTTACTTCCTGACGTAGGAATTGGATCTTTTCAGGAAGCGACTGTCTGACAAATATTAACAAGCCCTCAGACATAGGAATCCATGGCCCTGCATTGTGGACGATGAGGGGCGTAGCGTGCACTGAAGAGTTGCACTGCAACTGCCCCGTGTAGACCTTGCTAGCACAAACTAGAAGGGGCCTAGTTCACGTTAACACAGTCCTTTACCGCACACAGCAATTCACACCTCCGTAGTCCACACTGTGAGGCCGTGTAGTCAAGCCTATTTGCATGTCTTCTTTGCTTTCCCCACCTCTTCCTTCTCTTTTGTCTGATCCTCTTCATTCAGCTCTATTCCCCAAGGCACAGTCTCTTATATTGTCAACAGCAGCATACGCTGGTTTTCAAATAACCAAAAATACCTACTACATCATAGTTCTAGCATCATTTCTTTATGCCTGGCTCAAAGAATTCAATTTTACGGTTGAAAATATGCAGTTAAACAGTTAGAATGCATATCCTCAACAAGAGTTTTGATGTTTATGATCATCTGAACTGGTGCAGAGGGACAGGCTGAAACATGCCGGGCTTTGCAAGTTGTAGGAGGAGGGGGATGTTTAAAGATGATCAGTCTCAGGAAACAAAAGTCACATCACTATTTTAAATATTAGCAATTCTCAACAATGAGACTTTTAAAGAAATTAAGCACATCTCAAAAAAGAGAAAATATCCATTCCTTGGTCATGAGCATTTTAGGACGTGTGTGCAACAACAGGTCACAATTAAAAAAACAAGCAATTAAGAAACAAGCTAGCAAACGAAATCATTTAGAAAACTGTGGGAAAAAAAACAGCTCTGGGATAGAAGCAAGTATGCTAACTGATCCACATATGGAGGAATATGACAAAAATTGAAGATCTGGGATTAACCTCTGCATAACGATGAAAGTGTTGATCATGTATTCCTCTTCACTCTTTGTTTTTTGCAGCTCTTCTGCCAAGATATCACTCATTGTACACTGCAGAAGGTAGGGCACTTCCACGTTGCGATCACCATCAAAGACTCCGTACAGCGCCTCCCTGTTGTCACAGAAATTATTGGCTGAAAGAGCCGCCACACACAGTCTAAGGAAAAAGAAAACCAAAAATGGGTTTTTAATAAATAAGCATTTGTACCAGATGATCATTTTAACACTCCTCAATTCTTTTCTCACTGTTCTGACCAGGATGTGCAGCTTGAAGGAAGATCAGATTATAATAAGCGTCACAAACTTTCATGAGTTATGAAGTTTCATTTCAGATCCTGGTAGTGAACATCATAAGTAGCATTTACGGTACTGTTAAATTCCATGGTAAAGAGAGAGCAACAAAGAGGTTGAAACAGAGACCCCCTAATGATTTTTCAACTTTTCTGGCATGTAAAGTGCAGCCTTTATTTTTGTGATTTAAAAAAAAAAATTAGTAGGAAAAACCGAGAAAGCTACTGCACTGTTTACTCTTAAGTTTACCCATGAAAAGTGAGCACAGGAAGCTGAAAAGCAAGATTCTCCATACTGCCCCCTTGAACATGCTTCATCAAAGTACGGAAATAAGTGTCTTTAGGAGTGAGAGGGTAGTTCAGACCACATAAGGTCGAGGCTGCCAACATGGAATAAACCGTGACATGGGTTTTATGATGTGGATGCATGCTGACTGACAGCTGGAGTAAGTAAGACCAACTGAACAGCCAGACAGTAATATTCAATCTACAAATTCACAAAGAAAAGTAGGTTCACACCTCCATTTCCACTAAGCTATCGGAGCTAAGGAGGAAGCCTTCCGACCCCTCAGGACCTGCTATGAACAATCCCATGGATTGTTTTGTGCTCTCCGACTCTAGCTTCTAAATGATGTAGTGTTAAAAACAAGCACATATGTAGAGGTCAGCAATTCACTGTTTGAGCAACTCCTGCTCACAGCACCACTACCACAGCAAAGCCTTGGTGAGCTGGTCAACACAAACTAACTTGGTATACCTAGCCAGTCTTAATTCTTTTCAATACTTATTTCATATGCTGCATTGTGTAAATGGGTGAAGGGGGATGGAAACAGAACACCATAGTTCATAATTCAGCCCTCTAGCCCCTTAAAGTTGTCATTGTTACTCTAAGTGATAATCATTTTAATCTGTTGATACATTTAACAGAATGCCGAGTCAAGCTTGCTGTCCCTTGACTCAAGTGTTTGAAAACCTCAACTGGAAGTGCAAAAAGATTTGTAGAAGTTATTCATGGACCATTAAGGTGAGATGCATCATATAACCAGCGGCATACAAGCAGTTAACATGTTAGGCCCCTGAGATGTTATTTGTCAAGGGCTGCTTTAGTCTTTAAAAAAGGACCAGTCAGTAGTGTAGGAATATGCAGTTTAAGCCACTTCTCTTCCAGCAGCATCCCTGATTTGCTTGGGACACATACTTCAGCGAAAGATAAAGAGGCTTTTCAAAGAGCGGAGATGCATTTAAGCACTTGGGTCTTTTGCAAATAGTGGAGTCTTATATAGACAAAATGCATCAGTAAAACGTGTATCTTAGCAACTCCTTTAACAAAGAAGAAATATGAGAGCCAGGCAGGGGCCTAGTTTACAGATATAAGTCATGCCATGGCCTCTGCTTTTGAGAGATGAATGTCTCCAACTAACTTTCTCCTAAGAAAAGAGTTTCTTTGTAGGGCCTTTTTTTAAAAAAAATACAGAAGTGTTCCAGCAGCAGAGCACCTCTGTGCTGATACCAAACCAGTACTGACTTGTTCTTAACTCCCGAAGCTTCGGTATAACCATGACTCCACACTGCTGGGGCTCCTGAAGCATCACCAGCTGACGGTTGGTCAATCTTGAAACAACGAATGTTACTGCAATGAGAAGGGAAAAGAAAAAAGCCCAATGAATTGTTTAAGATATTACAGACCTTTAGCTTAAAGTCATTGCTATCTTAAAATTGTAAGGAAGCTTTTATTGTCCCAATTGTCCTAGTCACCTGCCACTTGTGGCATGCTGTGCATACACTAAGAAGACTACATTTAAGAAAACGAGGTGTCCCTGTAAGGGGAAACGCTTAGAGTGTGTAGAATGTTATCCGTCAGAATACACACAGGAATAGAACAAGCAATAAGCAGTCCAATGCAGGTCTATTTCATTACTGTTTGCGTTAACTTTGTCTTGTCTTTTCGCAGCTATTTGAAACTTAACCTTGGCTCTGCAGAAAACACAAGCAGAATGTACCACTGGCCTGAAGATATGGAGAGGCGGCACGGGGGAAAATCCTATCTAACTTATGCATTTCTTTTATCCATTTCCAAAGTGAGACCTTTCTGCATTTGATTTTTACTGTATTAAAATGAAAGCTCCCATATCACCACCACATCCAGCTTTTTTCCCCTCACCCAAGCCAAAAGCTGAAAATAGAGCAATGTTCTAAAACTTCTTATGAAAATGCCTAAAAGCGAATATGAGGATGCTTTTCCCTCTGGGGGCCTTCAGGTTGTGCTCTAGCTATAAGAATGGTCATTCTCTTCCCCCTCACTCTGGAGTGGTAGCTTTTACTTAGGGTATTGGATCCCTCCTCCCTCCAATTAACTATCAGTGTAAACTCTGGTCTGAATTTCGAACACCTGAAATGGTAGGCAGCACAATACAGCTTTTAAAAGGGGCCAACCCCATATGTTCGTACCCATCTTTTCATACTGCTACTGTATGTGGAGGAAAAAACCTGACCCCCTGTTGTTCTGCTCCGTTAGCAGTTAAGCAAGTTCTCCGCATATTGCAACATCTTCAAAGGCACCAGAGCCTTTCAGTGATACAAATGCATTATAAAAAGGACAAACATAAAAGGTCTGTCTATTCACTCTATTTAAACATGCATTTCCCCCTACCCAAACCCTCACTGCCTGTTAAAACTGTGAAATGCTAAGAAATTGTGTGTGCACAATCTGCATGGCCTTGGAACTTTTCCTCAAACAACTTAAATTAGGGCTGCTGTATCTGGATCAGAGTCTTTTCCTACACAAATAAATAAGTAGGGCATGCACTTGCCAGAGCACATTAAAAACAAACAAAAATTCCCCAAGTAATGCTCAAACTACTGACGTTTACATATTAGTCTCTGGGTTCCATACCCTTCTAAGTGTCAAACAGAAGGAAAACTTAATATACTTCTAATATACCTGATAAGAACGGTCACTAATCAAGAAACAAAAAAACAGACCCGTTTTAAAGTAATGCTACTTGCAGTTCTGTATAAACTATATACAAATGCAATTTACAGCAGATATTGAAGTGGCTCGTGTACACTGCACTTGTTTTCCAGGAAGCAGGAACTTGGATACAAATGGATTTCTGAGAACTGAATTTGCCACCCTCTCACCCCTTTGGCACTGACAGACCAAGGACACTCATGGCATTTAGCAGGAGCATTCAGTACTGGAGAAATTCCAACTCCCAGTCTCAAAGTTTCATAGAAGAAGAGGATCACTTCTTTAGAACTATTTGCAAATTTCCTGTACATTATTAAAAACAAACTATTTTTGCAATATAGTAAGCCTCTATTAAAAAGCAATTAGGATTATCTTCTAGTGCATAACTACACCCAGAAAACAAAGCTAAGTAGGACAGTCATGACTAGGCTTGAATTCAGTAGCTATTAGTTTTATGCAAAACTTAATTTGGATGGTTACGTAAGATAGGGGAAAAGTCTGCATTTTCATGCCCTATTTATTATCTATTTTACCTCTGACCACCTTCTCACACTTGGAAAAGATTATACCAGATCTAGGCCTGTAGCAGTTTTGTTTTTCTAATTCTGTTCCTTTGGAGGCTCTTGTACACTCCTAGATGGCATTACTTCCCACCTTGGGTCCTAAACTGGCCTTTTTTGGATCCTCCCCCCCCAACCCTTTTATCCTTCCCCCTCCAGAGAGTTACTCCCTAGTGTGTTTAGTGGCACTTTTACTGGTTGTGATCTGCTCAGAACAGAATTCTAGTCCAGTCAGTGCCATCAGCACCTAGATTTACAATAGACTTTCTTTAAGCAATGTGATCTTTTGTCATGAACCAAATCCATAAAATGAGGAATTTCACACAACTCCACTGCATCTCTGACAGGCAACTGGGAAAAACCAGCAGTGACTCCTTTGTATCTTCAGTAATTGGACATAATGCAAAGAATGGTCCTTCCTGCCAGCAAACCATCTATTAGACCAGTGCTACTCAGACTGACGCTCACAAGCGGCAAGTGGCTCTTTAATGTGCCTCTTGTGGCTCTTTGCAACAGATGATATTAAAACAGTGTGATTTAATTATTAAGTAATCTAAGATATTAACCAATCAGGATGCTTTTACTATGTTATTAACCAATTAATTTATCAACTTGCACTAAGTCATTTACTTATTTGCTATGAGATATGTGTGTGTGTGTGTGTGTGTGTGTGTGTGTGTGATCAACAGAGGATAATTTAAAAACTCTCATGGAGAGATCTGAGTCTTGTGATGCATTGTTAGAAAGACAGCATCAGGTCAAATGCAACCCTACATTTGGCTCCTTTAATAATCTTAAGACCAGAAGACAAGTTTCCATGAAGTTTAAAAAACTAATACACCAGTGCAGAGAGTTTGTAAATTAAGACATTTCTTTTGCATTGCTCCCAACTTAAAAATTGCAGCACTGTGGTAACCTGAAAGTGACAAGAAATTGATAAGGACTGTAGTAAAATTGTCTAGTCTGTTTTCATTGTCCGAACTGAGAAGCAGAAACTGAACAAACTACTTAAACAGCGAAAAGCAATTTAGATTAAGAATTCCTTCAGTGTTAATATACTGAAGTCTTAATGAAGATAAATACATTTAAAATGAAGGGTCACTGGTGAAATTTTATTGGCTGATAAATGTTCCCCTGGTGAACAACGTACCTTGCATTTAAGAGTGAGACTATCTGGTGATTACAGCAGAGGACTGAATCAGGATACTTGGTTTCAATTCTTGGTTTTGCTAAAGACTACTGACCTTGGGTAAACCATAAACTCTATGCCTCAGATTACCCATCTGTAAAATGAGGGTATCAGCTACCTCACATTGTTGGCAGAGTGCTTTCAGTAAAAGTGATAAAATTACATTTCTACATGATTAGGTGTAGCACTTTTAGGACTAAAAATCAACATGCAATCTTTATGGTAGTTCTCTATTGCACATACTGCACTGGTCATCCACATGTGGATTAGAGCGATTTGCCATTGTAATAGAATTAAGCATAATTCAATTACCATCCTCAGAAGTCAACTGCAGAACAGAGACATATTTCTGTACTGCTGTTGTGTTAAGGTAACTCCTAAAATAGAGAAGGATAATATGCCTTGTTCGCTGTATAATACTGACATTTATTTTCAACTATCAAACACTTGCCTTAAATTCCCATTTAACCTAGGTTACTGGTCTTAAATAATTTTTCTCTGTTTAGTTTAATGCAATAAGATACCAAGATTTAATTGTTAAAAGAGAACAAATTTAATGTGAACAAGCATCACTTGTGACAGGTGAAATTTAATACTGCACTGTTTGTTGGAAAATTGTTTAAAGTAGAGTTACATAAACAGATGCTTAACCTTTAAAAAAAAAAATCTAAACTGTTCCGTGAATCTATTTGGTCTGTAAGTAGCTAACAGGCTAGAAGGATCAGGCAGGCAAAGAGCCTCAGAGTTGGTGTAGATAGCTCTGGCCATAAAGAATATGAGAGGCTTGAAGGCAGAACCACTATAACACCTAAACTTCTGGGAAAAAACCCAGAACACTCTGTGGAAGGAATCAATATAGGCTCAAAATAAATTGCTTATCTATGCACCAACCCAATTATTTATGGTGGCACCTATAATGTGCTAGGTGCTTTCCAGACATTCAATAAGGGATGATCCCCGTTCCAAAGAGCTCACAATAAAAGGACAGAAAGAACCCAAACAAGACAACCAAGCTTCACTGCAGGCAGTATGGCAGAAGTGGGTCTTTAAAAGCCACAAGTCATACAAAGCAGAGTCAAGTGGAAAGAAGTACAGGATTGTGCCAAGAGACAGTGAGAGGACAAGGGAGGAAACCAATCCTTTCAAGCTATGTGCATCTCAGTAGTGGAATAAACTAATGTATTTTGTTGGGATCCAATGTATGGAGTGAAAAATTAGGTCAAATCACCCCCACAGTAGTTACAGCTGGTTTTGATTAGGAATGGTATTTGACAGCAATTGTATTTGTGTGCGGGTAAAATAATTCTGTTTAGAAAAGCCTTAATTTTCTGAATTACCTACACATTTGTTGCCTTTTTGCCCCTCTGGCAATAAAAAGCTGTACTCCTTGAAAAGACATGTATGTCTCAAGCTTGTGTACTGGGTTCTTGTCCCACATGCCTTTAGAGTCATTCTACCTCCTGCATTATTAAAAAGACATTTTACTTACTTCAGCAACTCTAGGGTTTTGTGATCCAGGACGAGTCTGGGGTTTCCGGTCAGGTCTAGTTCCTGTAGTTTTGGAGGCAGGTTTTCAGGTAATGTGATTTCACTCAGTTCATTGCAGCTCAGGTCCACACACTGCAGAAAGAAGTGGGAAAAGAGAGGGAGCGAACTTGGAGAGGGACCTGGTAACTTTCTGGCTAAATTAAAAGTATACATGCCTTACACATGACAATGACTGAATCCAAAATCTGCATCATACATTTACATAAATCTCTTTCTTACTAAACGCAGTATGAAAATTCATCTGTAATCTTCAAAGACATCATAGGACACCTGAAAATATGTTTGTGCCCCTCCCATTACTTACTAGTCTTAATGTCTGTATCAACACAGGTGGATTGATTTAAATTAGCAACCAGAAAAAAATAATTTAAATACATTTTAAGCTTGTTTTGCATTTGTACGTTTTATTTATTTTCATAAAGAAAAGTTGATTCTCACTGGTTTGTAACCATTAAAATTTGTTGATTTTCAACTAAGTATACCCTTTCTACTAAATTTGGTACTTTTTGCTGAACAGGAAGATACACTATATCCATACACATTTACTTAAGCAATTACATAGCCTAACGTGTGTGTGTGTGTGTGTGTGTGTGTGTGTGTGTGTGTGTGTGTGTGTGTGTGTGTGTGTGTGTGTGTGTGTGTGTGTGTGTGTGTGTGTGTGTGTGTGTGTATAAAAATGATGAATGATGCATTTCCTCTTTACTAAATGCAAAGGGGGGAGGGATAGCTCAGTGGTTTGAGCATTGGCCTGCTAAACCCAGGGTTGTGAGTTCAATCCTTGAGGGGGCCACTTAGGGATCTGGGGCAAAATCAGTACTTGGTCCTGCTAGTGAAGGCAGGGGGCTGGACTCGATGACCTTTCAAGGTCCCTTCCAGTTCTAGGAGATAGGATATCTCCATTAATTTTTTTTTTTTAAATTACTGTTTTATTTACTCGTGACTTGTGTTGAGCTTTACTTGAATGGAAACTGGAATTAAATTAAAAATGCACAAAAACAGCATTTAAAAATTTATATTAGTCAAATAAAATCACCTTAAGTGTGCTGAATACATACGAAAGAAATTAAAACTTGTTTTCCATTTGAAACTAAGCAACATATAACAAAGGAAGTATTAACTGTATTAATGAACTGATCCGATAGTTTCTGATCACCATACCCTTCAAGATTTTAGAGCTAGCAGATCTTGCTCTCTCACACCTACTTTTTATTCAGATTGGAAGAGGAAAACAAGTTTTCCTACCTCCCAGTTGGTTTCTCAACTTTAAATGAACTAGATACTGAACTGAACTAGTTGAAAACTGAAATGAAAAAGATACTCTCTCCGTACCTGCAGAAGAGGCAACTGCTGTCAAAAGCTCGTTTAGCCCTTCAACAAACTCTGGTTCTAGGGGCTGAGCCAGTGACTTCTACTAGTTCAGTGGTTTGACTTTCTTTAAAACTTCGGCAGCAAACATACTCTTTGTAATAATTTTTTAAAATTTAATATAAGCGGTCAAGATTATAGTTTTTTGTTTCATGTAGGTTGCCAAAATTTCAAATAGGTTTATTTTTAAAAGGAAAGATGGATTTAATTTAAATACAAAAATCCAATGTTTTTTTTAATTCACCCTGTGTTAAGGGTCTGGTCTGTTGTTCGTACACAAATGCTAGTATCCTAGCCATGCTTACTGTATACATCATATATTATGCAATTTTTAAAAAGATAGGGTTTGTTTAAAATTAAATGTATGTTAAATAGAAAAAAAACTAATGACTCGTGAAAAGAGAATGACTTCAAAACAATTGTTTGCCACTTAGCGGATAAAAGTAGGGTTAAAATTTTCTATTTGCAGAAAAATCGAACACCCTTGCCCTGCCCCTTCCCTGAGCCCCCCCGTCGCTTGCTCTCCCCCACCCTCACTCACTCACTTTCACTGGGCTGGGGTGAGACAAGGGGTAAGGGCTCTGGCTCGGGGTGCAGGCTCTGAGGTGAGGCTGGAGATGTGGGATTTGGGGTGAAGGAGGGGGCTCTGGGCTGGGGCAAGGGGTTGGGGCGTGGGAAGGGTATGGGTTCTGGGCTGGGGGTGCAGGAGGGGGCTCCAGGCTGGGGCAAGGTGTTGGGGTGTGGGCTCTGGCTGGGGCCAGGGGTGAAGGGTTTGGGGTGCAGGAGGGGGCTCAGGGCTGGGGGTTGGGGTTCGGAAGGGAGTGTGGGCTCTGGGAGGGAGCTCAGGGCAGGGGTGCAGGCTCTGGGTGGCGCTTATCTCAGGCAGCTCCCAGAAGCAGGAACATCTCCCTCTGGCTCCTAGGCGGAAGCACAACCAGGCAGCTCCATGCACTGTCCTCACCCTGAGCGCCAGCTCCAAAGCTCCCACTGGCCAGGAACCGCAGCCAATGGGAGTTGCGAAGGCGGTGCCTGCAGGCAGGAGCAGCTTGCGGAGCTGCTTGGCCATGCCTCCACCTAGGAGCCAGAGGGAGATGCTGGCAGTTTCCTAGGAGCTGCGCAGAGCTGGGCAGGCACCCTGCTGTGGGCAGCCAACCAGACTATTAACGGCCCAGTCAGCAGTGCTGACTGGAGCCACCAGGGTCCCTTTTCCACCAGGCGTTCTAGTCGAAAACCGGACACCTGGAAACTCTAGATAAAGGAAACCATAGATGCAACAGATCTGAACTTCAGTGTGGCATAAAAAAAATCTTACTTGGGAGTCAATTCAAACTGGCTTGGATATGAGCACTGACAAGGATTGAAAACTGGCTGAAAGATATTAAAATAAAGTGTTATAAATGGCAAAGTATTGTGTTGGGAAGAGGGGAATCAATATTAATCCTAGTTTTAATTAACATTGTTAAATATCTTGAAGACAAATATTAAATTTGTAGCTGGTTCTATATTGGGAGGGGGGGGCACCTATAAACACCGGGGGGGGGAAAACCCAAGAGAACAAAAATCAAGCAGGCAAAAATAAAGCAAATTTGCTCAGGAAAAATAAGAGTCAATACATTTCGGAAAAATAATGCACAATAGAAGGGAAATGTTTGGAATCTAGGAAGTAGACAGCAAATTATATAGGCTAGTACAATATTTGGCAAAACCCCCGAATGCAGTTTGAGCAGAATACCCAGAAGCTTATCAACATGGATCCAGGAGAAACGGCATGGTCTTTGTGAGTAAGCACTGTAATATTTGTACCCTGTTCTAGGAACCTCCATTTAGGTGTGTGTCAAAACAGAGCAACAAGAATGGTTAGTGGGGTCTGAAGGGGCTGACTTAAGAAATGATTAAAAAACTAAATGCACATCTTTTAGCTAAAAGATGACTAAGAGGCAACATATAACTTCCATTTTCAGTGAGTAAAAGCAAGAAGAGCGAGATGGATGAAAAGGAAAATTTAGGTTGAGTACCAGGGTAACTTTACTGAGAGTACACCTTATCTGTCTGTCAAATAATCGCCAAGGATAGCGTGATAGCCCATGTCTGATTTAAAATACGCACATTAGACAAGATGCTTGAGACTATACTGTAATGCCAATCTTGTACTGAAAAGGGATCAGATGGCCTAAAAAGGCCCCCTCCCCCTTTCCTCTCTTTAATTCTAGGATTTCAATAATATAGTTTAAAGTATGTACAGATTAAATTGAATTTCTATTACAAGTAATACTTCTAAAACCCTGAAACTAGAGACTACCTGATATGGAGGTCTTAAAATCCAATGCCCGAATTCCAACTCTGCTGGCATTATTTAAGCATAGGAGGATCGAACCAGAATTTGGATCCTTCAGATGAACAAAAATGGTGGAAATCTCAACACAACAGCTAATGTATTGAGATTTTTGCTTTTCCCCTCCCCTACTACAGCTGGGGTCCTTCGGATTCACTGTAGTTTACTTTTCAGGAATTGATCCCTAGTAGGGCCGTCAATTAATTGCAGTTCACTCACATGATTAACTTAAAAAAATTAATCGTGATTAATTCCAGTTTTAATTGCAACAACCGAATCCCAATTGAAATTTATTAAATATTTTTAGATGTTTTTCTACATTTTCAAATATATTGACTTCAATTACAACACAGAATACAAAGTGTACAGTGCTCACTTTATTATTTTTTATTACAAATATTTGCACTGTAAAAATGATAGACAAAAGCTATAGTATTTTTCAATTCACCTCACAAGTTCTGTAGTACAATCTCTATTGTGAAAGTGCAACTTACAAAAGTAGATTTTTTTGTT
The DNA here is from genome assembly GCF_002925995.2 of Terrapene triunguis. Lineage (NCBI taxonomy): Eukaryota > Metazoa > Chordata > Testudines > Emydidae > Terrapene > Terrapene triunguis. Next base: position 20,138,532 of record NW_020664404.1, on the reverse strand, counting down.
ACATAATGGCGCTCAAAAACAAAACAGTGTAAAACTTAAACTTACTAGTTTAAAATTAGTTTAGCCTACAAGTCCACTCAGTCCTACTTCTTGTTCAGCCAATCACAAAGACAAACAAGTTGGTTTACATTTATGGGAGATAATGCTGACCGCTTCTTAATTACAATGTCACCTGAAAGCAAGAACAGGCGTTCGCATGGCACTGTCGTAGCCGGTGTCGCAAGATATTTACGTGCCAGATGCGCTAAAGATTCATGTGTTCCTTCATGTTTCAGTGAGCATTCCAAAGGACATGCTTCCATGCTGATGACACTCGTTAAAAAAATAATGCATTAATTAAATTTGTGCCTGAACTCCTTGGGAGAGAATTGTATGTCTCCTGTTCTGTTTTACCCGCATTCTGCCATATATTTCATGTTATAGCAGTCTCGGATGATGACCCAGCACATCTTGTTTGTTTTAAGAACACCTTCACTGCAGATCTGACAAAACGCAAAGAAGGTAACAATGTGAGATTTTTAAGGATAGATACAGCACTCAACCAAAAGTTTATGAATCTGAAGGGCCTTTTAAAATCTGAGAGGGATGAGGTGTGGAGCATGCTTTCAGATGTGTTAAAAGAGCAAAACTCCGATCCAGAAACTACAGAACCCGAACCACTAAAAAAGAAAATCAATCTTCTGTTGGTGCCATCTGACTTAGCTGATGAAAATGAACATGTATTGGTCAGCACTGTTTTGAATCGTTATCAAGCAGAACCCATCATCAGCATGGACGCATGTCCTCTGGAATGGTGGTTGAAGCATGAAGGGACGTATGAATCTTTAGCGCATTTGGCACGTAAATATCTTCCGACGTCGGCTATGACAGTGCCATGCGAACGCCTGTTTTCACTTTCAGGTGACGACGTAAACAAGAAGCGGCAGCATTATCTCCTGCAAATGTAAACAAACTTGTTTGTCTGAGCAATTGGCTGAACAAGAAGTAGGACTGAGTGGACTTGCAGGCTCTAAAATTTTACATTGTTTTATTTCTAAATGTAGTGGTTTTTGTACATAATTCCACATTTGTAAGTTCAACTTTCATGATAAAGAGATTGCACTAAAGTACTGGTAAAGGGGGAATTGAAAAATACTATTTCTTTTGTTTTTTTTACAGTGCAAATGTTTGTAATACAAAATAAATATAAAGTGAGCACTGTACATTTGTTTTTTCTGTTGCAATTGAAATGAATACATTTGAAAATGTAGAAAACATCCACAAATATTTAAATAAATGGTATTCTATTATTAACAGCGCGATTAATTTTTTTAATCGCTTGACAGCCCTAAACCCTACTTATTACCCCTCTGGCTTTTCAAGGCCATGTCAATGCACTGCCCTTTTATTCCATGCTCCTTTCAAGATTTAATAGAAAACAAAACCAAAACTATGAAGTCACAGGACTGTCTGAAGGCTATTGCGTAACTTTGATTTAGCTGGTTGTAGTGCTCTCGGACACTCCTAGCACCTATAAACACAGCAATGCCTTGGTTGCAGCAACTCTAATCCTTTGGCACCAGAAGGCATAACTTTTGTTGCCACGCTAGGATGATTTTAAAAATTCTCTGCAGCCTTATCCCAAAGGATAACAAGGTGTTTCTTCAGTTAAATCTAGCTCTCGCTCTACTCCATATACAAACAGGAAAGAACAAATTTCTAATTCCGATCATATCACAGATTTGGATTGCCTGATGTGTCATTTTAATGCAAGAAGTATCAACTCGGCTTGTACAGCACCAAGATTACTCAAATGTATATAGATTTCCACTCGATCAGGCAGATACCTCCCTGCCCTCCAAATTTAGTTTGGGCAAAGTGGGGAGGCAAAGAAGGATGAATCTTAAATATATTTGTTCCAAAGTATGAGAGATGAGTGTTCAGAGCACAAGTCATCCACGAACCTGGTAGTTCTGACAGACTGCTCCTGTTCCAGCCACAGCCGGTTACCCAGCTGTCTTGACAGCGCTATTACTAGGAGTCACGTCTTGTCTGCAGCTCATGGGCACATTACAGTATCCCTAATTGTGGCTGAAGATGACTTTTTAGTGAGGGAGAGCTATTATAACTCAGAGAACAGCTATCAAAGTTAAGATTCTCTTCTTCAAAAATGTACTACTTGTAACAGATCTTCACTGATACTCTGGAATCTCTCTATAAAGACCAAGAGAGTGAGACAAGGAGAAAACTTCAAAATTGTCAAGTGTTCCAACAGCAACCGTATAATAAAGTGATTCAACCAAAACAGTTATTTCTGGAAAGACACCCTGTAATTACAGCAGAAGAGTTAGATACTCTCAACCTAGAATATACACTGTGAACCCAGCAGGGTAAACCTGGATCCAGTCAAAAGGGTGAGTCAGTACAGCTGAACTTTGCTTAAGTATGCAAGAACATATATCCCAGTTGGTTTGACCCAGAAAGCAGAGCCATGTTGCTAGGAAATTACTCTTTTTATAAAAATTGTTTTTCAAGCTTACAAAATTCAAGGCAGATAGGAAAAAAATAAATTCTGCTCAGATATAAATTTTCTAAAGCATAAAATAACACATGGAAATTCCCATTAGTTACATACAGGCAACACAGACCCTAGAGATGGGGATCACCATGACTCGTGTTGCTGGAGACATCATTCAGCACCCATTCTCTATCTCAGAGGTGGGCAAACTACGGCCCGCGGGACCCTCCTGCCCAGCCCTGAGCTCCTGCCCCGGGAGGCTAGCCCCTGGCCCCTCCCCTGCTGTTCCCCCTCAGCTTGCTCCGCCGGCAGCGCAATGCTCTGCGCGGCAGGGCTGTGAATTCCTGGGGCAGCGCAGCTGCAGAGCCCGGCCTGACCCGGTACTCTGTGCTACGGGGTGGCGTGGCTGCTCCAGAGAGCGCGGTAAGGAGGTGGGGAGCGGGGAGGGGGTGGGGATGGGGATGGATAGAGGGCAGGGGAGTTCAGGGTGGTAGTTAGGGGGCGGGGGTGTGGATAGGGATCGGGGTGGTCAGAGGGCAGGGAACAGTGGGGTTGAATGGGGGCAGGCAGTCAGGAATGAGGGGGGGTTGGATGCAGTGGTGGGGGCAGTCAGGGGCAGGGGTTCTGGGAGCAGTCAGGAAGACGGGGTGGTTGGATGGGGTAGGGGTCCCGGGGTGGGGGAGAGAGAGTCAGGAATGAGAGGAGGAGTTGGATGGGGGGCAGTCAGGGGACAGGGAGTTGGATGAGGCAGATGTCCGGGGGGGGCAGTCAGGAATGAGAAGAGGTGTTGGAGGGAGTGTCGGGGCTTGGATTCTGGGGGCTGTCAGGGGACAGGGAATGGGGGGGTGGATGGGGCCGGGGTTTCGGTGGGGCCATCAGGGAGTGAGAAGCAGGAGGGGTTGGATGGGGGCGGGGCGGGGCCGGGCCATGCCTGGCTGTTTGGGGCAGCACAGCTTCCACTAACCGGCCCTCCATACAATTTTGGAAACCCGATGCGGCCCTCAGGCCAAAAAAATTTGCCTGCCCCTGCTCCATCTACATGTAGGACTACTATTGCCATAATTTAAAGGAGAAAAAATTAGCAAAAGTTGAAAACTCATTTTGTTTGGGTGGTTTTATGAAGTGCACTGTACTCAGTCTCTGCTAATCAAGGTACATACTTTCCTGTGTCCTGCTAGAGATAATGCTCTTGATCAGCTAAGTGACACCCTGCTGAGGGCTGATCTGCACACAAAACTTCCACTGTCAGAGTAAGAGTTTAAGGCTAGATCATCTAGTCTTACCGTGTGTATATCACAGGCCACCAACACCGCCCAGCTCTTGCGCACTAAACCCAACAACCAATTCAACTAAAGGTGTGATACAAATTGATTTAATTCAATCAATGCAAACTTGTGCGTCAACTTTCCTAAAATGATTTGCTTAAAAAAAAATTGATAAGCTAAGTTTAAATCAATTTACAATTGTCCACACAAGCCTTTAAATCAAATTGTGCGTCAGCGACCTCTCTTTTGCCATCCTTGTGAAAATTCACCCAATTGTGGCCAATTTATAAGCCTCTGAAAAATTGTTCACACATACTCAATAGAGAATTTTGATTTTAGCTTCTAAAATCTCCAGAGATTCCATCCTCGCTAAGCATGCTCCATCCCCTCAAAGCTCCTGTTGCTGACCAGACAGCACATGCACCGGCCCTACAAAGCAACTGAGAATGCTCCCTCCAGCCCAAGGCCAAAGCCAGACTTTCCCTATAATGGCTACTCGGGGCCAGGCCCTGGAACAGGGAGCCTGTCTCTGCTGTGCTCTCAAGGCCCCAGTTGAATATTTTTAATTCATAAGTCCAGAAGTTGAAGCATAAGTGAACATGGTTTCCATTATCTACATTACCTTTCCTCTGCAACTTGTACATCACAAAGCACAAAACCCACACGTTTCATGATATTTGAAATTCAAGATCTAACCATCCCAAGAAGATGAAGAATTAAACATGAAAACAGACTACAATTACTTTTACCTCAGGCCATAAGTAGTTATGTGATATATTTAAAAGTTATTTTAATGCCACCACCATTATTACATTCTTGTAGCTTAACCAATTACTGCTATAGCATGGGGTACACATGCACACTATTCATCATAGTATATGGATACTCACACTGTGCCTCTCATACAATGAGACTTTATATAAAGATTTAGGGATTAGATGAAACAAAACAAGCCCTCAGACAAGTTATAAACTTTAGGCCTTGTCTACACTGATACTTTACAGTGCTGAAACTTCCTCGCTCAGGGGGGTGAAAAAACACCCCCCTGAGCAATGCAAGTTTCAAGGCTGTAAAGTGGCAGTGTAGACAGTGCACCAGCGCTGGGAGATCTCCCCTTGTGGGGGTGTTTTTACAGCGCTGGGAAAGCTCTCTCCCAGCACTAGTGCTGCGACTACACAGTCATGTTAAAGCGCTTTAACGTTGGTAGTGAAGACATACCCTTTAGTTAGGTACTTTTCAAAGGCGCTGAATTATTGACAGCCCTGAAGACTGAATTTCCTATATAGCCAAGGAACAGATAAAGCAATCAGCAGCAGTTCAAGCTCCAAACAGATAGTTCCTCCCCATGAGAACTGAGGTTCATCTTTTAAGGTCCAGAAAATTTATGGGCACTTTGGCCTCCAAACTTGCAAAGCCTAGAGCTTCTCTGTTCAGAGTGCGAGCTAGGTTGGTAGTTATGTGAACACCCATTTACTGGGAACTGGACTGAGACCAAGTTCTTTATACCTGGGTAAAACAGGCTAAGTACCAACTGGGTATTTCTGTACATTAAGGAAAAAGCCCCAGAGCAGTATTTCCTCCTATCTTTTGTTGTATATTCTAATAAAGTGTTTCTGAAACTGAGAGGACAATTTTCATACAAGAATGGCTTTCTTGTCTATTTTAATATGAGGCCTAAGCAACTCCTGACAAAATGAAAAACAAATCCTTTCCCTCTTTTCTTGCTAACCTGTTTTCTCTTAGGATGCTACAAAAGAATAGCTGCATTTTGAAGACTGACTATTCCATAGGGCTTTCTGCTTTTGCGGAGTATGAGCGGAAACACAAGAAAAGCTGTTTGCTTCCCATCAGCATGTTTACATTATTCTTTTTTTAAAAAGCACAAAAGTGTATAGTTTTTGTCAAAAATGTTTCCCACGGAAAGTCTGCCCCCCTCCACCCCAACCCTTCCTTTAATTAAAAGATCAATTTTAAATGGCGTTCAATTTCCTCTGGCTATTGTTCCAAAGAGGGAGGAGTATCCCAAATCCACAACTTTGTTTTACATATCCTGGCTAAAATCAGCCTAAGCAGCTCATCCTTAGATGTGCTCATTCTCAAGCAGCAGCTTAGTAACTATGTTTCGAGTGACCAGATTTACTGAAAAATACAGACTGTTCTCAGAACTATATATTCCACAAGCCCTCCCTCCCCCCCACCTCACCCCAAAAAACCAACAACAACAAAAACCACACACCCACACACACACACACACACAAACACTGTTGAAGTAGTATAGTAAGCATTTTGGTCCAGTAACCGTAACCTGCTCTCAACTTTGTTTACGTCTCAGGATAAATACAGTTAACCGGCTCTGTGTTATGATGGTATTTGTGTATTATATAGGGCTGTCAAATGATTAAAAAAATTAATCACGATTAATCGCCGTTTTAATTGCGCTGTTTATAGAATACCATTTATTTAAAAATTTTTGGATGTTTTCTATATTTCCAAATGTATTGATTTCAATTACAACACAGAATACAAAGTGTATGGTGCTCATTTTATATTATTTTTATTACAAATATTTGCACTATAAAAAAAACAAAAGAAATCGTATTTTTCAATTCACCTAAGTACTGTAGTGCAATCTCTATTGTGAAAATACAACTTATATGTAATTTTTTTTTTAAATACACACACACACACACACACACACCCCTCCCCCCCCCCCGCACTCAAATATAAAACAATGTAAAACTTATTTACCTTGCAATGCTGGCTACAAAAGTGCAACGTGAATGCCTGTTCTCACTTTCAGGTGACATCAAATAAGAAGAGGGCAGCATTACGTCATAAATGTAAACAAACTTGTGTGGCTTAGTGATTGGCTGAACAAGAAGTAGGACCGAGTGGACTTGTAGGCTCTGAAGTTTTACATTGTTTTGTTTGAGTGAGTTATGTAACAAAGCAAACAAAAATCTACATTTGTATGTTGCACTTTCATGATAAAGAGATTACTCTACAGTACTTGTATGAGGTGAATTGAAAAATACTCTATTTTTACAGTGCAATTATTTACAATCAAAACAATAAAGAGAGCACTGTACACTTTGTATTGTGTTGTAACTGAAATCAATATATTTGAAAATGTAGAAAAATATCCAAAAATATTTATAATAAATTTCAACTGGCATTCTATTATTAACTAACAGTGCAATTAAAACGGATATTAATCATGATTTTTTTAAATCAAATTAATTTGTTTTGAGTTAACCACTTGAGTTAACTGTGATTGAGAGCCCTAGTATTATACCTTAAATGTTTTCTACTTGGATAAATTAGCACATGACCTGTTAAGAGTTCTGTGTTATGGCCTGGAAAAAAGACAAAATTTTAGTTTACACGAGGCAACCAAGAGTTTCCTGAACACGTTCAATTGTTGCATTCCTCCAAAGATAGAATCTCTTAAGGAAAACTCAGGTTTGTATTACTTCTTTTTAAGCAAAACAAACATTTTTAAAAGCTATGTGTTCTTGAGCTGTAATTTTCAAAATATTACTGAGACTGTTGATTGCAAAATAATTTGCCAGATCTTTCCTCTTCTGGAATACAATCACTACCCCTTAGGACTTGCCTGCTCTATTGCTTTTAAAGGTATTTTTAAACCAGTTAGTGATATGGCTGGCTCTAAATATTCTTCATTTCCATACATGGTTAGCAGTCATGCTTACAAGTACTGACTCATGACACATACAACCTGGCTACAGGAAGACAATTAATACTTATTTTGCAGAGAAGCCAGGACCTGCTAAAAGTGCCTGGTTAGCAGGTCCTTCCTTCCTTGCCCTGTGGAGCAGCCCATTCCAAAGTGAATTCCTCATGTCCTCTGGCACGGTGTCCTCCAAGACAGTAACAGTTGCCCAGATTTCAACAGAATGCAAAACTCTGTAGTAGTTAGGCAGCATGATGGATTTGGGATTCACATACACGACTAGTACATGTGTGCTGTGACAAACTTCTAAGGACACAACACAGCCTGGTTACAAACACACTGTACTATGGGCTGTGTAGATGAGGGTCTTATTCTTGAGGCATTTTATTCACACTATTTCTAGCATCTAGAATCCTTTCAAAACTTGTGTGTTTTTTTTTTATAAAACACATCCATTCCATACCTTTATTTCAACAAGTTGCATGACTTCTGGGAAGACTTCAATGCAGTTGGAGTGAGCAATCACAGTATGCATACGTCTACAGTTCATAATGGTTGTTGGAATGGCTTTCAATTTGTTCCCACTAATATCAATTTCTTCCAACTCCTCAAGCTTGGCCATTTTACTATGAAAAGAAAGAAGGGAGATTAAGGAATTTTTTTAGATGTACTCTTATTTTTAAATTTTAAGCTTAGCAGTGGTTTTTTTTTTTTTTTTAAATTGTAGGCCCATACTGTTGTAAGAGATCAGTGTCTGCCATCTTTCCTATCATGTCATGTCAGCAAGGTTACATCACAAGGCCTCAATTGTTCCATTTTGTGTCGTTGATTTCTTAATTTAAAAATTCTTGGTGTTTATTTCTATTTTTTGTTCATATTTTTCTCTTTTAATATTGTTTTTTCTTTTCCTACTCCATGCTCTTTCCTTACCTTTCCCCTGGCATCCTGCTTCCATTCCCTCTTGCAGAATGCTTGCTGAGTTCCCCTCATTCTGTTGCTCTCTGCAGAGCAACATGTGTTCTCGCTCTCCCCCCCCACCCCCATGTGTTACTCCCTGAAAGCAGTGTGCTAGGGAGGATAGGGAGGAGTGGCATGTAGTGCCCTCGTACTGATGGGAGGAAGGAAAGAATTTGAAGGAAGGGGTGAGATGGGGCACCAGTGTCAGTAGCCTGGCTGTGCGAAATGTCGTATCAGGACAGATATGATATACCTTCTGGAATCTGGTGGCACCCCCAGTCTTACACTTGGCTTGTCCACACTTAAGAGACATTCTGGATCAAAGTAGGGTGTGAATTTAAGTGCAATAGATAATCCAGAATAGCGGACACTAATTCCACAATCAGAGTGTCTTTTTCTGTTTTAGTTTAATCCACTTCGAAAATGCATTACTCTAATCTGGAAAAAGGCACTCTTATTCCAAAATAAGCATCCACATGATGTGCTATATTGGAATAACTATTGTGGTCAATTTTGCCATGTAGATAAGGCCTCGGTATATGTGTGGAAAGCGACCAAGTTATGCTAACTATGTGGAAACAGCTTCCGGATTTCCATAACGTGGCTGCAATAGGAGAGTACACTGATTTTCCTTAGTTGAGAATAGCACACAATCTCTAGAGATAAATTCACAAATTAACATACAAAGTGCATTCGTTCCTGCGTACAACATGAGAGCATGTAGTTACACACATTCAAGTGGCAATGGACAAACCCACCATTGTACAGGCAACGCGCTCATGCGCTTAAAAAACAAATGCAACACTCCAATTTGTGAACTTGCTATGAAAATATACTCCGCATTTTCCACTTAAGACTGCTTTCTAATAAAGAGACAAGCAGCACTAAGAAGTTACTTACCTCGCAGGAAAGCTCTGTAACCGATTGTAGGCCATATGCAGGATCTTCAGGTGTGGATGGCCCGTTAACAAGGGCACACATTTATCTGTGAGGTTGTTATTGGTCAAATAAAGTTCCTGTAAGATGCTGTTGGTCTCTTCAGAAAGGGTAGCTGGAGGAAGTGTTTCTAGTTTGTTGGCAGAGGCGTTCAAATTTCTCAAGCTGCAAAACAAGATTGTACATGTAGTTGAGTTACTGTATTGTTCATCTTTCTTAATTTATAAACACCACCACCAGAGATTTACAGAATGTTACATTCAGAAGCAGAAAATTTCAGGAAGTGGTCAGAAGACAGTTTAGTTTTATACACGTAAAGTAAATTTCCATTTAAATTGTTAAATTAAGTAGTGAGAGACTTTGCGCTCTTGGAGGTGGCATGGATAAAAAAGCATTTTCTAGTACTCACTGGACCATAGATGGCATTTCTAATGTACAGTATGAAATGCATTATGGAACATCTATTTACAGCATGGGAAAGTTGGTTACACAAACATGCAAGGTAAATAGTAAAGATGTACCAGGCAATAAGGGCTGGGTGGCTTAGGAGTTAAAACTTTTCACTTCTACATCATTGTTTAAAATCTGACAGATACTAATAGTGACAAGAAGTGGTTACTATTATACATTTGTTTGGTGGCCTATGTGTCTAGTTCTTGATGGGTACATCTTATCCCCAGACCAGGACGCCTCTCCCCTCAATGCTCATAGCCAAGTAGTTGGCATTCTTAATTATTTCTGCAGTCCTAGATGAGAGGCCAAGGACTGAATAAGCAGGAAAACTGAGTCCTTCTGCCTCCCTCAAAAAAGCTTTTGCAGCCCTGGGATGAGATACAATTGACACTGGTGTGGAGAAGGTTGCACTGCCTGTGCTTTACCTATATAGATCTGTAGACAAGGAACTCAGTTGTTTAAATAATTTTAATGCTAGATTGATACATACAGTAGTCTCAAGGGATATCTGGCAAATAGATATAATTCTTATTTGAAAAATATCTTAATGCCACATATATTTTACAAGAGAAATGGAAGAACTTTTATCCCACTATTTACTTTGCAAAGAGACTGCCTTCAGGAACACACTTTGCTGAATAATGAGGGTGTGTGTGCGCGTGCGCAAATATACAGCGTCCAGTCTCTTGAGATCAAACTGCACTGTTCTCATCAACTAATGAAAAATGACAGCTGCAACAGTCGAAGTTATTTTCAAGAAACAGAAGATCAACTATGTTAATTTGGTAGAGAAGTACCCATAAAACAAGGGAACAGAACACAAATTAAAAATATAAAGTATTTGTGTCTGACGGAAGAAGCAATACTGCCTGATCTATTTCATGAGGAAGGTATGAAATATTGATAAATCTTTCTCTAGTCATCCAACTACATGAGGATTCACACCAAACGTTAAGGTTTATTAATGAATGAAACGGATTTCCAAGAGAATTCACAGCTGCAACCTGTTGAACCTTGTCCACAGAAAATAAGGGTTTACACACTATAGAAAAGTCACACAGAATGCTGAGGGATTAAAAATTCTTTCCATTAAAACAAAAAACTCCAGGAGCTCTGAAGAACTGAAACTAGGTTAACTAGTTTACACAGATTTCAAAGGAGTCCACGAACGCAGAAAAACGCAGCTTAAATCAACAGTCTCATTTGTTATTCACAGGAGCTGTATGACTTGATGGAAAAAGGTTGCAATTGCAATATTTTTTTTTTTTTTTTTTTTTAAACAAATCCCCCCCACCCCTCGACTTCATCCTTTAGCAAACAAAAATACATTGTCTGTTCAAAAATGGATTACAAAGCATAAGCATACTGAACCAAACATAAATTACTTTACTAAATCACAAGAATGCACACCTAATGCTAAAATATATGAGAGGTTACTGTAATAACTTACGTTGGCAACAGCATTCTTTTAGTCTTCTCTTTTCTCCCCTACACAGTATTTTATCAGGTATGATTAAATAAATTCTCAAATTAAAGGTGCTGTTAGTGATTTAACAACATTTACAAAGCCTAAACATTCCTGCAACCACCATTACTGAATGGTCAGTTTTGAAAATGGTTTAGGCCCTTACCACTGAGCAACCACCTACTTCCTGTGCTGCGCTACTACAGTTGCAATCAGTAGAGCTACTGAAGCTTGATCTCCTTGGAAGAGAGGTCTGGCAGTACAGCTTTCTTGCGGAAGGGGGTCTCAGCCCTCCACCTGGTCCAAAACTGTTCCGGTGACTTTCAGAGAACAATGCCAGGCACACACATTTGCAGGGCCTGCAGCAGAGAGTGGGGTTTCATGGGGATTTGACTTGTGCTGTGGAGAGAAGTAGTGCTTTCTTGGGGACCAAGTTCTGCTGGCTTAAAGGTGTGGAAGCAAAGGGATAACCTGCTATTTTACTTCATTTGTTGTAATATGCAAGGCTCTAAGTGCCCCTGTTGCAAAGGTGTGTCTATTACTGCATGAATCCAAACACACAGTAACTATGCAGAAACCCTAAAGCAGAGGGGTTAAGCTATTTGCACGCAGCAATTCTAAGGCAGTAGAGCTGGTCGAAACTGGAATTTCTGTTCTGTGGAAAATTCTGATTTTTTAAAATTTACACTGCCCTTCCCACTGTTTAGAGATTCCACAGCCTGGGCTCCTATATGCCAAGCAGAATGCTGGCAGTCTTTCCATACCGCTCAAGATTGGGATCCTCAAATCTACGCTCATTTGTTCTATCCTCCTTTCCTTTGTATAACAGGTTGGGTTTTTTGGGTTTTTTTTTTTTGGTTTTTTTTAAACTTGAGTGCACATAGTTACAGTTTCCACGTTAGTGGTTAGGATATCAGATCCTATGTTTTTCATTCCTCTTCCTTCCCCCCCACCCCCAATCTATAACTTAGATCACCACTGCTCATTAACATTCCTCTTTAGAAGATGTCATTCCAAACTGAGGGTATGTCTACACTGGAAACTTCAAAGTGCTGCCGCGGGAACGCTGCCGCAGCAGCGCTTTGAAGAGTGAGTGTGGTCGTGGGCGAGCGCTGTGAGAGCTCTCCCAGCGCTCCTGGTAATCCACCTCCAAGAGGGGATTAGCTCTGAGCGCTGGGAGCGCGGCTGTCTACACTAGTGCTTTAAAGTGCTCAGACTTGCTGCGCTCAGGGGGGGGTGATTTTTCACCCCCCTGAGCAGGCAAGTTAGAGTGCTATAAAATGTAAGTGTAGACAAGCCCTTATACTGGTTTTTGGGACACTGAAGGATTCATAAAAATGCTCTGCCAGCAATTCTCAACCACATACCCATATATAAAAGGACAATATTCTCAGAGGGGAGGGCTTAATGAACGAATGGTTTGAAATAATGTAAAACAACAACATTAACTCTAAACTAGTTGTACATAAAATAAGTTGATAAGCGTCCACAGATAAATTTCCATCATGCTGATTTAACTGACTAGGCCTAGTCAAGGCTATCCTGAGGCTATGGCTACACTAGAAAGCTCGCAGCTGCACCGCTGTAAGCTTTCTAGAGTAGCCACCCTCAGCCAATGGGAAAGAGCTTTCCCGTCAACTTAATCAATCCACTCCCAGTGAGAGGTGGTAGCTATGTCTTCAGGAGACACTCTCCCCACCAACATCATGCTGTCCACACTGGCGCTTAGGTTGGTGTAACTTATGTCGCTCGGTGGGGGAGCTTATTCACACCCCTGAACGACATAAGCGGCAGTGCAGACATAGCCTGAATCCTTAGAATTAATCCTCAAACCTCCAGGTGGGTTTGGCACTGCCAGCTACCACATTACATTTGTTTCATGTTCCATCAATGCCCTCTGAGGCCACAGTGCTGGGAATTAATTTAGATACAAGCATTGCCATCTTTCCAGTGCCTGTAGTCAAAAACCGTTCCATGTGCCTGCAGATATCCCACTCATATCACTATCAGATGGAACCAGAATGTCAAGCATGAAAGCCTAGTCCAAACTTAATTGTTTTTCCTTCAGACTCCACCCACCCACCCACCCACCACACGCACATACTCTCATACATACCAGAATACAATAGTCAGGAAATATGAATTAACAGTTACAGAGATAAAAGAGAAAACGTAAGTCACTGGCAGCGACACAGGAATTCTGTAGCTTTGACAAAGTGCAAGGTTTCCTCTGGGTTAATAAATATTCAGCTCCGGTTGGAACAAGTCACCTTCAGTTTTATAGGGTATTAGGCTGATACCCTTGATAAAGGGTCACTTATTTTTTTTCAACCACACACCTAGGCAAAATATAAAATTGTCCCAGAGAACACACACAATCAGGGTAGGGCTTCACTAATTCCGCGGAAGTAGATCTCTCAACATGTGTGCAGTTTACATAAAGTGTTAAACTACTTGAACTAAAAGAGTGATTTCATCTTGAAAAATCTACTTACTACAGAAGAGGCAACAATCTTCAGTTAGGAAAAATAATTAAGAGATTCCAAAATATTTCTATTGGTATCTAGCTGTATTGTATTCAAGACATAAATTTGGGTAAAAGAACCCTCATATTTGTATAGTATCTCTTTCTCCCCAAAGTATTCTGAAGCATTTTATAAACTTCACAATGCAGCTACCAATGGAGCGTAACATGGTAGCTGTTTAGAAATGCACAGCTATATTGTGGAATTGTTTAAAATAGCAAGGTAAAAAAAGATTGTATCCAATAAGAAAGACAGGAAATTTAAATTAAAACAATCCTGTTTAGCTTGCAAACAGTGACATATTCAGAGGTGGTATAGCTGCAAAAAAACTGCAGAAAATTAAATGGAAATCAGAAGAATCCAGGCCAATATGTACCCCAACTATTAAGATCTCAGATGATACAAGTTAGAAAAGGAAACCATTTTAAGTATCTGTAAAAAATGCTCTCAGTATATGAACATCTAATACCATCTACAGCACAGAAGTGAAATGGAAACAAGTTCCATAAAAGGGAAAATCAGGGAAAATAAATACTAAATAGATACCAATCTTGCAGAACCGACCAATTCTGGCACGACGGTTCTAATTGAGAAAGGGGTGGGGAAAGTACATCCCAATCCCCCTCTGAATCATCCTACCAATGGACCGCCAAAAGTACACTATCCAGATCATCTAATTTCTTCCTTAGCTCTTGCCATCTTACCTACCTCCCCTTCTCCTGTCCCTCATGCTCTTATTCCCTAATCCTCCAATGAAACTGCCTTCCTGTCTCTAGAGTATCTGTTTCAGTTGATCATCTTCAGGTAATGAAATAGGAAGAGAGGGGAAGAAGATAAAACTATGTTAAATTATGTGCAGAAGGTCTGGGTATCAATCATTCAACTTGTCATTCCCCGCTCCCCCTCCCGATACAAGAATTACGAGCATACGCAGCACCAGGAAGTAATGGGGAGTGTTATGGTGTGACTCAGTGGTGCACGAAAGTGGCATATATTAAGTGCTAGCAGTATCTTTTTTACATCAAATATTTTCCAGCTACCCAGCCCTGGTGTGGGATCAGCACCCGGATGAAGCTAAAACCAGACATGAAAGATGAACACATTCTGAAGAACTAGCCCACATATATCAATCATCCTCAATAGACACCCTACCCTCAGCATCTGTCACAGTATACAGCTGTACGATCCTAGACTCACCACTGACGCTACATACTCCAACAGAACAGCTGCCAAAAGCATCTTTTACACCCAAGTCTGGCCAGGAGCCTTTGTCCCTCATCCTAACAGAGTGATTCATGTATGTGTGAATTCACACAGGCTTGATTGCTGCTATTAACTCAGAAGTAGAAACACTGAAAAAACTCTACCTAGTACTAGAGTACTAAGAGCCCACATGTGAAATAACACCGTTACTGTGAGTACGACACCCACCATTCTGAATGCTAGAATAAGTCAAACATCATCAGTGAACCTGGTTACAACTCAGTTGTCTCCAGACAGTTAATCACAGTTCCAATCTGTAGCACAGAACAGAGTAGACTTAATACATGACCAAGTGAAAGTCTTGGAGCCAAGTTTGTAAGCAGGTGTATGGAACTGAATTGTAACCAAGCTCCGTGACATAGTTGTATTTAAAAATGTGGCCTTAGTTTAAAAAGGTATTGATCTACCTTGGGGACCACCTCTCTCTCAGCAACCAAGCCCTTCCTTGTTGGATGCACTCCTCAGGAACAAATGGATCTTTCTAGGACAAAAGGAAATATTTTGGGCAGCCGTCCCATGGCTCTGGAACCATACCAGCTAAGAATGATTACAAACCTTATTGCCCCCTCAAGGAATCTTTGCCATAGCTTTCCCACAACAAGAGGAGAACGAGGGGGCAATAAGGTTTGTAAGCATTCTTAGCTGGTATGGTTCCAGAGCCATGGGACGGCTGCCCAAAATATAACATTTCAAACCAATGGGAAGTCCAAGGAGACATTGCTACATATGATCCACACTACAAATTTTAACTGGATCCAGTGACTGTTTTAGGCTCCAACTATACTACTACCATCAACTCCTACTGCCTAATTTCCCCATGCAAAATCAGTCTCCCTGAAACCTGATGGCTGGACTCCATCTTTCTTAGTCCCCTTCTTACCACACCTATAGGTGCCATTTTATACTATACTGAGCTGATATTGTTTATATTTACAAAATCTGATATGCTTAATTGCTTTTGCATCTGCCCATATTATATTAATATACTGAAATGTTTTGCATTGTGCGGATCTATAGTTTAACTTGAAGCTGACCAGTGACCAGACCGAAAATTTGTAGAAAAAAATCAGACAGACATAAAAGGACTAAAGGAATCTGGCCACTACCAACAAATGAGGAAGCAGTTGGAACTTGGGGTTATGAGAACCCAGATGCACAGATGAAGGTTAGACACATTTTCTGGCAGTTTTTCCACCAACCCTAACATCCCTAGGAATTCTCCATTTTCACAGAAGCATCTGCTAGTGAGACACGAATTGACTATCTGCGGATCTCTGTAGTGCTCAACTCAGCCAAGGAAATTCCTACGAACATGATCAAGATCTATACTACCACCAGTATATTCAGAAGCAATTTCTGTCCTATCAGGTGAACTTAGTTTCATAGACAAATCCTCAGGAGCTTATGGTCTAATAGACATAATGGAAGTTTCTCCACAAATCTGATACTGTAATAGTTTAAAAATTGAAAACTAATTTTAATGAAAACTAGTGCATCACATTCCTAAGCTCTATTTGCCAATTGAGAATCCAAATTTTGTTTTAATTTTTGTAGGAGTTTGAGGAGGATGCCATTAAAGGTTTGCTGCAAAACACAGACAGAAGTTGGTAAATATCTTATTGTTTTTCACTGATGCACTGATTTTTCAACATGCATTGATGCACTGATTTTTTTTGTTTTTTCAACCAGGTGTTGTGGATGCTAAAAACAAACGCTGTGTTAAAATTAAGGCACCTCAGACCCACTAAAATCCAAGGATATCTGGAGTTCAAGGAAGATGGAGAGGTCTATGAGCTGAAGCACTTCTTCTATCATCTTCCCTTGGAGGATATCAAAGTGCTATACAAACAAAATCCATCTCCACAGACTCCTGGATGTAGGTCTCATTTTATAGATGGGGAAATTAAGGGCCTCTGGGGTATAATGATCTGCCCAACATCATATGCTGTAGAAAGACTGTGGCAGAGCTGGGACTTGAAACCAGTTGTTTTAGCACTCACTCCTGTGCTGTAATTACATGGTCACAGGGTGATGCTGCTCTACAAAGCAGTTTGAGTGAATTTCAGCCATACCATTCTTTCAATTCATGTTTTTAAAATGAACTCCAACTTTGAGGCCTAATCTACACTGGCCTTTTTCTCAACGGTCACTGCTGCAGCAGTGGTGTGTGCACTAATAGACCAGCCAAAGTGTCATTTTTACCATTGTCTCATCTGTATCTTTTCTGAGTAGGGTTAGATGACATGGTAACAACATAGACCCAGGATAGGTCTACATAAATGATCCAACCAACAGTGGAGCTGCGAAGGTGTTAAGAAAAATGCTGAAGTAGACAAGGCCTGTGTATCTCCTGCAACAATACTTTACATCACTAGTATCTAAAGGAGAGCTCCTTTACAATGCATTGGGATGTCTAGGTAGCAGAGGGAAAATATAGAACCTTGAGGGGACCTAAAGTTGATGTAAGCTTGCAAGGGAAGAGAACATTTGGAATCTGTCATATACATTTTACTTTAAATTCTGAATTTTCCGGTTGTTTATTTCCGTCAAATGTTGTTATGATACTTAATGTTTTTGCAGTTGAGTTTAAGGTGTGCGTATTATATGGTACAATCTCCACCTGCAGCTTCTCTATCTTGCCGCAAAATGGCATTAATCTGCATTCTAGACTAACAGATGGTAAATCTAATTCAGAAAAGGATTACTTCCCTACTCCCCCCCTTTCAGAGAGGTGAGTAGCTTTCTGAAACTTTTATTTCTTCTTTTTTTGCTCTCCAGGCTTGACTGAGAGTATTTTCTTTCTTTTAAAAAAATCTTGAGTAGAAACGTATATTCCTGTTTGGGGAGGGTGGGGGGGGTTTGTTTATTTATTTTACGAAATGGATCTATTCTTGTGAGCACTTATGAACATGTTTGCAGGATCAGGCTCTATGTTCATGCAATGTTATGGTTGAGATTTTAGATGTACAAAAGACAGGAAGTTCAAAGTTGTCATCCTGCATCAGCAACTATAAATCTGTCCTTTTGCACACAAAATATAGGTAATATTTTGCTTTACTATACAGGCTGTTAAATTTACTGCAATAAGTTACAGTTGCCCTGGTAGCCATATTGTTATGTTTCCTAACTTGTTAATTGTGTGTTTGGTGGCTGCAAAATTTCAACCATAATATCGAACAACTACATTGGAATAAACGGAGCAAACCTGGCACATACATAGTGCTAAATATGGAGGGCATACTGCAATAATCGAACTTTTAAAATCAAAACTCCATTTCAGCTCCCAGCACAAGCACATTTGAAAGATTCCTTAAAACCATGAAGAAGGAAGTTCTATTCTTGGGCAACTTGAACAGAAGAAACCTTTCCTAACGAAAATTAACCTTTTGGCATTACAAGTTTTAGTCTAAAGGACAGTTTTCCCACAGCAAATTACTGAAGTTTGGAATTTATATGCAAACTGCCTCTCTAACCAAACCTGTAGCATTATAACCCTCACACAATGAGCCCTTGAGAACGAAGATAACACTGCCTTCATAAAAGATTTACAGCATAAAATAAGGGTATCCCTCTGACTTGCTCACTACCAATCTTTTGGTGATGAGTCTTGTCTAAATAATGACAGTGAGATTAACAGTTCAGTTTCCCAGCCAAGGAGAGCCGGTAGCTGTGCATTCTGTTGTCATAGTTTAAAAAAACCCAACTAAACAGTCTTGTATGTCAAATTACATGCTGCATTGATGTCACCAGTAAGCCTATGACCATTGTTGATGCATGAAGGTACGAGAAATATAAAAAGCTAAGCAAGGTCGTCCCATCAAAGGCCTCTAAATCTGCCTCACTCAGATGCTACAAATATGTTTTAAAAATATTTCTTCGTGCCTTCAGACCATACACAAATTAAAGTACATTTTGAAGTCTGTGTCTTCAGATTCACAAACAAAATTACAAAGACTCCAAGGCATGTAAAGCTGCAGTACAGAAATAGAAGGGGGGGGAAAAATCAAATCAAGTGATGTCACCAAATAAGTTAGTGACAAACACTCAAAGGCATGAAAATTTCAGAAGCAGGAACAGAAGAAACCACTGTCAGTTATTTTGACAATCTTATGTGACAGGTTTTATTTTGTTTGAAAGGAATACATACATTTTGGCTTTTGATTCACAAAGAAGCTTCCACACTCTGGGTTAAAATTTGTATTTAGAAATTGCTGCTAACGTATCTGGGAATGTATAGCAAAAAATGGCATGCATGTTACTTTGTAGATAGATTTCAAAAGGTAGGGGTACTGTGGGAGCTTAGTGACAGGAAAAAAAAAAGGCATACGAGAGCATAAAACCAGAATAAAAAAAAATTACTTCTGTTTTAGCGGGTTAGACAGGACATCTGTTCTTAGCACAGAAGGCTCACACCTTTCAATTTAAGGGACCCTCAGATTACCCTTTCAACTAAGAAATAAAATGAAACAGGTTCGTCATGTAAAAAATAGATTTTTTTTTATTTACCTGTCAGCTTTCAGGAGAAGGTTCGATGGGAGCTCAAGGAGCTGGTTGTGTTGCACATCCAGGACTTCTAGTTGCGTTCGTTCAAACCTCTCTGGTAGTCTTCCTAATTGGTTATGTCCTGCCAGCAGCTTACGCAAACTGCTATTGCAAAACAACCTTAAAAAAAATAAATGTCAAAAATAAGTACATCTAAATTAGATAAGGACACACTGAGAACTACTACTATATAGGGGATTCAAATCTTGTTTCAACAAGTGGTTCATAAACAACTGATTAGCAGAAGAGTGGATTTAATAATACACGAGATCTTACAATGTCTTCCCACACCCCACCAACCTCTCAGAAAATGGATGAGTGTTGAGAGATTTGGGGGAGGAGAGGAAGGGACAAGGAAGGGTTATCAGATCACTCCACAGGCTATTCCTAGAGAGTGTGTCACTAGTGAAGTGGGTAATTACCGACAATGACTTCAGAAAGCTGCACCCGTGGGATCTCTCCAGATAATGAAGGATTAAAAAAAGTGAGAGAACACCAACCACCCTGGAAAAGTAGTAGTAGCAGCTCTATACTCATGTGCTGACTCATAATCCACTGTACTTCCCCTCCCACCTCCATTTTTCTTTTTGTTAATATCAGACTAACATAAAGCCTCCTTTCCAGTTCTACAGGGAATGAAATTTATCTAATCCGCTTTCCTATCTTGAGCTTTTACAAGCTGCGGATGGCCCAAAGTTCCCCTCCCTGCCTCTTTTTGGGCGGGGGGGTGTGGATAAAAAATGGTAAACTATAAGTCAAAACCACTAATTGTTCCTACAAAAATTGTTAAAGGAATTTACATATTGGGTCTAAAAAGCCCAATAACACAAACTGATCAAGTTCCGATTTTAAACAGGAAAAAAATAAATCAAAAGAAAAAAAAAGATTATTCTTCATCTGCCACCTGTCTTGTGCTCCAGTGACTATATAGTTTAATCAAAAGAGGACTGTGCCCCTTTTTGACCTTGCTTTCAAGCAAAGATTCACATATGACTCCGCATTAGTGGAAACCTTCCTCCTGCTCTTCACACGAGACCCATTCACTTGCAAAGAATCCTGCCTTCCCTCCCACCCCCAATGCATCAACTATTATCATGCAGTGCCATTGTAGGTCACGGGGCAAGTGTGCCAAAGTAATCAGTTAAGTATGCTGGCTTTTCCCCTGACAGATGTAGTCAGACACTACAAGTGAGCACCAGTATCAACAGTTCAGAAAGATGATGGCTTGCATTATGTAATTATGGATACAAATCAATGTCACCACTTTCTCTAGCCAAGACGACTCAGCAATAGGGGTAAGTATCTCTGAAATACATTGTTGAACCTATTTATTTTAGTAGTTTTGTTTTCCTTTGCTTTAACTCAATTTTGTTCAAAAATGCCTCTTATAAGAGAAAAAATTATGAAATTTTCCTTCTATTTTTTGTTTCTCGTAGGCATGGTCAATGTTGTCAACATAAAATGTTTTAGCTAGTAACTAAAGCTGGCCAACAAAACACAATGTAGCGGATGTGGAAAAAACTGGAAATAGTTTCTGTCCCAAATCAGGATGGAATGTCAAAAATTTAAATTTTTCTGTGGAAGCTAAATTAAAAAGAAATATAATCAATTTTGGGAGAACTGAAGCAGAATTTTTTGGCTTCCTCCTTGAGCTACCTGATTACCCAAGGAGCTGGGCAGCCCAGGATGTTAGGGAGATGGGGGACACTACATTTCTTTGTATACTCTGCTCCATCTTGACTGTGTAATCTCCACAGCTTGGAGGATTATATCTCAGTTATAAAAGGTAAGTGCAACTACAATCTGCTGCAGTTTATTCAAATTAGGTGCAACCCCCAGGCTCCCAGCAAATCACTAGTCTCTCTCTTTATTCAAATTATGGACACCTGTTTTTACAATATTAAACTTTCTCCAAACAGTGAGCGCTTCATCTACTTAGCATGTCCTGGCACTGCTGTACAATATGGAAACAAATCAATCAGGTTTCCTTTGAGAGCAGGAAGGAGTAAGGGGGCAGAAGGGAATGCTCCAAATACGTATTTTACCGAAGTGCCAGAGGATTTTGTTGATAAACATTTGGGAATGGTCATCAAAGCTTGAATCCAGACCCAAACTTGCCTGAAGTTCAGGGATGTTCAGAGCCAATGTTTTGGGGTGGGCCCATCAATAAGTATATCATCACTAAGTCACCTAAGCATATGCTATCAGGAAGAGCTATCAAGGTTTAAGACATTTCCTGGCATTTAATGGGAAGATGGGGAGAAGATGATGCATGTTGATTTTGCCTTGGAGCCATTAATTTCAGCCAATCAGTCATCTCCAAAGATGCCCTGTGTATGCCTTGATCGTTTTTGCTGTTGTAAAATACAACTGAAAGGCAACTGGACTTGTTTTTCTTATGAGTGATGCAGTTTCAGTTGATGTGAACAAGGTATTTCTAGAGAATTTACAGTATGTACGTTAGCCTGCTAGGTTGTTCAAGTCATCTTCTCATTCCTTTCAGCCTATATTTCTAAATTCTGCCTTTACTTTCTATTTCTAATGCCAAGTCCTCGGTTCACACCACAGTTCTCACCTGGACTAAAATAACCTCCTCTCTGGCTTCCCTAACACTCTTCTTTGCCATGTAATCAACAGCATCAAAAATCTTCCTTCCCCATGTCATATTCCCTTGAGCTGCTACAATGGCTCTTTTTCCATATGAAGTTTGAACTTATCCTCACTTTTATGGATCTGCCCCTCACCCGCCATCACTTCACCCACTCTTCTCACCACATGGCGGCTGCTTGTGTCTCTTCTCCCACGCTCACCATGTCTTTTTCCATGCTGCTCCCTATGCCAGGAATGACAACCCTCTTCCTGTGAGCCACACGTGTTCACTCTCTCTAATTCCTCTGCAAAACCCACTTTTCACTTTGATTTCCAAACTGACCGCCACTCATGTGCCGGCTAATTCCCGTTGTCTCAAGGTGCTATTTACAAAATATATGAAAATATTAAGATCTTTCTTCTCTTCCCTATCATTTATATTTGTCTATTAAGTTAACTCTCGGGGGGCAGGGCCCATATTTTTACCTGGAAACACTGCTCACTGTCCAACAACTCACTGTACAAACCTAGAACAGTCCCAGCCCTTTGGTTCAACTATTTGTTGAGTCTTGTCACATCTTAGGTGAGTAATGTCCTTAGGGGCGAGGATTGCTCTATGTTTCTACCGCACTTTGCACCATGGAGCCTCGTTTGGGGCTTCTAGGAGAACAGAATTAAGTTGTAATTTCAAAGCATCATGCAAAGTTATGGTTGTAAATATTTAATAAGCTTTCCTCTCTGAATAGCTGCATAGACGGCTTTAGAACTTCTGTCTGGAATTCAAAGACATTGTTCTCTGCATGAAAGTAAAGAAGAAAGGCTGTGCTGAAGCTTATGGCATGATGACATCCCATGAGGTAAACATAAAATCAATCAAAAGATAAAACAAGCTTGTCAGTCAATGGAACACACTAAACACTGAATCAGCAATTATTTTTGAATATGATTATCCTGTCCCAAGTTGCGTAACCTGGTCTGACTCACCGGGCAGGCAGTTCACATAGTTGATTGTGGCCAACATCCAACACTTCTAGTTTTCTGCTGTCACATACCCACTCAGGCAGGCTTTCCAGGTGGTTTCTACGGGGATGAACACAGGAATCAAATTAAGGTGTAGTCCTTAAAGACTGCTACTAACACAATCAAAAACTTATCTGTACACACGTGCACAAACACACACGAAGCCTGCTGCACATACAGGTCCCAGTGGGAACTGTAGATCCTCTCACCATTGAGAAAACACTGAGTACAGTAAGATTTTGGTTGAAAGAGAAGAGAAAGCAGCCAATTATTTTATAAAACTAAACATTATGGGGACAGTAGTAAGTTTTCAAACTCATGCACAAAGGTGAAGCTCAGCACACAAATACTGAGAATACTTTCCTCTTTGCAACTGTAAAGCACATAGTACAAGGAGGAACAGATATACACCCTGTCGAGCACTTAACTGAATGCTCAGATACACAACTAGGCATCTAACTTAAGGTAGCTGCATGCAGAATTTTTAAGTTTAGGGAACAATATTTTTCACTGCATAGAAATCAACACTCCTTTCTCATTAGTGTGCTTGTGTCCCCTTTGGATTTATTCAAAGAATGATCTTTAACCTAAAAAAGCAAATAGTGATCAAGCCCATATTTTTATGGAAATATCAATTACCTTAAAAATATAATCACGAATACTAAATTAATCAAACATATTCCTCTAGAAAAAAAAACTGAAGAAACCCCGTTGCTTAACTGTATGCCAATTTATTATAAAACACAAAAATGAAGTCATAAAAAAGTTTCAGAGTCACTGCAAAATCAAATATTCCTCAATATGATTGTAATGCTTTGTTCTCCACTTCTTACAAACAGCACTTTTCAGTAAATCATACTTACCCATGTACGTACACTAAGGTTAGATACCCAATTACGCTGATTTATGTTCTTGCACATCTAAAAATTGATGGCCACAGCCCCAGGCTAGCTCATTTACTGCTGTGCTCCCATTTAAAATGTTCAATAGCTTACAAGTGCCTTAAGCAGTTTTTATGAAGTTAATGGCACTTAAGTGGAGGTTACTTACTGTAACTGGAGGTTCTTTGGTATGTGTGGTCCCTATCTGTATTCCACACATGGGTACACATGCATGCCACGCACCCAAGTCTGTAGACTTTAACAAGCAGTGTCTGTTGGCCCAACTAAAATGTCAAAAGAGGCTCCTAGCAGTGGCCTAGGAATGGGTCACAGGTGTGGTGGTAGAGGGGGCCAGAAAGCAGGACCTCAGTCTTCTGTTGCTTGTGGGAGGCTTGGCAGGATGCTGGTAGTAAAGCGCAGGAGGAGAAGGTGGTGGCCTTGGTTTATAGGTCTGCCTTTAGTGCTCTCTCTTTGGGGCTGGTGTGTTGATCATCAGGAACTGGAGAATAGGCCTTACGTCCTTTAATAAGTGGAGCAAGTCAGTCTTTGTGTTAAAGAGGTTGGGCATAAAGGGAAGATCTTTGATATATTCTGCATCTCTTTGGGGAAGCTCAAAGATTGCAGCCACAAATCCCTCCTTGTAACAATGCCAGTGGCCAAGCTTCTGGATGCTGCATCTGCTGCATCCCGAAGAACCATTTTCACTACCAGCTTGCCGCCCTCTAGAAAGGAGAGAACTGATCTATGTCCTCAGAGGAAAGTTTGTCCTGAAAGGCTGCCAGCCTAGAGTAGTTATTAAAGTCATACCTGGCTAGGAGAGCCAGGTAATTGGAATTGGTAGAACTGCAAGCCCACAGAGAAAACATTTTCCCCAGGAGGTCCAGTCTCTTGGAGCCTTTGTCTGATGGGGTGGTCTAAGTATTGAGACCTATTAGGTTTCATAGCAGCCGGTACCATCAGGGAGCTGAGAGCAGGGTGGAGAACAGGAATTTAGTTCCCTTTGCTGGAACAAAAGAGCAATTCTCAGTCCTCTTAGATGTGGGGGGCAGGATGCTGGGGTGTGCTAGACCAATCTTGCCACAGGTTCCAAAATGGCCTCGTTAACAGGGTGAACCACCTTACTTGACCCCAGAGGCTCCAGAATGTCCAACAGTCAGTGGCGTGGGTCTTTGACTTCGAGAGATATCTGGAGATTACCATTGGTTCCTAGGGAGGTCACGTTCATAACAGTAGCGACCATAAATCCTGGCTCACCTTTCCAGGCTTAGCTCTCTTTCTGTGGGGATGAAGGAAGGATTGGCTCATCATATTTGTCTGAATCTGAAAATTGCTCTTGTAATGGTGAAGCTGTCAGTACTGGGGCAATCCCGCCTGATGGTTGTAAGTAAGATTGTTCCTGGGACACCAAAGTAGTATCTTCCAGTGTAGCTATCTCCCTCAGGAGGGCTAGGCCAGAGAAGATGGGAGTTCTGATGGTCAGCACTGATGGTAACAGTACATCTCTGGTCATGCTGTGTTCTTTAGGAGGATGCGTTGGTACCACTGAGTCGAGAGCTGCACTGGTGGATGGAACTGGACATTTACTTAAAATCTACAAGCCCTTATGTGTGGATGATAACGGACACTTGTTAAAATCTCTGGACTCAGGCGCATGTGTACCCATGTGTAGAATACACATAAGGACCAGCACTCGAAAAAGCAGCACAACCGTAAGTCATCCCTGTTTATGAAACCACTTGAACACATGCTTTAAATATTGAGCTTAACAGAGAACTAAATTGATACAGAGGAAGCGCTCAAGAAACCTCCCTGTTACGAATCCAGCCTATCTACACTGGACAGGGAATCTTTTAGCCAATGAAGTTTATACAAAAGTAATCGTAAATGACTCCAGTAGTATGGTTTAACACAAAATTTAAGAGAAACAGGCAGAATGCCCAGTACATAGGACCAGAGATAGGGTGCAGTTGAAGAACTGGGAATAAAATTCAAAATTCCTGACACCTCTTGTGCAACATCACAGCCCCTCCGTAATTCGGTATTTATGCTCAATAAAACACAGGTGAGCCTCGCTTACTTCACATTAACTTAACTGATTGATGTAGATGCTACAAATAGCAAGAGAAAGCACATCATCCTTCTTACCTAGAAATATCCATAGATGTCAGATGATTTGGAACTGGATACACATCAAGATGAACAAGTTCTAGGAGAAGAAAAAAAAGACAACTAATTTCATGAAAGGCAAAATAGTCATTTAGTGTATCAAGTAGCTTTATTAATTGTGTCACTGTATTGCATATGAAGTGTATTTGCTATGCAGCAGACTTAATACAATAATCAAAATGAACCATTTAAGATAGTATTTTGTTAATTTTAAAAAAGGAAAGAAGTGACTAACTGAAATTATTTTATTTTCCCAACTTCCTCCTACCCACAGCTCCAACCTTTGGCTTTATTTCCTTTATTCTATCTCTATTTAATAAGATAGCATAGACGGGCATAAATCTGTGCTACTTTTTCACTAATTGAGTCATTGTTACTGGGTACCTAGGAGCAGATGGTCTCCTCCCAAAGAGAATGGGTCATCTCTTAGATGTGCCGTGCTCGACCAGATCTCTCAGATATGAAGCACATTCTTCAATTTGGCATTCAGTGACAATGTCAGAGTCATCTGCATTCCTGTGGGATTTTCTTTTTTAAGCAGCCCAACAGGCATTTCATAATTATGTACCACTAGCAACAATGTAAGCACTTTTTGTTTAATAAGGTTTTTAAAACTAAGACCTATGCAATAAATATTAAGATTCTCAATTCAGAATGAAGGCTGAAACTCACTGAGTAATGCATATTACAATTAAACCTACAGAGTGCTCTAAAATGAAGATGTACGTACACAATACATTACCTTCAGTTATAACTTACAAACAGTAAAACGAGGTAGGAAAAAAGCACAGGGAAGGAGGAGAGAGATTGGACAGTAATAAGTTATGTTGGCCAGTTCACCCAGAACCACTTGTGAAGAGTCCCTTCCTTTTATTTCAGAACAGTCCTTTCCTATCACTTTTGACTGAAAGAAGCAGTTGTCACCACTAGGGTTCTCAACATCTGTCGTAGCACACGGCTGTATTCATGTTAACTTTTAGCAGCTGTGAAGACCCATCACCTGACCCTTCCTAGGGTAATGCAAACTTTCAAGACCCCTCTGACATTGTCTACTGTGGAAGGTTAAGAATGGAATTTCAACCTTCATTCTAAATTTCTATGATGCTGTGTCCTTCAAGTCAGCCACTTAGTATCATTTGAACATAAATTTTGAAACTTAAAATTACTCTTGACATGATATAGGTAAAAGTTCTCCTTTATCCAAAGGTCACGTGAACAGACCCCTTGATTAAGCCCAATTATGTGTATTCCATTTAATAAGCATTAATTCAGCTGTATGAAAACCAGGTAACGAAAAGACAGACCTCAACACGATAGCCTTGAAAACAGCCTTACCATTTGAAAAGGCATAAAGAGCTTTGAGAAAATATCCACTGATTTTGAGCGTCACCAGCTGGTTTCGTTCACAGTGCAGCACTTCGATGTTGTTGAAAACTGTTGCATCTAGTTCGCCGAGTTTATTGTCTCGTAGGTCTAACTGTGTCACATGATGCAGGAAGTCTACTTCATCTGCCACCAGCCTCCTAATTACATTCAATCTTGCAAAGGGAGGGGAAAAAATAAAAGTTGCTAGTACACAATTACTACACAGTCCCTTCTGGCAGGGTAGAGGAAAAGATAAACTTTGCTCTCCAATTAAGCTATTCTCCAATGGCTGGGTCAAAATGATAAGCCTCAGGATCCCCACCTACTTCAATTTTAATTGTTTTATTCTTCTCTCTTCTTTGGGATATTTTTAAACAGGACGGTTCAAGTCTTATCGTATCTACTGTTATACTGGGATAACAACACTGACCTCTTTTGAGGAATGCTTTGAGATCTACCGAGCACGACTATTATTATGGTGTCTAAAACAATAAAGGTGATCTTGCTGTGATTTACTCTAAAGTAGCACAGAAAAGTAAAACCTTTACAGTTCTGCTAGCCTTCAAAGAACCATAGTAATCATCTGCTGGACAGGCCGAGCAGATACCAGTACGTACTTCAGGTGCCGAAGTGAGAAGCTGAAAATACTGGGAGTCTGACTTACTGAAAGGGAAGATCCAAAATTTTAAATTCCACACAGTCACTTACATCACCACCTTCCAAGGCAACCAAATACCGAGTCAGAAGAAAGCGTACTGAACTCAAAAGGTAACGAGGGGAGAGGATCTGGAAGTAAGGGCTTATCTAATCCAGTGAATTAGTGTGCAGCAAGTCTGGGTATGAATCTACAGTGCACCAGCCTGTCACACACTAATCCACTGTGTAGACAAGAACAGCTCTTACTGTTTTCAATGTAGCAGTTACTAGATTGAAGCCGGCCAGTTCTCAATGACCTCCCCAAGAATTGTTATGAGCATAAAGATGATCTATAAAAAGGAGCAACAAGAAGATTTCAGTGCACTTCAAAAATTTTTGCCTTAGCAGCAAAACCTAACTTAAACAAAAAAAATCTGTATTCACTTTTTTATTTTTTTTTTTAAATTGGTGTTTTTAACTAGACAGGAAATGCTTGCCCCGGTTTCACTGCAGCATTATACATACCATGTAGCAGATATGGTTCATGAACAAATTCAACACAAAACACTCAAGGTGTTGGAGTACTACATTCATTATTAAAAAAGTGATGTTCATCTTCTGGGGTACGAGAAAGCAGCCGACAGAGATGGGCCCTGAGCAGCAGACTTTTCCAAAGTTCAGGATATTTTGACACACTATTTTGGTTCAGGCGTATCTGTACTATAAGGCCACCAAGTAATAATATTCATGTTCAAAAGCTGTGCTTATTACAGCCATCGGGATTTCATGATTTTTCTTTCTTACTTCAAGTAGTATAAACCTGGTTGGCTAATAGACAGCAAAAGCTCCATGACATTACACTGATAGGACTGGATCACTGGATGCACAGTGAACACTTACATTTCTCCTAAAGATCAAGAGTTTCCTCCTCCCTCTTCCCATTGCCAAAGGACCAATGAGTTTAAAAAAAAATAAAATCAGTCATAACGAGAGTTGGTTCCTGGGTAGCAGCTTCTGTATCCAATATTATTCACTGTTACCATAGGATATACAGTCATTGCTATTTAAATTGAATGAAAAAGCTGGTTTGTACTCAAATGACCCTTCTAAACTTCCAATTTTTCCCTCCTTACAAAAAAAAATTAGCCCTATTATCGGAGATGTTGAGCACCTCTGAAAATGATACCATATGTTCCACAGAATCATAAAATTGCAGGACTGGAAGGGACCTTGATTGGCTATCTAGTCCAGTCCCCCGCACTGAGGAAGGATTAAGTATCTCTAGACTTCTGACAGGTGTTTGTCTAACCTGTTCTTAAAAACCTCCAATGACAGATATTCCACAACCTCCCAAGGTAATTTGCTCCAGGGCTTAACTACCTTTACAGTTAGGAAGTTTTTCCTAATGTCTAACTGAAATCTCCCTTGCTGCAGTTTAAGTCCATTACTTCTTCTCCTGTCCTCAGTACATAAGGAGAACAATTTATCACCCTCTTTATAACAGCCTTTTACGTACTTGAAGACGTAGGTCACCCCTCTTCTTTAGGCTAAACACACCCAGTATTTTCAATCTTTCCTTGTAGGTCATGTTTTCCAGACCTTTAATCACTTTTGTTGCTCTTTTGTTTTTTCTACAATTTTGTCTTTCCTGAAGCACGGTGTCTAGAACTGGACACAGCACTCCAGTTGAGGCCTCCTTAGCAGGGCCGGTGCAAGGAAGTTTCGCGCCCTAGGCGAAACTTCCACCTTGCGGCCCCCCCACCCCCAGCCCTGCGGCAGCTCCCCACCCCCCCTCCACCCTGAGGCCCCCCCCCGTGGCAACTCCCCTCCCCCTGGGGAGCCATGCGGCAGCTCCCCACCCCAGCTCACCTCTGCTCCGCCTCCTCCCCGAGCACGCCGCCCCTGCTCTAATTCTCCTCCCCTCCCAGGCTTGCGGCACCAAACAGCTGATTGGCGCTGCAAGCCTGGGAGGCAGGAGAAGTGGAGCGGCGACCGCACACTCGGGGATGGGGTGTAGGAAAGCTGTAAAAAATAAATAAATAAAATAAAAAAAAATTGGGGGCACTGCTTATTGGCGCCCCCAAATCTTGGCGCCCTAGGCAACCGCCTAGTTTGCCTAAATGGTAGCACCGGACCTGCTCCTTAGTGCTGAGTAGAGTGTGTTTTTCTAGGACTTGCACCCTTTTCACAATGACCAGTCTGACTTCTCCTAAATGAGCTGCTCTTAGTAAAGGGTTCTGATTAAAACTCAAGTTCTAATAATGGATGTGAAAAATCAATTTCATAAAGAGAAGCCCACATACAATTTTAGAAAGTGATTAAAAAAAAAAACAGATTAAGGATCCCTCTGCAGTATCTGAATACTTCCCTCCTGGATCCATCATTGCACTGGCCCTCCTTCATTAGGGCTATGTGACAATGTGGTGTACATTTCAGTTATATTAACCTAGTTACCGGAAGCTCTCCGAAATCCAGTTTTGTTTGGAACCTCGCACTCCTTCGCTCATCAGCATTGCAGCAGTGCTGTGAAGGCTGTCCCTCCCCCAGAGCCTGATGGGTTAGGATTGGACAGAGACTGAAGAAACTGGCCTCTCCACCCACACAGAGCCCTGGTTGACTAGAAAACTGGCAGGACATTCCAGCCTTACTTTGGTGCTAGCTCTCTTCCAAGTGGTGGAGAGGGAACATGCTACCACTAAAAGAACAGCAGGCCAAAAGTCTGAACTTGGGGCTCAGGGATTGGCCTAATGAGCAATCTAAACATGCGGTAAGAATTGGCTACTATACAAAGGGAAGGAGATGACTTAATCCATGACCGAGGCCGAGGCTCTGAGGGGCCCTGAGACTGTTTGTGATGAAGGGAGACTTCCTTTTAGCCATTTTGGATTTATGTCATACTCCTAATGACTGTCTATTTAATTACACTGGGATTCTGTTCATGCTAATAAAGGCATTCGGAGAGAGCTGTGCACTGGAGTGATTCCTGGGTGAATTCATGCTTCCCCAACGGTTATAAGAATTTGAAACAACCTAGCAGGGAAGGGAGCCCCACCACAGTTGTTTATATAGATGACTTGTCAACACACTGCTGAGATCATCAATAAAATATTACACATGGTAAATTTGGCTAGATATTGTCCAGATAACTAATCTGTGCAGAATCATATTTTTGTTCCTTGGTCTCTCCCCTTTACTGTCCACTTGTTTGTCTAGTCCATCTGTTATTTCTTGTCTTTTAAGTTGTAAGCTCCTTCAGACAGAGGACTATCATTTATTGTATGTTTATACACTACTTGCACAATGAAACCCTGACCTGGTTGAGCCTGTCGGTGATATTGCAAGGTGGGTTTTTTTTTTTTTAATTTACAGATTTTTTTTAAACATTAAATCCTTCATTTCCCTAACCCCTACCTTTTCCCAAAAGAATTCTAGTCATCACAAGCAGTGTGAGTTTGTATAGTATGATCTGAAACGTGGTAAGATGAACTAATATAAACAGCATTACACCCAGGGCCAACTATCACCATGTAAGAAAGTAACTTCTACACCAATAATTCAGGTTTGCTTATTTTCCCCTCAAGTGTTTACCTTAGATCTACATGTTTAATATGAGGCATTCTTCTTAAAGTCTGTAGGCTGAGGGTCTCCATACAGTTTCCAGACATACAAAGTTTATCCATGGCAGTCAGCTTCTCTAGTACCCCTGGAATGTCAGTGAATTCATTGAAGGAAAGACTCAGATAGTTGAGCGGATGTATACTCTCCAATTCAGCAGGAAGGGACTGGAGAAAGTTACCATCCAACAAAAACGTCTGCAAACTAGGGAAAAAATGAAATGACCGTTTAAACTACATTTCCTGGTTATGAACACATATTCAGCACAAATCGTGGCAACTAAAGTTGCAGAAAATGGACTAATGAGGAAAAAGTTTAAAGATAAGCACAACATAGGTCTGCAAAAAATACGACAAAAATCTTACAAGCCCTGCTAATTCTGCACTGTGGACCATAGCGGTGTCACATCTTCAAAGGTTTCCAGAATTCCCACTTCTCTTGCACGTACTACACCTTCTTTATACATCTTACACAATTAGCTTTGTTTCTACAAGAAATGGATTTTAAATTTGTCTTCCCAATATTAATAAGGCTATTTTTAAAATTATATTGAGAATAGAAAAGCTACAAACACAGAAGACCCTTCCCCCACCTGCTGTTCCTGATTGCTCAACACGAGCATAAAAGCAAGCCCTCTGTGACAAACAGTCCAGTAAGTGAGAGAGTGTATACATACATATAGAAAGACATGCATGAGGGGGGGGGGGGGGGGGGTCACAATCTTCTATTGTGTATACCAATAGGATCCCATTGGGCATGTATACTAAGTTTAAAAATACGTACTTGTGCATATCGCCTACAGCTGCTGGAATGCTTCGGAGGGCATTACAGGACACATTGAGTTCAGTCAGGGTTGGAATACTGCAAACTGCCAATGGGAAGTCTCCTAAATGATTATTGGAAAGGTTAAGGCTCTTCAACTTTGTGAACCTATAAGAAGAAACAGAGGAACACACACTTTAAGGAAATGGAATATGAAATGCACCAAGTTACTACAGTTGCCTTGTAGTAACTGAAATATAATGTACGTTTGTGTGACGGGTTGGATCACAGAAACCCCCTTGGGCCTGCTAACTGATGTGCTGGGACTACCTGTAAGCCAGTTTTCCCTGACAGCTTGGGACTTCAGAACCCTGCCTGGTTTGAGCCAGACATGTTAGCCTGCTACAAACACAGACCCAGGTCTGAACCACTTCCCCCAACAGCTGCAGGCTTAACCGAAAACAGCTTAAGAAGCGTTCCTGTCTCCAACACTCAGATGCCCAGCTCCCAATGGGGTCCAAACCGCAAATAAATCCGTTTTACCCTGTATAAAACTTATACAGGATAAACTCAAATTGTTCGCCCTCTATAACACAGAGAGAGATATGCACAGCTGTTTGCCCCTCCAGGCATTAATACATACTCTGGATTAATAAGTAAAAAGTGATTTTATTAAATACAAAAAGTAGGATAAGTGGTTTCAAGTAATAACAGACAGAACAAAGTGAATTACCAAGCAAAATAAAATAAAACACGCAAGTCTAAACCTAGTACAGTAAGAAAAACTGGATACAGATAAAATCTCACCCTCAGATGTTTCAATAAGCTTCTATCACAGACCGGATGCCTTCCTAGTCTGGACACAATACTTTCCCCTGGTACAGCGCTTGTTCCAGCTCAGATGGTAGCTAGGGGATTTCTCATGATTGCAGCCCCCTTTGTTCTGTTCCACCCCTTTATATATATCTTTTGCACAAGGCGGGAATCTTTTGTCCCTCTCTGGGTTCCCACCCCTCCTTCTATATGGAAAAGCACCAGGTTAAAGATTCCAGTTCAGGTGACATGATCACGTCACTGTAAAACTCCAAGCCCTCATTCCTCCCAGCCTGACTCACAGGAAGGCCTGCAAGCAAACAGAGCCATCCAGTGTCAACTGTCCTGGTTGATGGGAGCCATCAAGATTCCAAACCACCATTAATGGCCCACACTTTGCATAAATACAATAGGACCTCAGAGTTATATTTCATATTTCTAGTTTCAGATACAAGAGTGATACATTTATACAAATAGGATGACCACACTCAGTAGTTTATAAGCTTTGTAATGGATACCTTACAAGAGACCTTCTGCATGAAGCATTTTCCAGTTACATTATATTCACACCCATTAGCATATTTTCATAAAATCACAGAGTGCAACCTCACCGTTTGATTACTTGAATGCTGCTGGTGTGCATTTCAGGTTTGTACTTTCTGGGTGTCATACACAGATTTGTAAGCTCAGTTAAAGACACTTAAGTGGGCCACTGAAAGTTTGTTGGTTCCCTTGATGTCAACGCACCATTTGGTATATAGGCATAAGAGGACCCAGAGTGAAACACTAAATACATTTTCTACAAGTGCATCAGAGCACAGTAGATTCACCCCAACCCTGTCAGAATCGTATGGTAGATTTTACTTTTAACAAGGTCTTCTATGGCATTTGATCTTGCACTGAAGTACTACTGTATTCTAACATGCTTCATGCTAGAGGACCGCCCATATAGTTATCAGCATCAGTTATCAGGTGCATGATTCCCTCTGCATACACCCTTTGAACTGAAAAACCTGTGCTGCATGGCTCAGTTTTGTTCATCTGTGCAGACTTCATCTCTCAACTGGAAAATTCTTAAAAGATTTTTATGTTAATTTGAACTGAAAAGGAACATTCATTACAGTAAACTGAAATTTAGCAACACTTTTGGTAATGGAAGAAGCACTTCCTTAAAATCTCAATTCGGCATATCTAAAATCTCAATTCGGCATATCTACAAGGATGTCTGCAATTATACTGATTTCATAATTTTATCCTCCTGACACGTGTCATGGGATTCCTAAAATTTTAGGTTTCTCATATCTCCTCAGAGGAAAACTTGCATATGCAGCCTATACTCATCTTGTTTAAAAAGTTAAAAATGCAAAAAAAGGACTGGTTAAAAAAAGGTAGAGGACAATCCAATTACACAGCCTGCATGTGCAGCAACATTGTTATGGTTGCCTAACAACCACTGGGAGGAGTGCCTAAGGGCAACTAACTGGATGAATGAAAAGATCTGTGTCAGAGCCAATGGATGAGAGGAAGCTCTTTTCTGGCATGGCTAACTAATGCATTTTATTCAGACTTCATTTTCCCGTCACTAAATTTCAGTTCCTTTGTGTTCTTATATAAAGTCAGTGAAAATGGTACCACACCTACTGACACTAATGGTATAGACAAAAAAGAGCTCTAAAAGCATGCCTTTAAAAGTCTGCAGCCCGGGGACTGCCCAGATGCATTAATATCCTAAAATGATTTGTTCTCCAATTAGAAAGTTAGTACAAGCAAAGCAATCAAAGTGTTAGAAAATAAAAACTACAAAAAGATTTTAAAAAGATAGGGAACAATCCAATTAGCCAGCTTGCATGTGCTGCAATGATGTTATTGTTGACTAACACAGAATATGCAGCCACTGATGAAAACTTCTCCCCCATCAAGATATAAATAATGCCTTCAGACTGTAGTTAGACTGTAGATATATCAAAGAGGGGAGGTCTATGTCACTGGAAGCTGAGACAGTGAAGATGTGTAACATTTACAGAGACTTCAATGACAATGGCAATACTGGGTCAGACCAATGGTACCTCTGGCACTATATCCTGTCTTCCGAAAGTGGCCAGTTCCAGATGCTTCAGAGGGAATGAATAGAACAGGGCAATTACCAAGTAATCCATCCCCATCATCCAGTCCCAGCTTCAGGCAGGGAGAGACTTGGGGATACCCAGAGCATGAGGTTGTGTTCCTGACCATCTGGCTAATAGCCATTGATGGACCTATCCTCCAGGAACTTGGCTAATTCTTTGTTGAATCTAGGTATACTTCTGGTCTTCACAACATCCACTGACAATGAGTTTCACAGATTGACTGTGGTTTGTATGAAGAAGTACTTTCTTATGTTTATTTTAAAACTGCTGCCTATTAATTTTAATAGGTGACCCCTGGTACTTGTGTTATGGGAAGGAGTAAATAACACCTCCTTATTTACTTTCTCTACCCCATTCATGAGTGTATAGACCTCTATCATATTGCCTCTATTCCAAGATGAACAGTCCCAGTCCTTTTACTTTCTCCTCATATGGAAGCTTTCAATAGCCCTAATCATTTTTGTTGTCCTTCTCAAAACTTTTTCCAGATTTTTGAGATGGGGTGACCAGCACTGCATGCAGTATTTAAGGTGTGGGCATACCATTGATTTATATAGTGTCATGATATTCTCTCTCTCTCTCTCTCTCTCTCTCTATCTACCCCTTTCTTAATGGTTCCTAACAGTGTTAGCTTGGACTGCCGCTGCACACTGAGTGAGGTTTCCAGAGAACTATCCACGACTCCTTCAAGATCTCTTTTGAGTGGTAACAGCTAATTTAGACCTCAGTTTTGAATGTATAGTTGGGATTATGTTTTTTTAACTTGCATTACTTTGTACTTATCAACACTGAATTTCATTTGCCTAGTCACCCAGTTTTCTGAGAAATAGATGGTTGAGGTCCTTCGTTCACCAGGGTAAGCTTTCCACTTGTCAGCTTCATTTCACACCTCTCGCTGATCAACAGGAAAGTGTTATGATGTAAGGAAGAAAATCAGTTAACGGATTACATCTCAGTGATCCAGTGATCAAACTTCATTGTTACTTTCCCCTCAGACTAGATTGCAGCAAACACTAACATGAGTGTGATGCATAATGGACCCAGACTTACACAGAAATAATATTTCAACGTAACTTCAATTTGCAATACTTATGCAAATAAGTAAAAAAGAGGGGCGATGGAGGGCAGAAGAGAGAAAGTGACAGTCAGTACATCTACATCCATGGAGAAACTCTAAAACAAATATTAATTTTTTTTAAATCAGCCGTAAGAAAATTAGCCAGTTTAATAATCAGCACATAGGCTAAGACCTCAGAGTGTTGCCAGCTTGAAGACTTACAAGAGGAGATTCAAAACACAAAAAAGTAGTGCTCTTTGAATAACATGAAATTATCAGCTGGTAGATACTTAAACTGCTTCTTGAGTATGTTTCAAACATCACACAGAAGATAATAATGATTGCTAAATTACATTTAAAGAAAAGTTGGAAGGAAGGACTGTACACTTGGAATTATCCCCCCACATTAGAGGGTAATTTAAGATAAGCAGAGGGTGTTGTTTATTTCCTTCTCTGTGTGTTCTCTCAGTTCCAAGATGCTAAAGCTACGTTTTTCATATAGCAGTGTAAATTATCCAGCAGATATATTAGTAATGAAGGCTGGTGGGCAGTTGCTCAGAGAATTAAGATAGTAAGTCAAGCTCACATCTTAGTCACCTGCTTCACATTAATTATTAACAGCATGAATCCCTAATGGTCTAGGGTGTTTGTGTTATTATGGAGCATTGCCAAAAATGAACTGATATGAAATACTGACTTTGCTTCCAATGTTTTTTATATTTAGAGAATTATGCCATTAACCTACATTGTCTCTGATACAAGTAGGATACCATGAAGGTATGTAACTGACTACAATTCTCTGCTGATGAGTTTGCACAAGGAATCAGGCTTTAAAGAATTAAATATCCACTGTTTCCCTTTCTCCTAAATCATTACATTGTGCTGACAGTATTAACTAGAAAAGTGGTGACAAGCAACATTCATGCCTTTGCCGCATTCCTTGGTAGGAAGAAAACTCCACAATATACATCATTTGTTAACTACTTGATGACACACTGACTCCATAATTCAAGATATGTCATTTCCTCCCTCCTGTCTCTAGACCTTTGCCATTCTTCAAAAAAAAAAAAAAAAAAAAAAAAAAAAAAAAAAAAAAAAAAAAAAAACAAAAAAAAAAAAAAAAAAAAAAAAAAAAAAAAAAAAAAAAAAAAAAAAGCCACTTGTAGAATTGTGCTTCCTTCCTCTCCTGAACACACCAAGATCAGAAAACTTGATTCTGAGCCTTCTATAATTTCCCTGACCAAAAAGAGTCCTAACTTTAAGCTAGAGCAAAATGCTGACATGTCAACCCTGGTCTTTGAACATGCAATATGATTGAACACTAACTGTTATAATTGAGCCAATTAACGTCCACATTATTTGTTCTTGAAGCTGCCAATTTAGGAGAGACTAGTTTGACATATACGAAAGTGGGCGGGGGGTGGGGGGGAAGGGAGATCAATAAGCCAAGTTCTCTATCACAGTAATATGTGCACGTTTATCATGGTTTCTAACTTTAGGATTCTGATCCACTTGAAGCACACAAAAAAGGAATATCGATTATACTACATAGCATTTGTGTTCCAGTATGTTTGAAATAAGTGTTACAGTAAAGCTGGCTATGTGCTGTCAGTCAAGCAAAGCTATAGAAGTTGACCTGACATAACCAGTTTGTCTGATTCTTATCAAAAGTGTTTATACAAAAGGTGATTTTTACTATATCCGACCAGGATACCTAGGCCTGGTCTACACTAGGAGTTTCTCTCGAATTTAGCAGCGTTAAACCGAATTAACCCTGCACCCGTCCACACAACGAAGCCCTTTACTTCGAAATAAAGGGCTCTTAATATCGATAGCTGTACTCCTCCCCGACGAGGGGAGTAGCGCTGAAATCGGTATTGCCATTTCGGATTAGGGTTAATGTGGCCGCAATTCGACGGTATTGGCCTCCGGGAGCTATCCCACAGTGCACCATTGTGACCTCTCTGGACAGCTATCTGAACTCGGATGCACTGGCCAGGTAGACAGGAAAAGGTAGACCGGAAAAGCCCCGCGAACTTTTGAATTACATTTCCTGTTTGCACAGCGTGCAGAGCACAGGTGACCATGCAGAGCTCATCAGCATAGGTAACCATGCAGTCCGAGAATCAAAAAAGAGCACCAGCAAGGACCGTACGGGAGGTACTGGATCTGATCGCTATATGGGGAGAGGATTCAGTGCTAGCAGAACTACGTTCCAAAAGACAAAATGCCAAAACATTTGAAAAAATCTCCAAGGGCATGATGGAGAGAGGCCACAATAGGGACTCACTACAGTGCCGCGTGAAAGTTAAGGAGCTCAGACAAGCCTATCAAAAAAATAAAGGAGGCAAACGGTCGCTCCGGGTCAGAGCCGCAGACATGCCGCTTCTACGCTGAGCTGCATGCAATTCTAGGGGAGGCCGCCACCACTACCCCACCTCTGACCGTGGATTCCGAGGCGGGGGTAATCTCAGCCATGCCTGAGGATTCTGCGGACGGGGAAGAGGAGGAGGACGACGACGACGAGCTTGCGGAGAGCACACAACACTCCGTTCTCCCCAACAGCCAGGATCTTTTTCTCAGCCTGACTGAAGCACCCTCCCAACCCCCAGACAATGAGGCCATGGAAGGGACCTCCGGTGAGTGTACCTTTGTAAATATAAAACATGGTTTAAAAGCAAGCGTTTTTTAATGATTAATTTGCCCTGAGGACATGGGATGCATTCGCGGCCAGTGCAGCTACTGGAAAAGTCTGTTAACGTGACTGGGGATGGAGTGGAAATCCTCCAGGGACAGCTCCATGAAGCTCTCCTGGAGGTACTCCAAAAGCCTTCCCACAAGGTTTCTCGGCAGTACAGCCTTATTCCGCCCTCCATGGTAGGACACTTGACCACGCCATGCTAGTAGCAAGTAATCTGGTATCATTGCATGACAAAGCCTGGCAGCGTATGGTCCCGGTGTTTGCTGGCATTCAAGCAACATCCGTTCTTTTTCTTGCTGTGTTAACCTCAGGAGACTGATATCGTTCATGGTAACCTGGTTGAACTACGGGAATTTAATTAAGAGGACAGAGGTGCCGTTCCTACTGGGCTGTTTGCCTGTGGCTGAAAAGAAATCCTTCCCTGCAGTTAGCCAAGCGGAGGGGGAGGGCGCGGGGGGGAATCTTCCCTGACACCAGCCACGCGGGGGGGGAGGGATAAAGCGATCATCCCAGAGAATTGGATGGGGGAGGGGGTTAGATTGGTTTCTGCTGCTGCACGCTAACAGGAAAACCGCAGCACTCAACGGGCTTTGCTTGATATGTGGGAAAGGAGGGCGCTGCTTGTAGGAAAGCTGCAGAAGCCAAAAGACAATGGCTTACCATGGCCGCATGCAAGCCGAATTCTGTTGCCCGGACCTGCGTCTGTGCTCTCTAACACCAAAGCCGCAGGCACTCAATATTAAGATGCAAATGCGACCTTGTACCGAAATCACACGTGCGATGTAATGTGAATAGTGTTGTTCACCGTGAAAGAGTATAAGCATTGTTCTGTAAAATGTATCTTTTTAAATACTTCTCTCCCTTTTTTTCCCTCCCTCCCACAGCTGCAAATTTTTCAAGCCTCCCTCCTCTGTCCCGAAGGCTACCTCAGATAAGGCGTCGAAAAAAAAAGGACGTGAGATGAAATGTTCTCGGAAATCATGGAATCCACCCGCAATGAAAGAGCTCATCTGAATGAGTGGAAGGACACGGTATCAAAGTACAGGAAAGATGCCAGTGAACGTGAGGCCATGAGGGAAGCTCGAGATGAGATGTGGCAGGCTGCAACGCTGGGGCTGCTGCGTGATCGAACGGACATGCTCCGGCATCTGGTGGAGCTTCAGGAACGGCAGCAGGAGGACAGAGTGCCGCTGCAGCCACTGTATAACCTCCCTCCCCCGTCACCATGCTCCACAGCCTCCTCACCCAGACGTGTAAGAACGCGGGGGGGAGGCTCCGTGCACCCTCCCACTCCACCCTGGTGGACAGCCCAGCCAAAAGGCTGTCATTATATTGAACTTTTTTAGTGGCCTTTTCCTTCCCTCCTATCCTCCTCCTAAACCACACCCGGGCTACCTTGTCAGTTCTCTCCCTCTTTTTATAATCAATTAATAAAGAATAAATGATTTTTAAACGATAGTGACTTTATTTCCTTTGAAAGCAAGCTGGGATCGAAGGGGGAGAGTGGGTTGCTCACAGAGAACAGGTCAATGAAGGGGGTGGGTTTTCATCAAGGAGAAACAAACAGAACTTTCACACAGTAGCCTGGCCAGTCATGAAACTGGTTTTAAAAGCTTCTCTGATGCGCAGCGCTTCCTGGTGTGCTCTTCTAATCGCCCTGGTGTCTGGCTGCATGTAATCAGTGGCCAGGCGATTTGCCTCAGCCTCCCACCCCCCCATAAAGGTCTCCCCCTTACTCTCTCAGAGATTGTGGCGCACACAGCAAGCAGCAATAATAATGGGAATATTAGTTTGGTTGAGGTCTGAGCGAGTCAAGTGCGCCAGCGACCTTTTAAACGTCCAAATGCACATTCTACCACCATTCTGCACTTGCTCAGCCTGTAGTTGAACAGCTCCTGACTCCTGTCCAGGCTGCCTGTGTATGGCTTCATGAGCCATGGCATTAAGGGGTAGGCTGGGTCCCCAAGGATAACTATAGGCATTTCAACATCCCCAACGGTTATTTTCTGGTCTGGGAAGTAAGTCCCTTACTGCAGCCGTTTAAACAGAGTAGTGTTCCTGAAGACGCGAGCGTCATGAACCCTTCCCGGCCATCCCACGTTGATGTTGGTGAAACGTCCCTTGTGATCCACCAGTGCTTGCAGCACCATTGAAAAGTATCCCTTGCGGTTTACATACTGACTGCCCTGGTGCTCCGGTGCCAAGATAGGGATATGGGTTCCATCTATCGTCCCACCACAGTTAGGGAATCCCATTGCAGCAAAGCCATCCACTAAGACCTGCATGTTTCCCAGAGTCACTACCTTTGATAGCAGCAGCTCGGTGATTGCTTTGGCTACTTGCAACACAGCAGCCCCCACAGTAGATTTGCCCACTCCAAATTGATTCCCGACTGACCGGTAGCTGTCTGGCGTTGCAAGCTTCCACAGGGCTATCGCCACTCGCTTCTCAACTGTGAGGGCTGCTCTCATCTTGGTATTCTGGCGCTTCAGGGCAGGGGAAAGCAAGTCACAAAGTTCCATGAAAGTGCCCTTACGCATGCGAAAGTTTCACAGCCACCGGGAATCGTCCCACACCTGCAACACTATGCGGTCCCAGCAGTCTGTGCTGGTTTCCCGGGCCCAGAATCGGCGTTCCACGGCATGAACCTACCCCATTAACAGCATGATCTCCAAAGCGCTGGGGCCCGCGGTTTGATAGAATTCCATGTCCATGTCCTCATCACTCTCGTCTCCGCACTGCCGTAGCATACTCCTCGTCGCCTGGTTTCGCAGGTTCTGGTTCAGCATAAACTGCACAATAACGCGCGACATGTTTACAATGTTAATGCCTGCTGTCTTGACCTGAGCAGGCTCCATGCTTGCCGCGGTATGGCGTCTGCACTGTTCACCCAGGAAAAAGGCGCGAAACGGTTGTCTGCCGTTGCTTTCCCCGGAGGGAGGGGGAGGATGTACACAGAACCACCCGCGACAATGTATTTGGCCCCATCAGGCATTGGGATCTCAACCCAGAATTCCAATGGACTGAGGAGACTGCGGGAACTATGGGATAGCTACCCACAGTGCAACGCTCCGGAAATCGACACTAGCCCCGGTACATGGACGCACACCGCCGAATTAATGTGCTTAGTGTGGCCGCATACATTCGACTTTATATAATCTGTTGCCAAAAACCGGTTTCTGTAAAATCGGAATAATCCCATAGTGTAGACATACCCCAAGTGTAATAAGGTAACAAACATTAAAGAAAACAATATTCCCACTGATCTCTTTCGTCTTTCATATATCTATTTTATGGTTACAATCGAACATTATTTCAGACAGCCCCCCACCACCACAAAAAAGTTTTCTCCTCCCTCAACTCCAGCAGAACGTTGAGAGCACTAGCTAGCAGTCAAGCAGGATGTGGCAAGTAAGTATTGGAACTGAACCTACCCCTACACTAAAGGTCTGCTACATTGGCTGGCAATCTCATTACAAGAATTTGCCAAATAGCTTACATTGTTAAATTGCTTTCTTACTACTAATAATCCAAGTTACTGTCTCTTAGCTGTCATTTGAGATCCTCCTGGACAATAGTGTTAATGCCTCCCCAAGGGATTAGTTACCCTAGAGCCAGAAATACAAGACAGACAGCATCTCTTTTCCCTTTAAGGTATAGCCATTAAGACTTTAAAGTAGTCACACAATTGTCGGGATCAAAGCTTTATGAAGGCCCCTGCT
Source organism: Terrapene triunguis (assembly GCF_002925995.2). Lineage (NCBI taxonomy): Eukaryota > Metazoa > Chordata > Testudines > Emydidae > Terrapene > Terrapene triunguis. The sequence continues at coordinate 20,095,482 of NW_020664404.1, read as the reverse complement.
ACTCTAGCTCTCTCCAAGTGAGAAAACCCTTCCCTGCAATTAGATGGCTCAAAGATTGTGCTAAGTGGGGGTGGATCTGTTCAATCTTTCAGCGATAATCCAGATGCAGAGGGATATCCTGGCCCCGCTGAAGTCAATGAAAACATTCCCATTGGTTTAATACAGCCAGGATTTCACTCCAGATCCCTGAGAAGAAGGGGAGTGCTTCAGATCTCTTCCCTTCCATTTTGAAGGCAAAGTTATTATACTGGCTCCAATGCATCTGAGAATGGGGATGACAACACACAAAAGCAGACAGGGAAAATAATCCCAAAACAGGGAACAGACACAGATTAATTAGTTAATTTTAGGGTAAGGATTGTATTTGAGTTTGTTTTGGCTACCAAACCAATTAACAATCATAGTTAATTGGATGAGTAACTAAAACTCAAATATAACCCTACCTCCTAAAAATGTTTTCAAATCCCCATGCAAACAAACAAAAACAAACAAAAGTTAAGCCCAAGTCCTTGGTAGTTTTACGGCATTTGTACTAAACTACAGGGATCCTGCCATTTTTTTCTCGATCCAACACAGTAAAGGGTGCCTGAGTTCGTGAAGACGAACTTCAAAGTCTCTATATGCAGACAAAAGTTAATAAGCATATCTTTCACTGAAGAATATACAAAGACAATGTAGCGCATTGCACAAAGAGCAACTTCAAACCTTAGTGGCTCACTTTTCAAAACACACAAATAGCCACAGATGCTAAATCAAACTAGGATTATATCCAAGTCATAAGACGCTTTTATTCTATTACAAAAAGCAGTAAGACCATAAAAAGATATATATTTTGTGAAAGGAAACAACCTGAAGTTATATGGTGCTTTACACTTTACAAGGAAGCAGGATTTTACAATTCTCAATTTCTGCAATAGCCTATTGCAAACTACTTCCTTGGGGAAAGACTATTCCCACCTGCAAAGAGAAGGAAATCCTAAGGGATGAAAGTGAAAATCTATACTCATCTCCACACTGGAAGTCTATCTTCAGAACAAAGGAGCTAGAGGAGCTAGAAACAGCTAATCATAGCCCTGCTGGCCCAGATAAAAGGAGCTGCCTGGCCTTAGTACGTCAGTTACTGGCTGGGACCAGAGGAATGATGAACGGTGCTCCTTTCTGGCCTGGAGATAGAAAAAACCTGGCCCTGAAATGGGCTGGAAACAAAAAGGTTCAGTAGGATGAGGCCCATGGAAATAGCAGCACTATTCACGCTGCTATTCACTGATTCACGCAAGCAGTATGTAGCTGCTGTGTACAGGGGGTCCCTGGGTTGGAATCTGGAGTAGCGGGCAGTCCGGGTTCCCCTACCGGCCACAGGTGAAGTGGTGTAAACCCCAACAAGGGGACATGCCTCATCAGGGAGCATGAATAAAAGGGCTGAATTTAAAGAGCCTAGAGCTGGGGCTGAAAACCCTAGCCCAGGGAAACAGACTGCTTATTTGTTGGACAACTTAATATGCTGGAAGGGGTTCATTTGGACTTTGCGACTCAGCCAGAGGGCCAAGCAATTGAAGACCCACCAATGTCGGTCGGTAGCCTGCAGGAGGCACCGGGCAAAAAGGACTGCAGTTTCTTACCCAGCTGATTGGAGGCACTCAAGAGGTGAGTGCCTCTTTGCAGACGGGTACTGCCAACCTGACAATTATGAAACCAGTGTGTTTTAAACTGCAAGTGGACTGCTTGGAGAGGGACCCTTCTTTTTCAGGAATCTCTTCTTAAATAACAAAAGTGCCAAAAATACTAGAAAAGCTTTTCAAATGACTATGATTACACACAAAGCTCCCCGCGCAAGATGCTTTCAACAATCTCTAACTCTTCCTTGCTATGGCAAATTTTCTTGACATCCAGTTTCTGTTGCTAACAAGCAAATAATCCAGCTACTACTGTAACCAAAATAAAAACTGTATTCAATTAAGTGTATATAACTACCATATGCAGAATTTCAATAAGATGGACAGCAAAAACTCCACTACTCTATTCCAGAATGCAGTATGATTTTTAAAAAAATATGGTCAAGAAAAAAGTTTACCGTATGATTTAAACTAGATTTGACCAGAATCCCAGCCTGCCAAGTATATGTAAATTAGAAAGGCTGTCCAATTAAGTTAGTGGTTGAGCACACCAATGTGTTTTCATACTAACCATATGTGATTACAAGATAAAAGGGAATATTAAGTGCAAATAAACTAGAGAAGATTTTAATCTCTACTTTTTCCTATCTAACAGCAAGTAGCATAATATTTTATTCTCAGGAAATTCAGCTGTAATTTTTCAATATATTGCTAAAACAGTTACTGAAGGCAATATGCCTCTGCTATTTAAACTTACTGGTCCAGATATTACATTTAAAACAAGCTTAACAGCAGAAGAAAAAAAATAGGGATGAGCATCCAAATTAATTTTACTAGGTATCTGATGCTGAAAGAGAAAAATACTTTATCAAAGAGACAAGCAAAAATAAAAACAAGTCCATATAAATTTAGAACTAGCTCTTGAATAAGGAAAAAGTGAAAAAAATCTTATTCAATTGAAAGTACAGGGGGAATTTCAGATGGGCAGAATATAAATACCCACCCTGGAAACGAGCCGGGAAGTCTTGAACAACATCTCTGCTCTTGCAAAAAGTACCGGGGAAACTTTTATTGATCACAAGTAGTCGGTGCATCACTTTTCTACAACTCCTATTCCTGAATAGTCATATCATGAGGACACAGACAAGGGCAAGCAGCGGATGTGATGTGAGATCACTAGCAGATTAACAAAGAGTACAAACTGTGTGTGTGTGTGTGTGTGTGTGTGTGTATGTGTATATATATATATATATATATTTTTTTTTTTTTAAAGGGGCAGATTCCTCTTCAATTAACCATTCAGAAAGGGAGAGTGACAGATAATATGAAATAGTAAACTAACTTGCATTAGACTTCAAAGAACTAGAAAGGAAGGTCTAAGAAGGGTTCCAGACATACTCCAGAAACCCTGGAATGCCTAGCATGCTTTCTCTCTTAATTAGTTGCTAACCACCTTTTAAAGTAAGCCTCATGCTATACTTATGTACTGATTTGATCATTCTCTCCCATCTTTGAGCAGTTAAAAAAAGTGAGTATGTTAAACTTAATCAACTCAAAAGAGAAATGTAGTTCACTGTAATTATAAGCTCACATCTTGAGACTGAATTAACACATTTGCCACCTCTATTTCCACTTCATCTCAATCTCTATAAAATGTCATTGACAACAGAATTATAAATAAAGTAGTTTTATTGTAGTGACACATGCAAACATCACTTAGTTGAAGGTCAGTCACCATTTCCATTACAAGCTATTCTTCTCCAAAAGTTGTACTAAAATGGTAATAAAAATGTCCTTGAAGTTAGATGCTAGCACAACGTAAAAAATCTCAGCTTATCATTTCGGAGGTTGGGATGGGAGAAAATGGATGAAAGACAAAAGCTTACCAAAAGAATTCACATCAGCAGCTTTAAAGCTGCATCAAAAAGGAATAGTCAGAAGTAGACCAATACATAATCTCCATTATTTATTTCAATATGCTTTAAAAGTACATCCATGCCAAAGCAGGCATTTCCAGCAGCAAAGTCCTGTTTAGTAATGCAGATTCATTAAATTCCACAAGAATCCAAGTCACCAGATGCACCATAAGTGCTACACAAACTACACTAGCCTAACACTTTTTACTTTGTAGCATACTTCATAGCATCCGGTACTTAGTCTTCATTTTTTAACTACACAGAAATGAAATGCTACACAGTTTCGGCTTTCAGGTGGTTCTGCTTACAAAATAGCGCTTTTTCAGACAAAAGTTTTTGCATTCTATCAGATTTAGTTAATTATAATTGTTCGGTGTTTTGACAGTATTTTTGTCCAGAATTTTATAATTTATTGTGTTTAGGTTTGTTGGTTTTTTTACATTAGTTATAAGTTTTTCAAAGAAAAAACTAAACAGTGTAACTACAAGTAGACAAAATGATGGATATGAAAGTCCTGAAACAGTACCAAAAATAGACAGTAACAATTCTAAGTAGTATTTATAGGCCGAATAAAACTAAAGAAGCCACATTCTGCACAGAACATGTTCCAGCTAAGTGCTTTGTTTGGTGTTTTAAATTCCAACTCAGTGTTGTCAGCCCACATAAACATGAGCAGCCAATGGAACTCAGAAGTAGCAAGCACTGGCTGGAAGCTAGCTTTTGCGACCAACTCTGGCAATCCAAGAGAATCCTCTAAGGCTTATAGTGAACATGCACTTTTGGGATGCCACGGTCATGACGACACTTCTGTCCTAAATACTTGCTTAGGTGGTCAGATTTCAGTCTTCTGCTTCAAATACAAAGCTCACAGGTAGGTACAGAAATAGGGCACTCCTGCCTCCAAAGTGCAGGGGACCTCCACAATCTTCCCGCTTCGCACAGCATTCCTTTCCTCCTGACAACACACCCCACCTTTAACTTAAAGAGCAAATGAAGATTGATTTGTGTTTATAAAATCTCCCTGAAAAAAAAAAATACAGAGTGCACAGCTGCTTTAAAACATAGGGCCCAAGAACCATTGCTTCACTTGTCCTTCTCTACTGCACTCATCAAGTCTTTGAGTGTTTGGCGAGGGGAAAAGGTAACAGCTCTGAAATTGGTTCTTGATAGCCATTTGCATCTGGCTAGCAAAGGGTGCTGTAACAGGTACTAGCAGGCTACAGGGCTTCCCGCCACACATCCCTTTCTCTCCCAGAGAAAGGAGGCAACCTGAGGAAGCCACTTCAGCTTGTTCTGCTGGAGGAGAGAGCCATACGGGACAAGTCTGAAGAGGAGACATTGCCTCCCCCACAATGGGGAAGGAAGACACAGCAAGAAGCTAGAGGGAAAGGAAATAGTGGGACGAACTGGAAGACAGAAGAGGGAAGTATGACCCATGAAGATGACAGAAGATAGTAAGTCTGCTGGTTGCCCCCCAAACCCTTGTAGAGGAGTAACACGCCATTATGCTACTTCCTCCTCCCCAACTTCCTTCTCCAGCAAGAATGGTAACAAGCCAGAGGTGCAAATGCCTCGTAGGCGCCTCCATAGTTTCAGAAAACAGTTACTAATCTTTCCGTATCTGTTGTTCTTCAAGATGTGTTGCATATGTCCATTCCACTGTGGCTGTGTGCGTGCCCCAAGCACAGCTGCCAGAAATTTTTCCCTCTGATACCCATCAGGGTGGCTCAGGCATCTTCTGTTGCCGCGTGCACATAGCGCCAGTATAAAGGGTCCAGCCCATCCCATGCCCCTTCAGTTCCTTCTTTCCCAGCTAATCTCCGATGTAGAGCGGTAGGATGGCATGTTGTGGAATGGAGATGTGCAACACATTTTCAACAACAGTAGTTAAGGAAAGGTTAGTAACTGTTTTTTCTTCCAGTGCTTGCACATGTCCATTCCACTGTAGGTGACTCCCAAACAGTTGCCTAGGCGGTGGGATCAGAGTTATGGGCATGTTGACTGCAAAACTGCTCAGTCAAAACTGGCATCGTCCCTAGCCTGTTAAGTAATGGTGTAATGAACAGAAAAAGTATGCACTGACGACTAAGTCGCTGCTCTGCAAATGTCCTGAATAGGGACTTGTGATAGGAATGTTTCTGAGGATGCCTGCGCATTTGGGGAGTGGGTGGTCAGGGTAGCTGGTGGTGGAACAATCACCTGGACGCAACTCATGCGGATGCATGATATGATCCGAGACGAGATTCTCTGAGCAGAGATGGGGAGACCTTTCATCCTGTCGGCTACCACTGTGATGAGTTGGGTGGATTTACGGAATGGTTTGGTCCTTTCTATGCAGAACGCTACAGGATGTCTAACGTCCAGAGCGTGAAGACATTGTTCCTCTCTCGTTGCGAGTGGCTTCGGGTAGGAGACTGTAAGAAGATTGCCTGCTTGTTATGGAACTGGGAAACCACCTTTAGGAGGAAGCTAGGGTGAGGACGTAGCTGCACCTTATCCTTAAAGGAGACCGTATATCGAGGTTCTGATGTGAGGGTGGGGACCTCCAAGACCCTCAGACTGAAGTAATGGCCACTAAGAAAGCCACCTTCCATGAGAGGTATGATAAGGGGCATGTTGCCAATGGCTCAAACAGGGGACCCATAAGTTTTGATAAGACCAGGTTTAGGTCCCATGGAGGGCCAGATTCTTGTATTCAGGGGTATAGTCTTTCCACGCCCTTCAGGAAACGGATAGACATCTCTGGTGAAAAAACAGACTGGTTATCCACTCGGGGTGGAATGCCAAAATTGCTAAAAGGTGAACTTTAATTCAGGAGATAGCTAAACCTTGCTGTTTCAGGTGTAATAAATATTCAAGTATCTTCTGCAGAGATGACTGCGTGGGTGAGACTGTGTGGTGGGAAGCCCATATGGAGACCTGTTTCCATTTTGAGAGGTAAACAGACCTGGTGGAAGGCTTCCTGCTATTTAATAGGACTTGGCAGACCTGCTCCGAGTAAGTCATCTCACCAAGATTTAGCCATGGAGCTTTTAGGCTGCCAACTTGGGGGAGCTCAGGTTTGGGTGGAGCAGTCGACCATGGTCCTGGGAGATCAGCTCCAGATGTTGAGGGAGCAGAATCAGAGACGCCACTGTAAAGCCTAGCAGTATGGTGAACTAGTGCTGAGGGGGACAAGATGGGGCTATGAGAATGACCCATGCCTGGTCCCGCTTGATTTTTAGCAGAACCTTGTGCATGAACAGGACCGATGGGGAAAGTGTAGTACAGGTGACCTGTCCACGGGAGTAAGGTGGTGTCTGAGTGAACCCAGGCTGTGGCCTCACAGGGAGCAAAACTGGTGACATTTTCTGCTGTGCTGGGTTGCAAACAGGTCTACTTGGGGAGTCCCCTACCACTGGAAAACGTCCCTCACAATGTCCGGGCAAAGGGACCAGTCATGGTAACTGGAGAAAGACCTGCTGAGGCAATCTGCCAGCTCGTTCTGCACTCCTGGAAGGTGAGAAGCCTCAAGGTGGATTATGTGGGCTATGCAGAACTCCCACAGCTGAATTGCTTCGTGACACAGGGGAAAGCGAGTCCCTCCCTGACTGCTGAGATAGAACATAGCTGCAATGTTGTCCATAAGAACCAACATGCTCTTGCCTGTAATGTGAGGCAGAAAGGCCTGACAGGCCAGGTGAATTGCCCTGAGCTCTCTGACACTGATGTGTAGCAAGAGCTCTTCTGGAGACCAGAGGCCTTGAGTCCTCAGGGGCCCCAGGTGAGCTCCCCAGCCTAGCGCTGACGACCAGGGATATCGACAGTTGGGACTGTGAGAAGGGAATGCCTGTGCAAACTGCCTACGGGTCCAGCCACCAGTTGAGGGAGGCAAGGACCCCGGGGAAGATACTGTGAGGACAGAGTCCAGATAGTGGCGATTTGGAGAGTACACCGAGGCCAGCCATGTCTGAAGGGGTCTGAGGTGCAGTCTTGTGTGCTGCACCACATACATATATGAGGACATGTGACCCAAAAGCCTCAGACAAAACCAGGCTGTTGTAATGGGGTGGCCCTTAAGATTTACTATCAGGGATGTGATAGACTGTGGCCTGGGTGGAGTTGAGCACCGCTCCAATAAACTCTATCCGCTGCACCAGAGTAAAGGTAAACTTCTTCACATTTATTAGCAAGCCTCTGGCCTGCAATGTCAACTGGATGAGGTGGAGGCTCGACTAGCTGAGCTCTGGACCGGCCTCTCACTATCCAGTTGTCCAGATACAGGTAGACTTGCACCCCCTGTTGCCTCAGAAAGGTCACCACTTTCACCATGCATTTTGTAAACACCCGCAGGGCTGCCAACAGGCCGAACGGGAGTACTGCAGATTGATAATGCATTTGGTTCACAACAAACCTGAGGAACCTTTTGTGGCTTTGGAAGATCGATATGTGAAAGCAGGCGTCTCTTAAATCGAGGGCAGCATATCAGTCCCTGGGATCCAGGGAGGGAAGACAGAGAAACCATGCGGAACATTAGTTCCTTGAGGTAGCCGTTCAACTGGCATAGGTCTAAAATAGGTCTGAGACCTCCTTTGGCTTTCAGGATGATCAAATAGCAGGAGTAAAACACCTTCCCTCTTAAATCCTATGGAAACTCTTCCACACCTCCCACCTGGAGAAAAGAATGCACCTCCTGGACTAGAAGTTGCTCATGAGAGGGGTCCCTGAAGAGGGACAGGGAGGGAGGGTGGGAGCGGGGGGAGACAAACAAATTGAAGGGTATATCCCACTTCCACCATGCTCAGCACCCAACTGTCCATGGCGATACAAGATCACACACTGGTGAAGTGATACAGGCGGTCTGCTAATAAAGGGGAAACAGGAACCGGGAATATGGAAGCTGGTACAACGTCCTTGAGCGTCGTAATCAGAAGTTCTGCTTAGCACCCCCTGGGTGTCTGGAAGGGGCACACACTGACGCCAAGGCAGTAGGGAGTGGCAACCTGCATCTAAAGCTCCTGCTATGGTTCCACAGTCCCTAGGTTATACAATCATGGAGCTTCACATCGGTCTGCTCAGAAAAAAGTGAAGCTCCCTTGAAGGGAAGGTCCTGAAGGGTTTGCTGGACCTCATGCGGGAGACCTGAGGACTGTAGCCATGAACTCCTTTGCATGGCCACTGTGGAGGCCATGAATCTAGCTGCTGAGTCCACCACATCCAGGGCAGCTTGCAAGGAAGCCCTGGCTATCAACTTCCCCTTGTCCACCAGCGAGAACTTCTGCCTGACCTCTTGGGGAAGCAAGTCCTTATGACTTCAGCATGTGGGACTCCATGTTGAAGTCACATCTGTCCAGCAGGGACTGCTGGTTAGTGATCCCAAGCTGCAGCCCCCCGGTAGAGTACACCTTTCTACCGAAAAGGTACAATTTCTTGGAGATTTTCGCCTTAGAAGTTGCCCCCTGCAGACCCTGCCTTTTCCTCTTGTTGGCCACGGACACCACCAGGGATTGGGGGTGGGGAGGAGGGAGAAGGGGGTATGTGTATAGGAACTCATAGCCACGGGCAGGGACAAAGTATTTCCTCTCAACTCTTTTCAAGGTGGGGGGAAGGAAAGCCACAGGGCTTTCACCGGGTCCATAATGGCCTCATTGAGAGGCAATAGCGCTGGTGCCATGCTGTCCCTCCTCTGGTGCAACCAGTTTGTCTGGTATCAGACTCAGTGTCTGAGTCAAGGCCGGAGTCAATGGTGCCGACTGTGATGCTGAGGCAAAGAAGCAGCCTGATCTAGGTCACACTCCACTCTGCTCCCCATGCCTGGCTGTCTTTGGTGTGGGGGAATGTCCCCTTTCAGCCAGCTTCTTTCTGTGCTGCTTCTTTGGCACTCGGGATTGCGAACGGTGCCAGGACTCCCGTATGGTGGGATGAGCACTCCTCTCGGACTCAGATCAGCTTGGCTCAGAGGAAGGTCTCAGTGCTGCCTCCCTTAGAAGGAGCTTTAACCTGGACTCCCAGTCCTCCTTCGTATGAGGTTGAATTCAAGGCAGATCTGATAATGATCCCCGACATGAGCCTCATCCAAGCACTTTAGGCAACTAGAGTGCAGGTTGCTCAAAGGCACAGCCTTGTTGCAGGAGAGACAGGGCTAGAAGCCCGGTTACTGAGGCATGCCTCAGCGCCGGGAATGGACAAAACTCCGCTAACTAATGGAGAAAAACAACTATGCTAACGTACTAGGATTAAAAAACTATTTACAAACACTAACTATATACAACTACAGTGAAAAAAAACAAAACAGACCAATGAGAAAAGCTTGCCGTAGCAAGGAGAGCAGGGCCAGTGACAACCACAGGCAGTAAAAAGGAACTGAGGGGGCGTGGGGTCAGCTGGGCCCTTTACCGGCATTATGTGCACACAGCACCAGAGGGCATCCAAGCCGCCTCAAAGGGTGCCACTGAGGGGAAATTTTCCAGTGACTATGCTCGGAATACCTGCAGTGGAATGGACATGTGCAAGTACTCGAAGAAGAAATGAGTATGTTGTCAAAGTCATGAAAGATCCAGAAACACGAGATCTGAAATCATGAGATCCTGAGCGAATTGCGTGGTTTGGGTCTGACTCCTGATTTTGTAACTGTCTCTGGAAAACCCTCCTGACCCCCATGTGTGCACATTTTCAGGATGAAAATTCAAATCGAAACGAACACAAAGCATGTACATAAAAATTTAGGACATACCATTCCCATCCTTGTCTCCTCTCCTCCCGAGAGCTCTTGGCATGACATTCTTTTCCTCAGCCACCACTCCCTGGCAACCCCACTCTCCTCTCCTACAAGCACTCTCTTCAGCATCTTTCCACAGACTTTCACCCACCCTCTCCAGCCGCTCCTAACCCCAGCAGACATCGCTTGTTCCAATTCTCTACCTCACCTCACATGGCATGAAGCAGCCTCTGCCCTTCAGTACTAATTCAACTTCAGCAGTCTGCACCAGAACCCAATCTGTTACCCCACAATCCAGCAGGTTAATTCCCCTCTCTCAAGTCCTTCAACCCCGTGGAGTCAGCCTCACCCCAGTTTCCAACAAATACTGCCAACTTCTCTGCCAATAGAAGGTTACGTTGTTGTCCCCTCCCCCTGATTTCCTACACTATTACCCAAACAATATGACCTTATCCACAGTTACTGCACTGCAAGTGGAAGAAGGCCCATCTAAGGCCTCTATTGCCTCATTTTGAGGGATGTGGTTGGCTCCCTGATGCTTCTGTGCAGGACACTGAGGGGTACACAAGAACTACAGGCAGCAGCCCCCTCAGCAGATGGAAGAGGTCTCTCATGGTCACAGGTGGAACAGGTAACTGAGCTCAGATTCCTGAGCCACCTGCAGCTGCTCACATGATCAGAGCTTTAAAGGACCTCACAATTAAGGAGTGCTGGCAAATAGGGTATCAACCACATTTTATTCTGCTTAGGAAGACTCTGACCTTTGAGGGGTTCACATATCACTGGTTTTATGTATTTTTGTAATAATGCGTTTTATAGCTCATCTTCTTGTAGCACAGTATGATTATGCGATCTGCCACAATGATGCAATATTACAATACAGCGTTTTATTATTTTGACATTTCTTACCATGCTCACCATTGTAATCTTGTGGGGCAGAGAATATAGGATTTAGTAGATTGTCAGCTTGGCAAATAAACAGGCCTTTAAGAAAAGGCTTGAAAACGAGTTTCCAGACCTATTAACGAAGGCATTTGTATATAAATAATGTTTTTTTAAACCAGAATGCACAGAGTTTCTGGAGACTTAGTGCTCTTGCCATTTTATTTGAAAAGTGTTTCCAGGGACAGTTTTTCCAAATTTGGCAGCTATAGATGATCATCCCTGTTCTATACGAAGCAGCATATCTAGGTTTTTTCCTAGGGCTGTCAAGCGATTAAAATAATTGCAATTAATCATGATTAATCGCACTGTTAAACAATAGAATACCATTTATTTAAATTTATTTAAAGAGATCGCACTGTTTTAAAAACCAAAAAATTAACAAGTGCTTTTATGTTATTTTTTAAATTCCAAATGGTAACTTTTAAAACAACCCTTTACAATGTTTGCAACTCAAACACTGCGGTATTTTGCAAACAAAACAAAGGCAAAATGGACTAGAAAGTGATTGCTGTTTTCGTGTCATTTAAAAAGTTCAATTTTAAAAAACGTTCAGTTTTAATGATCCGCTATTTGTAAAATAAGATTTTATTTAAAAGTTTATTTTTCTCCACCCACCAGTAACGCAGTGAATTACCGTTTGTAAAAATAAGTTCCTTCCCAGCATCTGCAGTTATGAAAATAAAATACCTCAGCATTTAAGCCTTGATTCAAAGCCCACTGAAGTCAAACAATCTCTTTCCATAGACTTCAGTGGATTTTGGATTGGGCCCTTATAGAGAGATTATTTTCCTATGACTGAGCTACTGAGCTATTAAATGCCTTATCCCCTTCCTCCTCTTGTGTACATTTGTAACCCCAGAATATACCATTTGCAGGTTATAAATTTCTCTGGAAAGCATGACACTATTTTCCTGTTCTTTGGGGTATTTGATTATTTTTGAATTCCTGTGCGTCTTTCAAACAAAACACTTTCACTGCTAGCATCCATAATGTATAAACCCTTTGCTTTGTCATATCCTGTGAAAGCTGGAAGATTTAAAGCTGTGTCACCTGTCTAAAGCAATTTCAAGTAACGGATGCTTGAGAGGAGATTAGATTTCTGAGAGAGGCCCCGAGGAAACCGGTAATGACTGCATGTATGTATTTGTAAAAGAATCTATAGTGTCACTGTTAATTATTAAACCTTAATTACAATGTAAGGGGTGGGGGGAAAAGCTAGTTCCTTGGCGTCATAAGAAGAATTGCTAGAAAATGCTGACGAAAATGGTGTTTGCCAATACTATTTACTTGAAGTTCAGTTGCATGCTTTCACTAAAACATTGTTTAATGACAAACGTTTGACTGAATCATTTTCCATCATTTACAAGCAAACAATGTTCTTAGTGTGTCTCGTATCAGTATTTAATCTAAATGAGACGTATTCAATCTAAACGTATTGCCACAGTGAAACAGATCAGCAGCAAACAATGAATTTTAATCATGAGTTTGCCTCAAACCTCAGAACTGAAGTCACTGGACTAACTAATCAATCTGAATTATCTCTTGCATTTCAGTAAAGGATCTGAGGAGTTTAATTGTAAATAAAGGAAAAACAGCAGTTGCAGCTCCAAGTGTAATGTTTTTGATGTAGCTCCTTAAATTGCTGATCCAAATGCAAGCTGCTTTAGAACATTTCCAGAGTACGAATACCAGTGCAAGTGTAAATCCTAACCTTTTTGTTAAACTGAAAAATTAAGCTTTATTGCTAAAAATGAAGAGAAAAGCGGTGGCATTTTAATACTTTTGAATGTGTGTCCGACAACAGCTCAGGTACATTTGCAATATAGTGCTTAAAAGTGACTGAAGGGACCCCATCCCACCCACTGCTCTGATACCAGCCTTGTGAGTATTTCATTAGCATCCATTACTGCAACAACTGGGGGATACTTTTCCTGAAAGGCATCACCATATTATAAGCTTTAAAGAAGCCACTGTGAACTGGAGCAAGTAAACTCAACTCCCTCAATAAGCCATTTATCTTTTACTGTACTTGAATTTTCACACCACCTACTTTTGAAGGTTAGATTCAAATATTTGTTCCCTATTTTCTACCATGCACAAAAAAGGAAAAATATAGGTGTTGGTACAAAACTACCCAGTACTCTAAGTTCTTTTTACAATTTTGGACCATCAGAAACACACTACAAAGTGGATTTAACAAGTTTAAGTGAGCAATAAAACAAGTGTACATGAATGGTCTCACAAAGTAATGTTTACTTATCTCATGCCCCAAGCAAATATGTCCTTTCCCACTCCTCCCCCTTCCAAAAGAGATGCATGAAGCTGCCAAACTTACAATTAACACATCTTGATTCTTCCTTTTACAATACTTGGAAAATATCAAATGCACAGTTACTATACAACTTCTTTCTAGAGCACGCAGCAATGAATATCTATATTTGAGGGCAGAACTGAATCTCAGGATTATTATTTATCTACTCTGTCCTGTCCCCTCACTGGAATAATCAGACCTGGCATCTTATTTTAATGTGAATAAGATGCTGAGGAAGGCAGGCCAACAAGAAAAGTGTTTTTAGTGCTTTGCAAGCCTTCACAAAGCTAACAATTCATCACCATATCAGGTTTTGTTTATCTACATGACATACTGAACCAGAGTTTTGACTATGTATTGTTCAGCCCTGCAAGGTACATGATCTTGAAAATAGAAACAAAAACAAACTACAATAACTTCACAGTATAATCTTCAAGCAGCCGGTTCCAAACAGATTTCTTTCAGAAGCTGTTGAACGTACATCCACTCCTGGCTAAAACAATATTATCCAAAATGTACACCAGGTGGCTATCGACTGATAGTAATGAAATGCTGGCTGGGTGGCATCCCTATGACCAACATCTCAGTTAAGGCAAGTTACCTGTAGTTAATTGGTAATGAAAAAGCTGGTATTTTTTCCTTCTTGTGAGGTGCCTCTTCTTGTAAGAAGTTTAACGTATGTGAACTAAGCATTCGTGAGAGGTGCTGGAGTTAGTGCCTGGGACAGGTGAAGTGCTTTATTATTTATTCACAGGACCAGGACCCCCACAAGCTGTAGCAGCAGTGCAAGCTTTCCCAGACTGCCCTACCAACTGTGTTTGATTCAAGATTGAACCAAGGAGGCCTGATCTAGGGGTGAGAGCATTTCCATCTCTATGCCCATTCAAATCATTGTCCTTGCTGACTAAAGGGCTTCTGAGCCAGATTCACTAAGGCCCTGCCCCTTGTGTAGTTATGCACCAGAGCAAAGTAGGTCTATAACACTGCACTCAATCAGTATGGCAATGGTTTTGCACTCGCTTTGCGCTGGTATAAATGATTGCACAATGGTGAATCACCCCCCTGGGTCTTTTTCTAGTCAAATTCTTGTTCATTTTAAGTAATAAAAATTAGTTTACAATCTTATTTTTCTTGACTTCAATGACGACATTTACTACAGTTTAATGACCTATGCTTTCAAGAATTAGTTCCTGGTAAAGCACAGAAGGGTTGTTTCCTTTGTGCTTCTATGCTACATTTCAGTGAAGGACTTCAAACCACTTTACATATAATAAATTAAGACTTAACACACTTGTAAAGTAGGGAAGTAGTATCCCCATTTTACAAGGGGGAAAATGAGAGAAGGATTAAGTTACCTATACTCTGCCTTTCACAGGAATGCATGTTCCCTGCTTGCTGAACAATTATGCAATTCAATGTCATTGAACTAGATCTATAGTGGCAACTATGAAAGTTCTCAGAGTGTCAGTAACTCTGCCAGTAACTCAAACGTATAGTCTGACTCCTAAGCTGAAGATCCACTGTTAAGGAACTGTCGAACTCCCTAAGATGGACAAAAGAAACATTCAGTTGAGTCTAGATGAACATTCTTATTTCCCTTTCTGCCTTCTCTCACAATCTCGCTTCCTCTTTAGGAGGCTTACTCCTCTCAGAAAACTGCAAACAGTCTGGCCGGACTGCCCACTCCCTGGGATGCCTAGGAAATTCAAGGTGAACAATGAAATGGTGACAACAAATGGGTGTGGGAAACAGAAGATGGATTAAGTGTTAGTGCTGTGATGGCTGCAGAGGATTGGCTCCAGTGTGAGGTCAGTAAGTCATGAGATGTCAACGACATTTGCCAAGCTGATGCTCACTTAAGAGAAGATACTGCTGAGGCTCAGTGGTGTAGTGTTGCAGCCTTCCCAACATTTCTGTTGTGCAGCCTCAGAGAGAAGCTACTCCCCACATTTGGCACTAAGGGGCCAGCCAACAAGGAGTTTGAGTGCCACCTCAAGGAGTTACCAAAGAAGTGCAAGCCCCCTTGACAAATACTACCAGAAAGATATCTGAGCCCAGCTGATACCAAACCTACTAGATAACCATCAGAAAGGCCACTATACACTAGTGACCAAAGAGTGCTATAAGAATTAATTTCTTTATGTATTTGGTGTCTTCATTTTTGTATAAAACAGGTTAAGTGTATTGCAGAACTAGAGTCACTACAGATTTAGGGTGAATGCTTCCTAAAGGTCCCCATTACTGCTCCTGTCAGCACTGAAGAGGCATAGAATTCTTCTGTCAGGGACCCTGACAGGCATTAAGGGTCCTGACTTAGCTCCAGCTGTCTGCCAGGTGCCTGAAAGACCTTGCCCTCAGGAGGTTACAATCTAGGTAAGACATGTGAGACAGAAAAAAGAACTGTAGAGCCAAGGGGGAGGAGGTTGATAAGGCAGAGTTCTCATCCACAGAGCACCACTGTTTTGCCTATTAATTCATTCTTCTGCTTTGAAAAGGTCCACAGACCTTTAGCAGTTCATCTTCAGCCAACTCTGAGCCTTGGGTGCAGACCGCGCTGTCATTCGTTGGCAGAGTAGGAGTGGCTTCCTTCCTGAGGAGCGAGGCAAATTTTCTGTTCTGTGCCCTAAGGTACAGGTGGCTTTCCTAGACCTCCCTGCTGTAAAGCAGAAACTGAGACCAGAAGAGGAGTGGAAAGGAAGGAGAAGTTTTATTTGATCAAATGAGCTCTCTCTCAGCTTTATGGTTAGACCCCAGGTTTGTCTGAGGGCATTTTTTGGCTCTTCTTGTTGCTGTCTTTCACTGAGGCACTATAGCAGTTCCTACTACTGCAGCACCCTGCAGAGAACAAACGTGGCATACAAAGAGAGTAGCCTGCCATGTTATTTGAACACTTCCCTTTTCAACAGCAGTTGGAACCAAGCCACTCTGTGCACAAAAAAGGACTTCTGTATCTTTTCTAACATTAAAAATAAGAAAGCAAAACTGTATCATGTTGAAGATGCAAGTTGGTTCTTATGTTCACCAATTTGTTCATCTCCAACTGGCAACATAAGGTAGTACAACATTTCTGATATGATTTTAGAGGGCATCAAATCAACTATTCCACTACAGTTTACTTCTGGCTGTGCTCATCTGTTCCTGGAAATGCTGTCTGTTTTGTTTGTGAATCAGACTTATTGGGTTTGTTCATCCCCTACAGTGCCAAATTTTTTGTTTTTCTAAAAGGCAATTGGAGATTATGTAAAAATGCAGCAGCCTGCATAATCCATTTTGTATTTTTTGGATATTTTTCAAAAAGAAAAGGATTAGAAGTGCTGGCTATAATATATTACAATACATTTGTATAGGATCATTCACAAATAATCCAGTGCACTTTGCAATTCAGGCACCACGGAAATTGCAAAACATCTTTACTTGCTATATAGAAACATCCCTCTTTCTGAATATGAACAGCTAGTCTGTTCTGTAATTCTAAGGGATGTACGCAGACACAATATTCATGCCCCAACTACGCAGTGACACGGTTTACTATCAATTTGTTCCTTCTTGCTCTATGCCCATCAGAAAACAGTCACATATATTAGTGGTCAAATCCAGACAGAATCATTAAGGTCACAGCTGCTAGAGGAGTGGGTAGAAGGGAAAAGGAAAAGGGGTAGATGTCACATTTAATTTACTAGTTTGTTTTCCTGACACCTATGTAAAGTCCTACACAGTTAATAGCTGTGGAACAGAACCCATCTGATCATAAAAGTACACTGATGATCAAACATGTGAAAGATCAATGGATTTAAGTTGGGCTCAGGTGTGTAAGGAAACCGTGAATGTGGGAAACTATTTTGGATTTTAAAAGCTTGCTTAAAATTCAGAGAACATTCAAATTCTTTAGGGAATTTGATCAGCACCCTGCACACATTTTCCAAATTAGTTATCTATAAAAAAGACCAGAATCTATCACTCCATAGCATATTTCCATACACAAATATACACATTTTTGTCTTCTTGCAGATATACCTTTAGGGAAGTTCCTGCAAACCAAGCATCACTAAACTTACACACAGTGAGTAATAACAGAATGGAGGAT
Source organism: Terrapene triunguis (assembly GCF_002925995.2). NCBI lineage: Eukaryota > Metazoa > Chordata > Testudines > Emydidae > Terrapene > Terrapene triunguis. The sequence goes on along the minus strand of NW_020664404.1, from coordinate 20,077,916 downwards.
GTGGCTAGAAGCACGTGGCTTTTTTTTGATTTACCTCTGTAGTTCACTAAGCCCTCTAGTTGTTGACACGCTGGGGTTTAGCCTCAGGAAGTTCTGTTTTAAATTGAGATGCGTGAGGTCCTGGCTGTAGAAGAGGTTGGCAGGCAGATGCTCCAGACTGCAGCATGAGAGATCCACTGAGCTTATGCGCTGCGATGCAACCTAGAAAACAAGATAACCGAACACATTAACACTCCTAAAATATGGGAACGTCACTCTTTACACCTACAAGTGCAAGGTAAGATTTTTTACACAGCAGAAATCATTGGCCAATATTGTCAGTACACATGCCCATGTGTGCATAACTTTCTCACCAATTATTCTGACCCTATTTTTTGACTCTCCCTTGCTTTGTTGTAATGCCACTTCAGCTCCACTGGTGACCAGTCCATATGGACAATACAGGCCTTCTAATACAAGACTTCAAACATTTGTAATCCTCACAAATAGACACCTAAAAAAATGAAAGCAATACTTTAAGACATGAGGGAAAGATCGGCGATTGACTTGACAGCAATTATCTGCAGGTGGATAACAGTAGCAAATGAGACAGGGCAGATGTCTTTATTGCTGCATAGGTAGAGAATATACCAGAATAATGAAAAAAAAGCACAATTGCACAAAAAGTGTGCCATATCCATCTGCCCTATCTCAAGCACTTAAATGCAGTACTAATGATGGGATATTCAGAGAAAAATCACCATATCGTATTAAAAAGCCAACATAAAAATAGGTTACTAATTTATAGAAACTCCTATTGCTGCTCGTATTGCAAATCTACCCTGGCTACTACAATTCAGGGGGGGAAATGGTCAAGAGTAACCAACGGAGGTATGAGAAAGGAGATGCTGAGATTTGGGGGTTTTAACACTCTTCTCAGAAGAAAAAGATACCTGTCCCTGGTGATCAAAGAAATACCACCAGCTGTTGCTACCATGGTTTCAGACAGGATACGCTGAGTAGCAACAAGTCTCTGCCTTATCCATGCTTCATTATACACCAATAAGGCCGCTGTGGCAAAAAGGTTTCAAAAAGAAGGTATCCTATCCCTGCCTCCCCACAACGCAGCTTCTGCCAAAACTATTTAAAAATCCTTTTCACTTGGTCATGCAGAAAAGGGGATGGGGACAGGGAAACAGGCTGGTCTTCCCTAGAAAAATCAGCTCAACATCAGAAAATGACCATGAGGAGCTATCTGAACAGGCAGAATGTTGGATAGGACATTTCAGTCAGTGGATGCTGTGTTTGACACACAGTTATGAGTAAAGTCTACTGGAACCATAAGGTTAATTGTCTAGTGAAGATGAGCCAGAGACAATGAATAAAGAAATAAGGGAAAGTCTACCACTGGGCAGGTCCACTAGTTGTATAGGGAGAAGAGGCTTTGTGTGGGGACCTCGTTAAAGAAATAAGAATCAAAAGAAGAGGTACATCTCACCATATTAAGACTCCCCAGTAGCACAAATGATGCTCAAAATGATTATATATTGTGTGTCAGCTATTCATTCCAACAGCAACATTATTTTATTTGGTCAGTGGCATTTTTATTGCCCTTATACTCTTAAGGCCCAATAAAAATACAAACAACATCTAATGGAAAAAAGGGAAAAATATTTAAAAACTTCATAAGAGCTCAATAAGTAAGACAACATGTAGCTCAAAAGTTAAATCATCATAATTTTTGTGCAAAATCATGGCCCTTTTCACAAGGTGCCCTGAATGCAGAGACAAGTCAGGCTTAGCCGGCACAGCCCAATTGCATTCTGAGGCTGAAGGCAGGGGTCAGGAACAAGTAGAAGTGTTCATTAATTTTATTTTAAATGCAAAGCAGGGGGAACTGTAGGATAGATCAACTCCATTGTAAGCTTCAATGGGGAAACATGTCAGTTTTGTAGTTTTTCTATAGTTTTTTTCATTCAAAATGCTCATTTTGCCTACTCACCAATTACACTTTGTATCTGTTTTAGGGTACCCATCCATTTCATATTTAGGTCCATGAAGGATCAAGAATGCTTTTTTCTATACTAACCAAAATGCTATTTGTATGCCATTCTAACCAAGCATAAGAGCACAGTGATAATTCCATTTTAGTGTCAGAATGTGGCTGGTAAGGTATGAACCACTGGCAGCCACCACCACAAGGGTTCCCCCACACAGCTGTCTGCACTGAGAAGTTAATTTGGATTAAGGTAGGGTGTGAATTTAAAGTAGACTAGCTATTCCTGATTAACTCTGTGTGGATGCTCTTGTTCTGGAATAAGAGTGCTCTATTCCCAATTAGCGTAATCTACTTCCCAAAGTAGATTTCTTTGAAGATGCCTCTAATACAAAACTAAAATGTATGCAAAAATACATATTAAAAAAGTTTTAGTCCAGACAGCTGTCAATTTTATTGAATTTTATCAAAATCTGTATATGGCTTATAAACAAAGCAATATTCTGAGGACAATGAATTTTAGTATCCCAATGGAGAATATTAATATACAGCTAACAGCTCATTTCCATAGCTCTCTTGGAACCATAAACAAACAGATAAGGTGTTTTTGCCTTCCAATGTTTCACTTTTTGCTACCACAAACTGGTAGGCAACACAAGGTCAGATTTCCTGGATCACATTTAAAAATGTGATCCAGGAAAGATATGAGAAAAAACCCAATCAATTCTTTGCAATATATTCTCTCAGCTTTCAAGAGTAAGTTTTTTAAAATATGTCATATTCATCTTCAAACTGGTTAAACACTGAAGTGATGTCTTGGCTTTCAAATTAAACAGTAAAGGAGATTTAAATCTTGTGTTTCCATCAACCCAGATTCAAAGAGACTTTGTGCATGACTTTTTTACTTGCTATTGGATTATTAATATCAGAGCATTCTTCTAAAACCTAAAGCAGTGGGGGGCACATGACATTTCTAGGCATGGTTAAAAATCACAGCAATGGATGTATAGCACACTTAAAAACAAATCAGGCAACAAGAGCAATCTTCACACAAAAGGGTAAGAAAAAGAAGCCTTGTAGCTAGGGGCAATCAAATCTGCAGAAAGAACAAGAAAGATTTACTTAGATTTCCTCCCCAACCTAGCCCCTCTAGAGAAAAGAAATTACAGCAAAAGTAAGCTCCTCCCCAAAAAGATATTTCATGCAGAATGAGAATACACTCCAGCAGCATTACCTTAAAAAAAATAAAAAAAATTAAGTCTAGATTTAACTAAGATTACTACCATGATAAAAACTTGGGGGTTTTTTTGTTTTCTTTCTGTTTGCTTGTTTGTTTTTGCTCAAGTTGACAGAGAGGGCATCAGATTTGTTCTGTCTAGGGACCCCGATGCTTCTCAACCTCATCTATATTAAGAAACACCCCCTTTTAACAATACAAAAAGTAGGATGATCATGATCCCAGACCTGTTCATAATCTCCAATGTGAAAGAACCCATGGCCCAGCTGAATCTCTCCCTGAATTTTCTTCAGTTATCTTACCCTAAGCTAGACCTAGGTGCGATGCCTACTGTTCACATAAAATAGACTGTAGCAATAACCAGGTAAGAAAAATGGTAGGTTTGCAGTGGTGGGTAGAGGATCACTAAGGATAGCGGTTAATTTTGGTGCCACTTCAGTCACTCTAGCCACAGAATAAAAGAACAATTCATTTGCATACAGAATAGAAGTCAGTTCCCCCCAAATAGGAGTGTTAGTAGCTTACATTTCTGAAGTTACAGACTCAAGGATATAGCCAAATCTGTACTTCATAAGTCCTGATTTTCAGCTGTTTTTTATTCATAATAAAAATAAAAATACATGGGTGCAAACAAAACACTTAGCTATACTCTATTCAAAAATAAATGTCTGAATAGATTTTATGGAAATTTCGTTTTCCCCGTTAATATTTAAAAAGGAAGACTTAAAGGAACAGTAACATGGCAGTCCCGATACAATTTTATACATTAAAAAGCAACATAAATTTGACTGAAGATCCTTTAAGTCCATAGTCCAACCCTGGTTATGCAACTCAGACCAACAGTATTTTAAATGCTTCCTTCGTCTACTTTGTGACATGGCCATGTGAAAGTCTTTATTCTAGGTCCTATTCCACTTTTTTAATGTGCCAATAAAACTAGCATGTGTCCCTCCATAGCAATGAATTCTCAACTTGCTTTTTACTCCCAGTCCTACAGCAATTAAAATGCAGCTTCTACTCCAGCATCATTATTCATAAAGGTATTGGCAGAGTACTCTCTCTCATCAGGCAATGAAAGCCAGTAAATGTTCTCTCATTCTCCACCGAGAATCAGTTTACTTAGAAAAGAACTATGACTATCAGAATATGAAGACCCTCAGGGAATGCAAGCATTTTTAAACTATCATCTGTTTATCTGTGCAGTCATAAGACTTACAAATGTAAACAAGAGTTCATAAAAACCAGTGGTGTCCTTGAAAGGAAACTGAGTATTTTGAGAAAGTCAAAAGATGGTCTAGTTAATTACAAATTGCTGTTTGCAGCAGAAACCATCGTAACAAGCCCCTCTGTGAATCAACAGATATCCTTGCCTATAAAGAATGGTATTTAAAGAAAGCTTTCCTTTGTAAAACAGTAAAATGCCACCTCTGCCACAAAGCTTGCCAGGACTGATCACTGGCCTTGTTTATTCTAAAGTGTTGGCTACACTACAAACATACCTGTTGCTGACAGTGGGTGTCAACTGAACCAGCTGTATGGACAAAGTTATAGGCCTTGTCTATGCAGGAAAAAAGTGTTTTTTTTTTAAAACCTTAAGGTGTGAATTTAAATAATTTCCTCCTGTCCACCCCCTTTCCTGAAAGCTGTATTCAGATAGTTAAAGGATACACATTTTTAAAAAGAGCCTTCAACAGAAGAAAACTCAATTAACAGACTGCACTGTAAAGTGATCCAGGATTCTGACTCAAAAACAAGTTACTCACCTTGTGCAGTAATGGTGGTTAAGGCTACATTTTAGTCACGGGTATTTTTAGTAAAAGTCATGGACAGGTCATGGGCAGTAAACAAAAATTCACGGCCTGTGACCTGTCCATGACTTGTACTATATACTCTTAACTAAAACTTGAGCCAGGAGGCCACAGGTGCTCCGGGGGGCAGCTGCCAGGGGTGCTGGGGGGAGGAGGGGGGGAGAAGGTACCGCATGCCCTGGGACCCCCACTGGTGCTGGAGGGGGCAGGCAGCGGGGCTGGCAGGCTCCCTACCCAGTTTCCTGGAAGCAGCTGGCATGTCCTGGCAGCTCCTAAGGGGAGGAGAGGGAAAAAGAATGTTGGGGAGCGCCGTGAGCCGCCCTCACCACGAGCCCCGGGTCTGCAGCTCCCATTGGCCAGGAACCACAGCCAATGGGAGCTGCAGGGCGGTGCCTGCAGGCAGTGGCAGCACACAGCCGCCTGGCCTCTGCACCTAGGAGCTGCAGGGACATGCTGTCTGCTTCCAGGGAGCCCCCCAAGGTAAGCGCCGCCCCACATCCCTGCCCCGAGCCCCCTCCCACACCCAAACTGCTACTGCTGGGGGGGGGGGGGAAACAGTGGCCCGAGTGCCCCAGAAGTGGCTGGCCCAGGGGCGGTCTGGCCTCTACAGAAGTTACAGTGTGTCATGGAATCCATGACTTCCGTGACCAACGCAGTCTTAACTATGGTTCTTCAAGATGTATCCCCCTATGGGTGCTCCATTGTAGGTGTGTCAGTATCGCTGTGCTGCTGATCGGAGAACTTTGGTAGCGGCCTTTCTCCTGGGCATGCGCTGCTCCCCGCCTGCCACGAGACTAGCCAGCATGCGCGACCAACCCTCCTCAGTTCCTTCTCTACTGCAGAGTCAATGACAAGAACTCCAAAGTAGAGGGGAGGAGGGCAGTCCATGGAGCACCCACAAGGGGACACATCTCGAACAACCATCATTACTGCAGAAGGTGAGTAACTTCCTCAAGTAGTGGCCCTATAGGTGCTCCACTGTAGGTGAATCCCAAGCAGTGCCCACGATTGGAGGTTGGAACTTTGGAGTAGAGTCTTATATGGACGATAGTACCGTAGCACCACTTTGGCATCTGTAGCAGAATCCCCAGGATGGTATATTGTTCTGCAAAGGTATGTACAGATGCCCAGGTAGCTGCTCTGCAGATTTCTGCAATTGGGATACCTTTGGAGAAAGCGATGGACGAGGAGACCGACCTTGTAGAATGTGTGTGTATTGAAGATGGCGGTATGATGTTTCGCAATTGGTAACAGAGTTTAATACAGCCAGAGACCCACTTAGTCTCTGAGCTGAAATCACTACCTTTTGCCCTCTGTTTTTGACCACTCTGAGTTCGAGCAGGTTGATGTGGAGGCACGTCTCAGCTTAAAACCATTTGTCCTGTATTGTGTGAGCATTTTGATGCATGCTCCACCCTGTGAGTGATGCATTGGTGGTCAGGAGTAGCGATGGGGAAGACTGAACAGGATTCCTGTACAGATGTTTACTGGGTCCTTCCACCAGTCCAAGGATTGCTTGACACTGGTGGGCATTGATAGTAGTTTGCTTATGCTGCTTCTGTTCAGCTTGTAAACTGAACCAAACCATGCTCAGAGGCATCTCATGCGAAGTCTGGCACAAGCAATAACCAATATGCCCGTGGCCATATGCCCCAGAAGCTGGAGATGTTTGGCTGAAGTTTGGGGACTGGATTGTACTGTCTCTAGCAATGAGGAGAGACGGAGAAATCTGTCACGTGGGAGGAGCACGTTCACCTGAATGAAGTCGAGGCCGGCTCCTATGGATTCTAGCCTTTGTACTGGTGTTAATGTTGATCTGATTCTGAAACAGGTCCAGTGTGGTCTGAGTGATTTCTTGGGCCTCTTAAGGACCATGCCCTGAGAAGACAGTCATCCAGGTAAAGATGCATCATGATGCCTTGAGAGCATAAGTGGGCCGCCACTTCTGAGAAGATCTTGGAGAATATTCTGGGGGCCAATGAGAGGCTGCAGGGGAGTACTCTGTAGTGGTAGTGGTCTTGGCTTAGCATGAACCTGAAGTAATATCTGTGGCTCGCTATGATCGATATGTGAAAATAAGCATATTGAAGGTTGAGGGCCAAGAACCAGTCTCCTTTTTCTAATGCTAGAATGATCGTAGATAATGTGACCATCTTAAAACTTCTGAGCCTTGATTAACAAGTTGATCTCTCTGAGGTTCAGTATGGGTCTCCAACCCTCTTCGGTATCAGGAAGTAACAAGAGTAGAAGTCTCTACCCCTTAGATGTGCAGGCACTGGCTCTATGGCTCCTACGCTGAGCAGGTGGTTTATCTCCTGATGTAGCAGGCTTTCTGAAGAGCGACGGGAAAGGGTTTTTGGGAGGGGGGAAGAGGAGAAATGGATGGAGTATCTCTCTCGGATAATCTCCAACACCCATTTGTTGAAGGTTATCCATTCCCAGGTGCTGCAGAACGGGGCGAGATGATCTCTGAAAGGATGCTTGGGTTTTCCAGTGTGAAATGAGGAGTGCACGCTATGGACACCTCAACAAACTTGTCAAAACTGTCTCTTCAAGGTGAAGGACTGAGAGGAAGTTTGCCGAGATCCCAACATCTTTCATCTGGCAAACCCAGGCTTCTTCCTGAGGTTCATACAATCTCTGCGTATATTGGGATGAGTATTGAGATTAGTATTGTGAGTGAGGCCTGAACGGTCGCTGGGGGCTCTACTTTCTTTTGTGCCCAGGTGTATAGATCCTGAGGTATCAAAGAGGTGGCCCCTGAATCTTAAAGTCTGGGTACTCAGTCTTTTCAGCAAATAATTTCGTTCCCTCAAAAGGTGGGTCCTTCATTGTTTGGATCTCCTTGGGGAAGCCGGAGAGATGAAGCTATGAGGCCAGTCTCATCACAATGGCAGTCGAAATAGAATGTGCTGCCTTGAAAGCTGCATCAAGAGTAGACTAGAGAGACTTTTTGCCACCAGCTGGCCCTTGTTAACCAAGGCTTTAAATTGGTCCTTGAGAATCAGGGAGCTATTCAATGAAAGAACTAAGCTTCATGTAGTTCTGATAGTCATATTTAGCCCACAAGGCTTGATAGTTCGCAACTCTGAATTGAAGGGTGGCCGAGGAGTAGGCCTTCCTGCCAAACAAGTCCAGGTGCTTCCAGTCCCAGTCATAAGGAGTAGGCTTAAAGTGGTGTTGGCGGCCTTTAGTGTTAACTGCATCCACAATGATCGAACTGGGAGGCAGGTGTGAGAAAAGAAATTCTGTGTCCTTTTCTGGCACATAATACTTCTTGTTCACTCTCTTACAAGTTGGTGGGACGGACGCAGGGAGTCTGCCATATCACTTTGGCGGGGTCCAGTAGAGCCTCATTAATAGGAAGGGCAACTCTGGAGCAGGTGGAGGAATGGAGAATGTCCACCAGCTTGTGATGTTACCCAGACACCTCTTGTAAAGGTATTTGGAGTGCCTCTGCCACCCTCGGTGCCAAGTCCTGGAACAGTTTAAAGTCATCCAACATAGATGGTAAAGGGGGCATCACCCTTTCGTCTAGTGATGATGATGAGAAGTGGGCTGGAGGAGTAATTTCCTCCTCAACTTCCACCTCCAGTTCCTCCCTAGCCTGCTCAGGGAGTTCAGAGCCCTCGAGGCAGCAGCTGAAGGAGGGCACTTCCTTGGCTGTTGGTAGGCCACACTAGCAGTGATAACGGCCTATTGCCTTTGGCCCTGTTGGGGCCAAAGGCAATTGTGATGGGAAGAGGCCCGGTGGTTGGTACCACAGTTGCTCAAACTAGGGAGACTGCAGGTCAGAGGGGTGGTATGCCCAGTGTCCATAGTGAAGCTGGGGCTCCGTATGGTGGGTGAGAAGAGTGTTGGGAAGCTAAGTCCTCCTGCTCACTTTCTGATTCCGATGATGAAAAGGGCAGTGCATGGCAGGAGGTCGATGAATCAAAGGCTCTGGGTGAACTCGGTACCAGGGCGCCAGTACTGACAGAGGAGAGTCCGGTGTGTTGGACACCAAAAGATCCATCACGCGCTGGAAATCTGTCAGTGGAGAGGGCATTGATACTGATAGAAACTGTCGGTGCCAAGAGGCTTGTATTGACGGTGTCGCAGAAACGGACCTTTAAAGCAGGATTCATCGGTGCCTGGTGTAGCATCGGCAGTACTTATGTTGATGACTGTACCAACAGAGCCTTACCTGGGGTGGATCTTCTACGTTTCTTACTTCTGCACAGTACTGATGCTTCTTTGCCTGCGCCCATTGAGCGTTTAGGCATTCCGACTTGCCCTATTGGTTTGTACCGCATGTGCCCTGGGTACCAGATTTAGACAGCTTCGGTGCCATCGGTACCGGTGATACTGACCGAGCCAGGGATTGTTTTCGGCTCAATCAGGGTTCACTATGAGGAATCACAGACCTTTTCTTAGAGGCCTTACATGAGTAGCTCGCAGGTGTGCTTCTGAATTCACCTCTCTTCGAAGTAGAGGGTTCCAGTGAGGGCTCCCGCCTGGACTCCGGAGGTTGAAGGGCTGACTCCATGAATAAGAGTTCTGTCCTTTCTGGATCTGTGCTTCAACTGCTAACACAAACCACACTTCTGTGGAATGTTTCCCTCTCCCAGGCAGCGAATGCATGTGAGGTTCCGTCGGTCACTGGGATAGATTCCTTGCAACTGAGGCACTTCTTGAAGCCCAGAGAGATCAGCACACCCTTGTCCTGGGGGTTCCCCACACAGGGGGTTAATGGAAGAAAATGTTCTTTTCTCTCCCCCGCTTTTTTTTTAAAAGGCAAAGGCCAAAATAAAATGTAAACAAAGCAAAAGTGCTTCAAAAGGAGCTAAAATTAGCAATTTTAAGAGTTAGCAATCTGAGAACTGACAGCTCTAGCTCCATCTCTAGCCAGGGGTGGTTGAGAAGGAACTGAGGAGCACACTGGCTAACATGTCAGGCGGGCAACAACGCATGGATGAGCAGGATGGACTGCTACCAAAGTTCTCCCATCAACAGCGTCAGTGGAGCACCCATGGGGACGCTACTCAAATAAGAAATAAGGTTTTAACAAAGTTGGTTTGTGCTAAGGTGATTTTTGTTAAGTTAAACTTGTTATATTGGCCTTTTTATGTAAGCATTTTAATCCTCTCCCCCTTTAGATTTTTTTTTTTTTTTAAACATTCTGTTAGTCATTACATACTTCAGTGCATCATTAATTCTGACTCTTGCTCCAGTAACAGTGATACAGACCTATAGGAAAAGAGGATAACAGTGAACACTACTGCATTGGAAACCTTCCAGGCCAACTATTCAAAGCAAAGAAGTAATCAAAGCCAACCTTACTCCACAGCCAAAGCATCTTTTATATGTAAGCATGGAACTGCAAGAGAACCTAAGCATGGAACCTAATGCAAGAGAAAACACCAACTTTAGTGTTTGGTACAAAAAGATTCTTGCTCCATTCTCACCTTACCTAAAAAGTTGGCTTTTTTATATTTGAACTTCAAACAAGGGTGTAACAAAGTTTGTTACTGTAGAAACAGACCAATGAAAAAAAAATAGTTACCTACATACAAACACCCCCACCTGTTCAAGTCATCCTCTTGGAACTTTCTTCTTGAACACTTAAGATGAAATCCTGGGATTTTTCCAGATTTTGCAGGCTTGTCTGTGGGAGGGAATATTTACCAGTCTAACTATACCACATACTGCTATATGGCAGTAAGTTTCCCAGCATAGACGATCCCCAAGCATGCAACCTTGTTAGGTAATCTTCAGATGCACTGGGTACAGCAAAATATACTTAATTCCTTCACTTTAAGTAATTTTCAGTTGGCGTTGACTTCAGTACTCATGTGACAATTCTAACAGCAGGGCTCAACTGCACATAGACAAGTTGTGTATGTATGCTACCTGCCCACACCAGTACACAATCAGTTACAGAGCAGATTAAGGTTGTGGCTGTCCGCAAGGGGTGAACATCTGTACGCCCCACTGGCCCCAGCTAGTTTGTGGATAATATCGTTCCCAGCCTTTATCTGGACAGAGGTCTCTATCAGTTGTTTTGGGAAATCCTTGTGCCTGAGTTTGATGTCGCAGAAAGTGACATTCAGGCGCTTCTTTCCATGGTGGTTGTACAGGTGGAACACGAAGACAGCATTTCTCCATCCTGGCATATATCTTACCACTCTCCCTCCAAAGCAGCAGCAATAATACAAGAACACAACCAGAAAATAACCCACCCAGACTTGCCCACCTACAAGTCTCAAAACACTTGAGATGCTGCTTTTAGTACAGGAACCCGTTCTGGTTAGTGGCCAAGGGTTTCAAAACCTCAGGACTATCACCAAAACACAAATGGTGGAGCCTAGGGGAGAACAGTGGGATCAAGAATCATAACCTAATCATGGATCCTACAGACCAACTACCTGGCTTCACCATGCCATGCAATATATGGATCACAGCAAACTGCATCAGATCCACAAAAGGCATTGCTATTACCTACTACACAAATGGAAAATGAAGGACAGCCAATATTCAAATATGAAGACAGTCGAGCCATGGAATATCTAGTGAACCACTGCCCTTTAAGATCGGTCTTCAGAGGGACAGCCATGATTCATTCCATGCCACCGGAAGCCACAGATAACAAACTTAGATGTTGACCTTTAATGTTTTTTAAGCTGCCAAATGAAAAAGTAATTTTCTGATTGAAATGAAGACCATTCAGTCCAAGGAGTACGGACAGACAGAAAACAGACAAAAGAAAAAATGCTATTGGTAGTCTCAAAAATTTTTAACCTTATGAAAAACTAAGTTTGGGAAATATTGGCAGTTATACTTTTAAATAAAGTTCACTGCTTGGGTCCAGTCCGGGGGCCAGCACTTTGTGCACCTCTTCTGCCTCAAAATGGTAATCCCTTATGCTTCATAATAGCTTGATCAAGTATTTGCAAGCCTCTGAATAGCTACTGTCTACGCCGGGGGTGGACAAACTATGGCCCGGGGGCTGCATCTGGCCCTTCAGACATTTTAATCCATCCCTCGAGCTCCCGCTGGGGTCCGGGGCTTGCCCTGCTCCAGGCGTGCCATGACTCCGCACAGCTCCCGGAAGCAGCAGCATATCCTGCCTCTGACACCTATGCATATGGGCAGCCAGGGAGCTCTGCATGCTGCCCCCACCCCAAGCACCGCCCCCACTGCTCCTATTGGCTGGGAACCCTGGCCGATGGGAGCTGCAGGGGCAGCGCCTGCGGACATAGCAGCATGCAGAGCTGCCTGGCCACGCCTCTGTGTAGGAGGCCGGGGGGGGGAAGACTGCTCGAGGTAAGCGCCGCCCAGACCCTGCACCCCTCCTGTGCCCCAACCCCCTGCCCCAGCCCTGATCCCCCTCCTGCCCTCCAAATAACTCAATTCCAGCCCAGAGCACCCTCCTACACTCCCAACCCCTCATCCCAAGCCCCATCCAAGAGCCTGCACCCCCAGACAGAGCCCTCACCCCCTCCTGCACCCCAACCCCCAATTTTGTGAGCATTCATGGCCCGCCATACAATTTCCATACCCAGATGTGGCCCTCAGGCCAAAAAGTTTGCCCACCTCTGGTCTACGCCTTCTGACAGACATAATATTCTGACATCAGGAGTAGCTATATTCTTAATAGTCTAATTCATTTTAGCAAGAACATGTTTTTAAGATTTATTTTGTGTTGGCAGAGTCCTCCAGCACCAAAAATTTGTTTCAGCTGGAGTCATTTTCGCTGCAGTAATTGGTGGGAAGTCTTTCAACTTCCTGTTGAGGAGATTATGAGTCCAACAATTTTTATTTGCTTGGGTCCTACCCTCCCAACAAGGGACATCTTTAGAAAAGGTGCTAGCTGAAAAGGCTAGGTCACTATTTTCTGACTCATATTCCATTCAGCAGAAGTCAGACAACAGTCTCTCTCTCAAATATAATTTAAGACTTCAGTTTGAATTTTTACTTAAGAATTTTTTTTCTAGCCATGTGTTCTATTAGATATTGAGAGAAACGTCAAATCCATTACCCAGATAAGCTACCTATCTGTGGTGGAACACTTCCACACAGCTGTGCACTCAGTCTTGATCAGAGTCCTACACTAACCTAAACTTATTTTGATGCAATGTCTGCAGTGGTAAATTCATAGAACATTTTGTGATACAAGTGGCAGTCTTTTCCCCCTCCTTCTGCGGGTTTGGTTTTTAAGGGGCTCTCTGATTTTGGCTCTATTTAGGTTTCTTGAACCAAGACCCTCAGTTTTGTTCTAAGATAGTATATCAAACTGCTACCTGTTTTGATCACAGTAGATTACCAGATGTTTCTATTTGTAGAAAAGGTTACTGTTTAGCAAGTTGTTTCAAAGTTACTTGCAAGATTTGGGGTAAGTTAATTCGCACTTCTACTTATTTTATTTAGATTTAAAAGAATAAAAAGGTTTCATCTGAAGCTCCAGGCATCCTAACCCACCATTAATAAAATAAAATTTAAGATTGAACATTGCAGTTGCAGCGAGGATGCCCAAGGTTCTATTTTACCTTCCCTGTGTAAGCCATTAACCTGATTTTTAAAGGTCCGCTCTTACAAAAGATTCCCTCAGGCTTCCATGGTTTTTGACATTCCCAGAAAACAACCCTTAGATGAGAAGTAAAGTAGTGGGGAGAGAGGGAGAGAGAGAGAGAGACATTTACCTTCCCATGCCTTCACCACCCAAATACCCCAAATGAAAAACTACTCAACAATTCCTCATGTTGTGCAAATACCCTGCGCAGATCCAAAATTTGGATCCGCAGCCATTCCCCTTCTTACTGCCCTCTCCCCAAAGCCACATACACACAGGTTTATCTAGAACTCTCTAAGATGACTGCACTTCAGAAATAGGTGTGTATTTTGCAATACACTTTGGGATCTTTCTGTATTAAAAAGTGCCACACATTAAATCAGCGTACAGAGCACCTCATGCAATTTCTAACTCAGCAGAAAAATCTGCAAGTCTTGTATATCTAAATATACAAACATATGCTGTAGAATCACATTTATTATTAGGACTAGAGATGCCACGTGTCCAGTTTTTGACCAGAAGTCCAGTCAAAAAGGAGACTGGACAGTGTCCAGTCAGATCTTACCAGATACCCAAAGTCCAGTTACTGAGGGCGAGGGAGACACCGGGTCACACGCATGAGCCCCTACTCAGCCGGGGCCACCTCTTACCTGCATCGGGCAGCTGCAACTCCAGCCCTAGCTCCGCAAGTGAGTCCCTCCTGACCTGGGGGGGAAAGCAGCGAGTGACTGCTCTTTCCCCTCCTCCCCCAAACAGGGGCAGGGCCTCAAGGGAAGAGGCAGGGTGGGGGAAGTTCTGGCACTACTGCTGGAGTATCTGTTTTTTAAATATTACAAAGTTGGCAACCCTAATTAGGACTGATTTGATGGCAATGTATGATTGTGCTTGAAAATTATTTCATGTGTGCAATGACCACTTTTCATGTTCTCACTCTTGGCTGCAACATTTTGCAGATACACCTCGACCCCAATATAATGCTGTCCTGGGAGCCAAAAAATCTTACCACGTTATAGGTGAAACTGCGTTATATCGAACTTGCTTTGACCCACCGGAGCGCTGCTTTACTGCGTTATATCCGAATTTGTGTTATATAGGGTCGCGTTATATCGGGGTAGAGATGTATTATTAACTAAAGGCAGCGGTCTAGAAAGGGGATCACAGGGTTGCTACGTTTTTTTGTTTTGTTTTTCCCTCCACTGGAAAAGCCACAGCTTAATTGAAACAAGGAAATTAAAAGCTTCAAATCACTAACCATGTCACGTACTTTGGAGTCTTATTCGTAAAGATCTCAATTATTGTAATAGGTGGGGAGAACCTGTAGTCTAAGTCAGCCTGAATACAAAGCTTCACACTCCCATCCTGGTAACAGGCATGTTATAAACCCTGGAAAACTGAGGTTCATAATTGAAATGGCAACTAACCTCTAACAACTCTGAGGGCACAGAACACAGCAATAGGTATTAGAGGAAGAGAATCACTTCTAAGTGCTTTATGATTACAATAAAATCCTAGTCTATTCTTATTTTACACAGCAATTTTCAAACCTGTTTTGATCATTCTTTTGTTCTTCCAGGGACACAAATATGATATGGACTCCACAAAGTTATTTTTCTTGCTTCAACTTTATTCAACAGACAAAAGTATAAATCCTGTCAGATATGCTGGAACAATTTGTATAGTGGGGTGGGGGTGAGGGGGCGGCGCTGAGAGCCATTGAACCAAACTGTAAACCCTGTAATACAACAGAAACCACTAAGCCGGGGCGCAGCAGCACCCCCCCCCCCACCCTCCTACTTCCAGCACCTATGAATCTTGTTGGGAAAATGGAGTAGTACCTTGAAGGGCAAGTGTGGGTTTTTCACCTGCATTATTTCAGGGGACAATGTCAGAACACAAAAACTAGGCCCATTGCCTGCATCGCACTCAAAGAGTTGAACTGCACATTTTTTCAGGAAGTGTCATCAATGAATAAACATACTATAAACCATCAAAGACAGGAACTCTTCGATATTATTAGGGACCAAAGGTCTTAATATTCAAGGTTTCATACATACACAAAAAAGGAAGTTAAGATCCGGTGTGGAAACTGGAGGTTTTGTTTATGTTTCAGTACTTGAAATCACCACTAAAAGGAAACTGTGGGTTTATTTTTAGACCTCGACTTCCAGAGAAGCATTATCTGAACACTATGCCTATGTGTGGAGGAGACTGGTTTACTTAAAGCAATCTCAAAAACCATCAAAAAAAGCAATTGTCAAAATTAGACGAGATGCTTTAAAATCAAAGAAACTATCAATCTGAATGTGAAGAAACACAGCCTGTGTTTTGCTGTTGTAAAAAGTATCTTATCCCTGATGCTGTTCAATATGGTATTGATTTGTTTCTATGAAATTCGTAATGGATTGAAAATCCCATGGGGTAAAACAGGCTTGTATTTCTTAATGAAAAAAAAAATGATGCTATTCTGTGATCAGTGAGCAAACAATGTCTCAACCAGGGAGGGGCAAAGCATGAGGAACAGTGAAAATTGGGTCCAATTACTCAGAAGTGACCATCTCATAATCACCATATTAAATGCAAGGAAATGTAGTTCAGGGCTTTTATTTTTCACTGGAAGATAAATAAGAAGCTAACACATCAATGTTAAACAAAGTACTGTAACAAACAATATTCTAAGTTATACAGGATTTTTCTTTTTGCATGTTTTGGATGTGCTGTGCTGCTGTTTTCTCTGACTTCTCCGTGATGAGGCCAAGGATTTAGAGCAATAATTTTCAGGGTTGGCTCTGAATAGTAGCTACTAGAGAACAGCTTGTATGCAATGCACACCGACACCTCAAAAAAACAAAAACAAACAAAGAAACAAAAAACTGATCATAAAAGTTTCTGAAGCCTTGAATTATGTAGGAAAAGTAAAGCTGCAGATACAAATAGGAGAGTGGAGATGCCTCCAAGAATGGGCAGAACTAGCTAAATAGAACTGGAAAGAGATGCCAACCTGAAAACTTTGGAGTGGTTTCAGTTTATTCAGCCACAAGTTTAATTGGTCCTAGCCTCCTCTACATTCTGGATTGGGACTGCTAATTTGTATTTAGAAAGCTCTGTGAAACCCAAGCTTCTGATATCAGTTTAAACTGGAATCAAATTTTAAACTTCCTTATATTTGGTCATGCTTAGTATCATGAGTTTCAAAATCATATGTTAGTGATAGCTGTTCAATCTAGAAAATGAAGCCTCTGGACACAATTTGAGTTTGATTACATGCAACTTTTATTTTAATGAGCAAATCATAGAATATCAGGGTTGGAAGGGACCTCAGGAGGTCATCTAGTCTAACCCCCTGCTCAAAGCAGGACCTAATCCCAACTAAATCATCCCAGCCAGGGCTTTGTCAAGCCGGGCCTTAAAAACCTTTAAGGAAGGAGATTTCACCACCTCCCTAGGTAACCCATTCCAGTGCTTCACCACCCACCTAGTGAAAGTTTTTCCTAATATCCAACCTAAACCTCCCCCACTGCAACTTGAGACCATTACTCCTTGTTCTGTCATCTGGTACCACTGAGAACAGTCTAGATCCATCCTCTTTGGAACCCCCTTTCAGGTAGTTGAAAGCAGCTATCAAACCCCCCCTCATTCTTCTCTTCTGCAGACTAAACAATCCCAGTTCCCTCAGCCTCTCCTCATAAGTCATGCGCTCCAGACCCTAATCATTTCATACCCTTCGCTGGACTCTCTCCAATTTTTCCACATCCTTCTTGTAGTGTGGGGCCCAAAACTGGACACAGTTCTCCAGATGAGGCCTCATCAATATCGAATAGAGGGGAATGATCACGTCCCTTGATCTGCTGGCAATGCCCCTACTTATACAGCCCAAAATGCCGTTAGCCTTCTTGGCAACAAGGGCACACTGTCGACTCATATCCAGCTTCTCGTCCACTGTGACCCCTAGGTCCTTTTCTGCAGAACTGCTGCCTAGCCACTCGGTCCCTAGTCTGTAACAGTGAATGGGATTCTTCCGTCCTAAGTGCAGGACTCTGTACTTGTCCTTGTTGAACCTCATCAGGTTTCTTTTGGTCCAATCCTCTAATTTGTCTAGGTCCCTCTGTATCCTATCCCTACCCTCCAGCGTATCTACCACTCCTCCCAGTTTAGTGTCATCTGCAAACTTGCTGAGAGTGCAGTCCATGCCATCCTCCAGATCATTAATGAAGATATTGAACAAAACCGGCCCCAGGACCGACCCTTGGGGCACTCCGCTTGAAACCGGCTGCCAACTAGACAT